>NW_028317961.1:11671666-12020000 GCF_062004578.1 Staurois parvus | reverse complement strand
CTCATACTCCATTCACATTGCACAAAGACCAGTAGTTATTGTTGGCCTTTTCCCACTAGATGTATTCAGATGATTTCTGACATTTAACAAAGACATTACTAGAGGAATATTCTGCATATATGCACCCCTTCCTTTAATTAGCCTCAACTAAAACTCTGTCCATAATATGTTTGTCTGTCTAGGTATGTATGTGTGTTTGTGTGTGTATGTATGTATGTATATATATATATATATATTATATATATATATATACATACACACACACTATATTGCCAAAAGTATTGGGCCGCCTGCCTTTACACGCACATAAACTTTAATGGCATCTTAGTCTTAGTCCGTAGGGTTCAATATTGAGTTGGCCCCACCCTTTGCAGCTATAACAGCTTCAACTCTTCTGGGAAGGCTGTCCACAAGGTTTAAGAGTGTGTCTATGGGAATTTTTGACCATTCTTCCAGAAGCACATTTGTGAGGTCAGGCACTGATGTTGTACCAGAAGGCCTGGCTTGCAGTCTCCGCTCTAATTCATCCCAAAGGTGTTCTGTCTGGTTGAGATCAGGACTCTGTGCAGGCCAGTCAAGTTCCTCCACCCCAAACTCGCTCATCCATGTCTTTCTGGACCTTGCTTTGTGCATTGGTGCACAGTCATGTTGGAACAGAATGGGGCCATTCCCAAACTGTTCTCACAAAGTTGGGAGCATGGAATTATCCCAAGTGTCTTGGTATGCTGATGCCTTAAGAGGTCCCTTCACTGGAACTAAGGGGCCAAGCCCAACCACCGAAAAAGAACCCCATACCATATTTCCCCTCCACCAAACTTTACACTTGGCACAGTGCAGTCAGGAAAGTACAGTTCTCCTGTCAACTGCCAAACCCAGACACTTCCATGAGATTGCCAGACAGAGAAGCATGATTCCTCACTCCAGAGAACACGTCTCCACTGCTGTAGAGTTCAGTGGTGGTGTGCTTTACACAACTGTAACTGACGCTTTGCAATGCACTTGGTGACGTAAGGCTTGGATGCTGCTGCTCGGCCATGGAAACTTATTCTATGGAACTCTCTACGCACTGTTGTGCTAATCTGAAGGCCACACAAAGTTTCGAGGTTTTTATCTATTGTCTCTGCAGACAGTTGGTGACTTATGTGCGCTTCAGCTTTCGCTGACCCTGCTCCGTCATTTTACGTGGCTGAGTTGCTGTTGTTCCCAGTAGCTTCCACTTTGTTAAAATATCACTAACAGTTGACTCTGGCATATTTAGTAGCAAGGAAATTTAATGGATGGACTTTTTGCACAGGTGGCAACCCATCACTGTACCACACTTGAATTCACTGAGCTCCTGAGAGTGATCCATTCTTTCACAAATGTTTGTAGAAGCAGTCTGCATGCCTAGGTGCTTGATTTTATACACCTGAGGCCATGGAGGTGATTGGAACACTTGAATCCATTGATTTGGAGGGGTGTCCCAATACTTTTGGTATATATATAAAATCATGGCCACGCTATTTTATTAGGTGCACCGTCCTATTACCGGGTTGAACCCCCTTTTGCCTTCAGAATACACTTAACACTTTGTGGCATAGATTCAACAAGGTGTTGGAAACATTCCTCAGAGATTTTGGTTCATATTAACATGATAGCATCATGCAGTTGCTGCAGATTTGTCAGCTGCACATCCATGATACGAATCTCCCATTCCACCACATCCCAAAAGTGCTGTATTGGATTGAGATCTGGTGACTGTGGAGGCTATTGGAGTACAGTGAACTCATTGTCATGTTCAAGAAACCAGTTTGAGCTTTGTGACATGGTGCATTATCCTGCTGGAAGTAGCCATCAGAAAATGGGTACACTGCAGTCCTAAAGGGATGGACATGGTCAGCAACAATATTCAGGTAGGTCGTGGCATTTAAATTATGTTCAATTAGAACTAAGGGGCCCAAAGTGTGCCAAGAAAATATCCCCCACACCATTACACCACCACCAGCCCGAACTGTTGATACGGCAGGATGGATCCATGCTTTCATGTTGTTTATGCCAAATTCTGACCCTACCATCTGAATTCAATACTCATCAGACCAGGCAACATTTTTCCAATCTTCTATTGTCCAATTTTGGTGAGCCTGTGTGAATTGTAGCCTCCATTTCTTGGTCTTAGCTGACAGGAGTGGCACCCAATGTGGTCTTCTGCTGCTGTAGCCCATCTGCTTGAAGGTTTGATGTGTTGTGCTTTCAGAAATGGTATTCTGCATACCTTGGTTGTAATGAGTGGGTATTTGAATTACTGTTGCCTTTCTGTCAACTCGAACCAGTCTGCCCATTCTCCTCTGACCTCTGACCTCAACAAGGCATTTTCATCCACACAACTGCTGCTCACTGGATGTTTTCTCTTTTTCAGACCTTTCTCTGTATATCCTGGAGATGGTTGTGTGTGAAAATCCCAGTAGATCAGTTTTTGAAATACTCAGACCAACCCGTCTGGCACCAACAGCCATGCCACATTCATAGTCACTTACATCCCCTTTCTTCCCCATTCTGATGCTCAGTTTGAACTTCAACAAGTCATCTTCATCATGTCCAGATGCCTAAATGCATTGAGTTGCTGCTATGTGATTGGCTAATTAGCAATTTGTGTTACCATGCAATTGAACAGGTGTATTTAATAGAGTAGCTGGTGAGTGTGTGTATGTGCAGTATATATTTTTATATATACAGTATAATTTATTGGTGAACAAGAAAACCCAAGGTCCAAGCTACTGGACATATACAGTATATAGCAATGCACAAACAAAAATCAGACTCACATGGAGACAGCTCTTTCCTCCGTAAAGGTACAGCAACACACCAAAAGACCAAATGTCGCTTTTGCAAGGCAGCTGAATTCTTCCAAAACAGTGGTAGCTGCTCTGATCTGTTTGAAACTATGGAAATAGAAAAGTGCATGTAGAGATGCAAATAAAGGGTAGCACAGTGGCTAAATGGTTAACATTTCCACCTGGCAGCACTAGGGTCGTTGGTTCAAATCCCAGCCACAGCACCACCTGCCTGGAGTTTGCATGTTCTCCCTGTGCCTGCGTGGGTTTCCTTCCACACTCCAAAGACATGCTGGTAGGTGAATTGGATCCTGTCTAAATTGGCCCTAGTATGTGTATGTATGAATGTAAGTTAGGGACCTTAGATTGTATGCCCCTTGAGGGTTAGGGACTGATGTGAATGTACAATATATGTGTAAAGCGCTGCGTAAATTAACTGCGCTATATAAGTACCTGAAATAATAAATAATAATAAAGGGTTTATTGTATACATTTGCAAATACATATGGAAGCCACACTGCCACATCATACACCCTCTCATAAGTGTTGTCCCTGACTCTAATATTTGAGTTCCGATGGGACATATGAAGCAATGTACAGAGTAGGCTTACATAAAGGAATCTCTTTCCTCAAACTGAAACTAAATATGCTTATTCTCCAAAAATAATCCATACGCATCCTGTACTGAATCGTCCTTTAGTCTGTTTTTCATGAAATAGTTGTTACTGTGTTTTTCTGCCTCCTTGTAATGTCCTCTGTGAGCTCCCGAACCCCTCCTTTTCCCACTTACTTCCATTTGTTTGGATTTAGCAGTGTATATTAGTTGCGCTCGTGTGTAGTGCACACACTGCAAATCCCATAATCCTTAGTGAGCAAGAGAGGGTGGTTACCTTCCTGTATACAATGGGACCATGGAGAATGAATCTAACTACCCTCTTTCAGAAAGTCATGTCATAACAGCACAAAAATGAATTTGGAGGTGGCTGAGGGCAATAGAAGGTACTTTTCTGAGTTAAGAATACATACATACTTGAATAGAATTTTGTTTTTAATCCAGAGTTTAGTGTTATGTCTAAGGTACAGAAGCCCAGACAATGCCTTTGCAAGGCAGCTGAGGATGTTCTGTGTGTTACTTCTCCAAAACCAAAAAGCAACAATGATACCAAGTTGTACTGTTAAAGTTGAACTCGCTGCATTTGCAAAGTGGAACTACACTGCATTTGAGCACTACAAACCAAACACGCTGTTTAATTCATTTTTAATATTCAAAGCAAACTCATCCATCCATCCATCCATGTCTCCATACTTTATTATGATGAGAAATCACTTTGAAAAACACCCCCCCCCCCCCTAGTAATTCTGGCCATGGCCATCTTGAGTAAGAGGCAGATGATTCATGTAGCATTTACTTCCTGGAATCCATCTACCCTTAGCACAGGCATGCAGACAGGAGGATGTGCTTAGTTGAGGAAACCCCTCCTGAAGACTCCTGGGATTTATGACATGATTTGCCTAGGCATGGAAACCATAAAGTAACGGAGGAAATGTAAAATAAAGTTTCAAATAAGTGAATATGATATACCAGGGGTACTGAATCATGGAAAATTTTCTTCCAACCGAGGTCTTGTGTGATGACTCAGATCACCCCCCCTGCCCCGCCCCACCCTGCTGCCTTTGGCCGATATGAAAATAAGCACCAATACAGGTGCCGAAAATAACCCCGCCCCTGATCCTTACCTGAGAAACCATCAAATGATCCCGGCACTGGGCATAGAGATAAGTGAAGGAAAAATGGCTTTCACTAATATCTATGCCATTGGAGGACCGGAGCGACGTCACTACGTCACTTCCGGTTCTGGCTTCTTGTAAACAAGGCCTTTTTTTTTTTTGTTGAAAGCACTAGATCAATGCTTTTTTTGATCTAATGCTTTACATTGCAGAAGAGAGATGTGGGGTCTTATTGACCCCATATCTCCTCATAAAGAGGACCTGTCACTGCTTATTTCTATCACAATGGATGCATGCATTCCTTGTGA
The DNA here is from genome assembly GCF_062004578.1 of Staurois parvus. Classification (NCBI taxonomy): domain Eukaryota; kingdom Metazoa; phylum Chordata; class Amphibia; order Anura; family Ranidae; genus Staurois; species Staurois parvus. The sequence goes on along the minus strand of NW_028317961.1, from coordinate 12,015,154 downwards.
TAGGAATAAAAGTGATAAAAAAAAAAAATGTAAAGGGACAGTGTAAAAAAATTAAGTAAATAAATAAAATAAAAAAAAAAGTTTAAAGTGCCCCTGTCCCCCCTCTGCTCGTGTGTAGTGGTGAACACAAGAGCAATAATTCTAGCACTAGACCTCCTCTGTAACCTTAAACTGGTAACTGGTTTAAAGCATCACCTATGGAAATTTTAAGTACCGTAGATTGACACCATTCCACGAGGTTGCGCAGTTTTAAAGCATGACATGTTAGGTTTCTATTTACTCGGCGTAACATCATCTTTCATATTTTACAAAAAAAAATGGGGTATATATTGTGCGTTTTTTTTAATAATTAAAGTGTATTTTCTTCCCAGAAAATTGTGTTTGAAAATATATTATTAAGAATTGTCCATTTTGGTTTGGGTTTTGGTTTTCGGTCAAGTGCATCCTGAATTTTCCATTTCGGTTCCGGCACCAGAATTTCCATTTCGTACACCACTAGTTTCACAGCAGTGTCCTATGCCCACCTTCAGGACAATTCCAATATAAATGAATACAGGAGGGATCAGAGGGCCCTAGTGGTCATTGCCATAAAGATCAATAAAATTACAATGACTGTGGGAGCTTGCGAAGCCTCTGTTTTTCTTGGCGGACAATAGGATCCTTTGTGTATGTGATGATTCTCAACCACCTAAGCAAATGTTATTGATCGTGTCTCAGTGGGGATTTACTAAAGGCAAATTGACTGTATACTTTGCAAGTGCAATTTCATTCAGCAAGAACATTTGCTTCAAAGCTTAGTAAATGAGGTGAAACTTCACTTTGCGAAGAATGCCAAATAACATACAAGGGAAAAAAAAAACAGCATTTTTTTGGATATAATTGGATGACGGAAATCAGCAGAGCTTCCCCTCATTTACTAAGCTCTGAAGCAAATTCCCTTGCAGAGTGCAACTGCATTTGCAAAATGCACAGTCTATTTGCCTGTAGTAGATCAACCCCAGCATCCCATCATGTTGTTATGATTCATGGCAAAGCATGTTGGAACTTCTAGAACAGAAGGGAACCTCTGAGTCCCTTTTACGATAGCATACAGAATTGACTAAATACTCAACAATCTTTTGTTAACAGTTAGCCTTACGTTGGTAGTTTATACAGTAGACAATGGATATTATGTTACATTAAGGCTAAATCTGGGACTTTGTTTTCGGAGGCCTGTGTTGGGCGAAGGATTTTCTGTTGCTGTGACTTGTCGGCTGTTCTCTTGAGGAATTAGGCCATGAGGGGAAGCAGCTGCCAGGACCAGTGACCAGTTTGCTTTGGGCTTAGCATAAGATAAGCAGCTCAACACATTGACGCAGCGTTTCAGAGAAGGTGATCAGAGGAGCCCCTGTCCCCTCCCCAACCCTCTAATCTCTTGCTGTGGAAGTGACAAGCTCCATTTTGGCCAGTCTGGAAGTGTAGGTTGATGACACGCTCACCTAGCTAATATGTGGCTGCAGGATCCCCCACTGACCTGTTTCTCTTGGCCTATGTGAAGGTTCGGATATGGAATTATCAGATTTTCTAGATTGTCCTACTGTGTAAGATGTAACGATTGTGATCTGTGGAGAGAAGCCTACTAGATGTCTAAGAACCGTTCTGGAATCTCCTATGGCTCCGCAGTCACCCACAATCAATGACTGAAAAGATGGGTAAGATCTGGAAGGTGCTATTATTTTGATTTATAGCTTTGATGTAGTGCTTTTGTCTGCAAAAAGCGGTTGAAATATTGTTTATTTCAGGAGTTTGCGTGTTCACTGTAAAGATTTCTAGCATCCTGGGGCCTCATTTTATTATTTTGTGAATGACGACCCTTCAATATTTTCTGCTTCATGAAAAATGCGGTTGGTAATAAACAGACGAGCTGTTGGTTGCTTAATATATTGGAAGACGTCTGGTGGGTTAGTGCGTAAATATGTTATCCATTATTAATATCAACATTTCTCATTTGTTTTCAATGAGAAAACTTACAAATAATGACCTTCCTAAGTAGCAATTAACGCAGCTAGCCCATTTTTGTTCAGTGATTGAATTAATAGCCATAGGGGTTGATTTACTAAAACTGGAGAGTGCAAAATCTGGTACAGCTGTGCATGGTATCCAATTAGCTTCCAACTTCAGCTTGTTCAGTTACGCTTTGACAATAAAACCTGGAAGCTGATTGGTTTCTATGCAGAGCTGCACCAGATTTTGCTTTCTCCAGTTTTAGTAAATCAACCTGTTTTAGCCTTATCTACTTATACTTTTGTATGGCCATTGTTTTTTAATGTCTAGAAGTTGCGATAATGATTTGCTTCACATATTTTGCCACTGTGTACCTAATGTTCAACTTTTGTACTGGTCAACATTAGTGGACATCTAGCCACAGGTCCATGTATGTCTTTGGTTAAAGCTAACCTATTTTTCTTACATTTTCAAAATATTTCTTATTTGACTTGGCATGCAATATGATTATGTGTAGTTTCTTGCCAGTTTTTCCTTCCTCCTGGCATGTCATAGCCCTCTTCTTCTCTGGGATTCCCTAATTACTGTCTGTGCTGACCCAGCTCCTCACCGCCTGCCCTCTTCTCCCTTCCTACAATACCTTTTATGTAGCTGCTGGGCAAAAGTGAAGGGGAATACTATGGAGTATAGACTAACTGACAGTAAGGGGTTTGTCATTGCTGGCTTTTTTTTGAAGATGCAAGCTTCACTCTTCATGCAAAAATTGTTTCAGTTCTCACAGAGAGCGAAATACAAGCCTGAACCTTGTTCTCCAAAATGACCATAGTGGCTCTGTGATATTGAGGTCTGGAAACTGTGGCGCCCAGGGAAAGTGCGAGATTTTGGCTGCATGATTGTCAAACCATGATTTGACATCATAAACTATGTGAATCAGAGCATTATTGTTTTGGCAAATGGCGCTGTCTTCGGGAAACAATGTCTGTACCATGGGGTGCACATGGTTGGCCGAAATTTGTACATATTTGCTGGCAGTAAATCTACCTTTCAAGGTGATAATGGGGCCTGCAGAATACCAAGATATGGCTGCCCAAAGCATGTACCATTGGCACAAGACCGTTGTCCTAGTAAGCTCAGGATAATGGGGCCTGCAGAATACCAAGATATGGCTGCCCAAAGCATGTACCATTGACACAAGACCATCATCCTAGTAAGCTCAGGATAATGGGGCCTGCAGAATACCAAGATTTGGCTGCCCAAACCATGTACCATTGGCACAAGACCGTCGTGCTAGTAAGCTTGGGATAATGGGGCCTGTAGAATACCAAGATATGGCTGCACAAAGCATGTACCATTGGCACAAGACTGTCGTCCTAGCAAGCTTGGGACAATGTATGGCACTAGTAAACATGTCTGGTGGTTGGGAACAATGTGAAGCTCGATTCAATTAGATTAGACCATATTACAATCTTCCATTCATTGATGGTTCACAATTTATGGCTATTGCACCATTCTCTCTTCTTCTGAACATTGGCAATTGCAGCACGCCCGTGAATGTTTTGCTTATGGAATTCCTTCCGCACAGTTTTTGTGGGCACGTGTTTTGGAACACTGAGATTGAGCTCTGCAGTCACTTTTGCAGCAGGTGCTTTCTTATTCCGGGTCAAAATCCCGCGTAATGTCCTTTTGTATTTTAATCAGTTGACCATGGCAAACTTATGCTTATCAGATGACACTTTCCCAGAAACTATATATGCCTTTTTCACCTATACCTCACTATACCGCAAATAAATTGGCAACTTCAGCCACAGAGGCACCAGCTAAGCAGGTGCCAACAATTTGCCCTCTTTGAAAGTCCGTAAGATCTGACATGACTCTGTATTACTAGCAGCTCACGCAGTGAATGACGAAAGTGAGACCCCCACCTGTTCACTAGGTGTCTCATCACACAGCAGAAGCATAAGAATGTTACATCACTTCTGCTTTCAAAGCAAAGCATGTCATCACCTTCACACCTTAAATCATGTAGTGCCATAAAACAAATGCTAAAATGTTAAACACGAAATCTCAGCATAATCGCTGGAACATAATATCAACACCTTGAGTAAAAAAAGTCTGGTATGAAATGAATAAACCCAGTAAGAAACGTTCCCATGCATTTTAACATATGTGGGATGTACACAAACAGCAGGAACTTCAGATGTTCACTCGATCTAAAATCCTGAAGAATCTAGTACAATAATGCGCTTACCACAAGAACATAAAAACTGAGCGTTGTATGCATGTCATCAGGTATACCATCAGCAGCTGGAAAAGGCCTGGACAGCAATGAGAACAGTAACCGGTCATCCACGTTAGATACTTGAGGGCCTCAGCAAACACTCAGGGGTCACATCTGGTTCACCGGTGGGTCCAACGACGTCCAGCCTCCTGGTGGTACTTCTCCTGAGATGGTCCACCTTACACGGCTCGCAAATAACGAGCCAAAGGCAAAAGGTACTAATGGTGAAGCACGTCTTGGTTCCCTGGTGGTTAGTGGCGTCTGCTGGGTGGATCGCCACTAACCACCAGGGAACCACTGACCACCAGGGATCTTTGAATATGCTTAGAGATTACCTGAAACTCTAAATGTGAGTTGTATACTAATTTTATTTGATATATCAGAATAAAGACGTGCTTCACCATTAGTACCTTTTGCCTTTGGCTCGTTATTTGCGAGCCGTGTAAGGTGGACCATCTCAGGAGAAGTACCACCAGGAGGCTGGACGTCGTTGGACCCACCAGTGAACCAGATGTGACCCCTGAGTGTTTGCTGAGGCCTTCGAGTGTCTAACGTGGATGACCGGTTACTGTTCTCATTGCTGTCCAGGCCTTTTCCAGCTGCTGATGGTATACCTGATGACATGCATACAATGCTCAGTTTGTATGTTCTTGTGGTAAGCGCATTATTGTACTAGATTCTTCAGGATTTTAGATCGAGTGAACATCTGAAGTTCCTGCTGTTTGTGTACATCCCACATATGTTCAAATCCACGGGAACCTTTCTTACTGGGTTTATTCATTTCATACCAGACTTTTTTTACTCAAGGTGTTGATATTATGTTCCAGCGATTATGCTGAGATTTCGTGTTTAACATTTTATCATTTGTTTTATGGCGCTGCATATTTCAATTATTTGTATTTTGATCTGAGGTGCTGAGGATTGCCTTATTTGCTAGCTGCCGATATTTTGTGCTTTGCGCTCACTTGCCTTATCTTTATTTAAATCATGTAGTGTTTCCATATTTTTATCCAACACCTGTGAGTGTTTGTGTGTGTGTGTATGTGTATATATATATATATATATATATATATATATATATATATATATATATATATATGAGAGAGAGATTGAGATTTTTTTTTTTTGGGTGGCGTGATTTCTGTTAAAAATAACCACTACACATTACATAGGATGCATGCACTTAACATGATCCAGTACAAGTCTTTTTAATATCTGAGCACCTCACGTGACAGTCAACAGCTGTTCCACCCTGCTTTTTACCGTATTCATGACTGACTGCTTGGGAAAGGAGAAAATGTTAAGAAGATTAACGTGAAATTCTTGGTGTGCTATAGTGGATTTGTGCCTCTCAGAGACTGGATGGTATTTGCAGGCCTTTCTGTTGTAATAATTATATGTACGGTAAATTGACTTGAGAACATTTTAGGGAATGCCTTTATACAGCAAAATATATAACAACAATATATCCAGAGAAACCAAGCATCTTTGGAAATGTGAACATCTTCCTTTGTACGTTTTGGTTTGTGATAATGTGCTCATTTCAGTGTAAACATTGTATTGTCTATATTCGGCTTGTCTGCTGTCTACATTGTAGTTGCAGACCATAGCTTACAACAACATGGCAGCCATCATCATAAATGATCCTACCTTTTTTTTACAATGCACTCGTGTAAAATTGGAGAACCAGATCACCAACCACTAGAGGAAACAAGCCTGCATGCATGCATTCAGCTACTACTGTGAAGAGGATACATCTGCAGACCAGCACCAAAAGGCATCACGGATTTTGCTTAATTTGCATTCTGCTTTTTACATTTAGCTAGCTAGAATAAGATGGGATAGTGGAGGGGTTGAGAAGGATTTAGCTAAATGTATACAAAATTCATTCTCATATATGTTTGCAGGTTTGTGGTTTATTATTATTTTTTTCATTTTGTGATTATTACTGAAAAATCACTTTGCCAAGAAGAGTAAAAGGGTGTTAGGAAATGAAATGCGCTGGGTGTCAAATCTGCAATTCACCAGGCATTTTTTTCCTTTAAATGTACTGTGAGCTGTAAATCTAATTTTAGCAGGTATTCCCTGAAACCTGAAAATAATTTTAGGGTTTCCTCAGGGGTGAAAAGGTTGGGGAAGGTTGAGAAAGGCTGGATAAGATAATTGTCAAGATATAAGATCTGTAAAATTGAGAGATCTATCATAATAGGGAGGACTCCTAGAATTATATCAAATCTGTCAATTTTAATTGTGGGGTTTTGGATATGCACACCTTAATATTTGTAAGTGTTTTTATGTTTAAAGCATAATAAAATGTTCATTTTAGTATACTGTAATTTCCTTGGTAATATTTTTAGATTATTTTAACAAAGTAAAGAGATGTGGCAGTGCTATTTTTCTGAGTCAGTGATTTGACTAAAAAGCAATTATTATTTGTTTTATATGTAGCCATTTTTTTTTTTTTGCATTCCAGGACCAGGGGAGGTGTTCTGGAGGAAAGACACATTTAATTGAAATTAAATAGTTAAAACTACGCATATGTGAAAAGGACATTCAATTGTTTTCTGGCAATGAAACAGTGTTGACATAGGGCTTGCTCTTACACAAAATAATTCCACAGTCTGATGGCATTTCCATAGAAACAACCTTATACTCTATATTCTGCCTTTAGGGTTTATGCACATGGCTGATTGAACTGTATGCCTCCTTTAAAAGTTGAATTATTGGCAAAATAAAAAATGACATATATGTTGCAGTCTGCATTAATACAAAAGTTTTTGTTTTTCTTAGTTCAATCTGTAATATAGAACGTATTACCTGTTGATCCTGCCAATAGATCCTTTTTTTTTTCCACTTTCTGTAACCTACCAAGATGTCCAGCAAACGTTTCAGTTACATTGGTTGGCACAAACGATCTAACACTGGCAGGAGTGTTTATAACTGTCAGCTTGTATTTATATACTTTGCACTTTTTTTTCTCCCCAAAAGATAACAAAAAAAAATGCCGTAAATGCTTAAAGTATGTTATCTGCATAATTTAGCTTTAATTTGCTTGTCACTTATGTAGAGTCCATTTAAAACTGTAGCCGCATATTCACACATTTATGCATACAGTTAAACATGTATTGGGTTAAAGCAGACCATTTATTTGAATATGCACTAAAACACACCAAAATAGTGCATGTGGCAGTCTCATAAAAGCTACCTTGTTTTGTTACTGCAATATTCTCCTGTCAGGACTCATGTATGGACATCCTGGTTAAGGTGCTGGACTGTGGAATGTTTGTATTAGATGTGTTCTGTTCTGCGTTGTAATGAGGGGCAACGTCACTTTCGCTTTTTACTAGATACTATTCATCTAAGGCACTGCTGACGGAAAGAGCACGCAGCTTTCTTAGCAGAGGAAGCCTAAGGCCCCTTTCACACAGGCATTCTAAGTCAGGTTTCCAGGTTGCTCACAGGGTCTGGCATTCAAAGTCTGCCAAATCCTCAGGCAAGCATTCCTCAGCATGCAGGTGATTTCCAGATTGGGGAGAGATGTTTGGATAACTTGCATTTCTTTCACTTTGGTGCAGGAGATGGTAGCTCAATTCACAGATCTCCATTGAGCTCTCTGAGGACTCCTAGATCAAGGTTTCATTGCCATGGTTCCTCTGGTGAATGTTTGTTTTCAGGGGTTTTCCTCCAGCTTGTTCCAACTAACCTATACTCAAAACGGGCATTTGCCTCCAGAAATTCCTTGTGGAATCCACAATATATGTAATGGCCTCACCAGGGAGACTCTCCTACTCTGTGGACATTAAAGACGCGTACCTGTATGTTCCTATCTTTCCAGGACATATATGTTTTGCTTTGGATCCCCTACTCTACCAGTTGGTGGCTCTACCCTTCGGATTTTTGTCTACACCTTAGGTGTTCACCAAACTGTTAGCAACAGTAAAACCCCAGCTGTAACTGCATAGCATATTTGGACAACCTCCTGTTGACGGAACAGACAATGTTGTCTGACCCCTACAACACAACCTTCTGTTTTTCATGGAACAAGTCTTTCAGGTCCCTAGACAAATTGTTTTGTTTGGCACCGAGCATTAGGTTATCCCTGGCCTGGTGGCTTAGGAAGTCGGCTCTGGAGTTGGGGTAATTCCCTCATTTTCATATTCTGGAAGATCCTCACAATGGATACCACTCCATCAGGCTGGGAATCATGGGCATCCTACAGGAGATTTGATCATTTTGGAATCTCATCTCCCAGTCAGTAACCTGGAACTTTGAGTGATTTGGCTGACTCTGTAGTGTTGGCTCATCCTCTGATGGTAGGTCATCTGATTTGGTTGAAATCAGACAAGGACATGACCGTGGCATACATGCATCAACCATCAGGGAGTAATCAGAAGTCTCACTGTGGCAAAACAGGTAGTTCAGATTCTGTCCAAGGCATTACCTCACGTTCCTGCTTTTTCTGCCCAGGTGTAGGAAATTGGAGAGTGGAATTTCAGCTGGCAGCATCTGAACCCAGGGTAGTGGTTCATGTACTCAAGAAGTGTTCCAGGACCTGTTGCAGGTGGGGGATACCAAAGGTCAACCCTCTTGCTTCCATGTTCAACAGCAAACTGGACACGTTTATCTCCAGGTACAAGGATCATCTAGTATGGGGGTCAGCAACCAGTAGATCTTGGCCAGGCGACTGGTAGATTGTGGTCTGGGCTTGCTGTCCCACCATCCCAGAGCATCAAACAGAATGCAATGCAGAGGGACTACTTGTAAAGGTGGAGCTGTAGTAGGGAGCAAAAGCTGCATAAGCTGATTCCTCTTCCATAGTTCCGGCTTCTCTCCCATTCGGAGTGAACCAACTGCTCTCCTAATAACCTGATTTGAACTCATGATTGCTGTGCAGTGCACATGATTGTGACACGGTAGTACGGCAATTAGAGGTTTAAATCAGGTGTGAGGAGGTGTTACTGTGCCTGGTGATCTTTGACTTCTTCCATGTTGTTTAGGTAGCTCTCCACCTCTTTAAGGTTGCCTACCCCTGCTCTAGTAGATACTCTGCTAACTCAGTACACCCTGATCTATGCCTTTTCCTCCCCTGAAACGTCTTTCTTGCCTGCTTCGCACAGTTGTGATGGAGGACATTCCAGTGATCTTCATTGCTATGGTGGAATCAAATGGATTTGGTACACTGACCTGGTAAGACGCCTAATTGATGCTTCTTCGGCAGGTTGCAGGAAAGAAAATCCCTGACTGTGTTGATGGGGGAATCCCTCCCATGGAGCTATTGTGTTCTCCCGACAGGGAATACAGTGAGTATTGTTAGCAGCTGTGATAGCCGTTAGCAATAATTGCATGTAAAATGCGACATGCTGGTTGTACCCAAGTCATACAACCACCAACTTAGGCACAATCAGCCTGCCCATGCATGGTTAAAAATTTGGCCTGTCCCTGTTGAACCGGTCGAGATTCGAACCATCAATGGCTGGTTTTAGAGGAAATTGCTCTCCATTTTCTGGAAGTGGTTCAAGCTGAGAAAATCTTGCTTTCAGCCACTTCTTCAGGAAGATTGTTTCTTTTTTATTCCATATAGACCCTATAAGGGCACAACGGCTTCTTTATCCCCCATCTCTAGGTGACTGAGGCAGACCATAATCCAAATGTATGGTCTTAAAGATTTGGTTCCATCCTTTTCAGTCAAGGAGCATTTGGACTGGATTCGTGCGTGCCTCTTGCTGTTTTTGGCATACTACGTTCCCAGTTTGCAAGATTATCACCTGGTCTTTTTGTAAATTCTACCAGGCAGATATTCAAGCCTCTACTGATGTTATCTCCAGGCGATAGGTCCTTCAGGCAGCACAGTTTCATTTGTTTTTTTGGGGGGTTTTTTTGGGGAGGAGGGAGACTTGGCTTATTTTATATGTTCTGTTCCTCAGTTCCAATCCAGTATTTACTTTCCTAAAAATTCTGTAGGTAAGCTGTATTTTTAGTCAGTATGATGTCATGGAACAGGTAGGCACACACAAAAGTTTACAGCATTTAATCTTCAAAGACTGTTAGTTGGGTGTATTTATATTAGCATATCCTGATATAATACAGAACTCTTCTTTTCCAATAAACTGCAATTTGTTAAGCATTACGCATTTAAATTTACATTGCAGTCTACTAAACTTTACTTTACAAAATGTGGTTGAGTAAAGGTGCCGCATACACAGGAGATCATTGCATGATTTGGATAGATTGATTGGAGTGGGCGCTGACTGCATATCTGTGAGCATTGTGGGACACGTGCAAACACATACCGGTGAACCAGTCTCAACTGCTGTTTATTAAACCTAAAAGCAAACATTTTTTTTATATTGCAGCTTTCCAAATTTAGATGTGATAGCTACCCTAGTTTTCTTTTTAGCTTTTTTTTCTCCTATTTTCATCTGGTGATCCAGTAAGCATGTCTGTTGTTTTTTAAAAGAAAGATCTCTTACAGATGTATTAGGTCAGCCTTTTCCAACCAGGGTGCCTTGAGGGTTCTTCAGGGGTGCCTTGGCCAAATCTCTAAAAATTGCCCAAATCTTGTATACAAGCCAGCAGGTGGAACAAGCCTGCATTTTAGTTACACAAAGCCACAGGTTTTCATTGTGTACCATTACAACCACCTAGCCGCCAGCTTCCTGGCAACCAATGACATCATCAGTTGATAAGGATGATGTTGGTTGCCTGCACAGCATCCTTATTTCACCCTCCAATCCACAAACCCATCTAGCACACTACAACTCCCAACTTTCCAAATCCAATTTGCTGCGGGGATGGGGAAGTGAATCTCAAGACAGACACAGCCAAAGGATCCTGCAGCTACCAGTAGACACGGGAAGATCCAAAATAGCTTGAAAAGACAAAAGAAGTTTCTTGTCTTTCCTTGTTATTTCACCCTTCCCTGCCCCTCTCCATCTGTGCTGGGGTCACATTAGCTCAGTGATGGAGAAAAACTGAGGGAGAAGAGAAACAATGGAATACTAGTCAGTACCAGTGTGCAAAAGTGTATTTGCTTTAGAAAAATGAATAGCCTCTAATGCTGGGTGTCCTATATGTATGGATGTTGCTGCGTTATATAAAACTATTAGAATAGTTTTTTACATTTTAGAATGGGGTGCCTCAGGACTGTCCATAATTTTAAAGAGTGCCCTGACTGACAAAGGTTGAGAAACACTGTAATAGGTTACGGGGACGAGACAAACCATTTAACACTGGTAGGGGTTCTTGCAATGGTCAGCCTTTAAATATGTAAAACTTTTATCCCAAAAGGGAAAAACTGCTAGCTGTAACTGCTTATAACATGTGAGCTGCAGTTTAGCCTCCATTTGTTAGTGTATTTCAATTTGCTAGTACATCTAAGGGCTCATGTACATTGCAACTCTTAAACTGACGTTCAGGAGCTGTTCAGCGTTTTTTTCAGCAGTTCCTGAACTCTCCCTAATGTTTTCCTATATGTCCATCTACACATAGTGGTTTACAGTCGTTTTTTGAACGCACCAAAATTGCGTTTAGAAGTAGATTTTACCTGTGTTTCAAACGCTTGTAAACGCGGTTAACCACGTTTAGAAGCACTTGCAAGCTTTTTTTGACTGCTCCTTATCCAGATGCTGTCCAGAGCCTTTTTTCATCATCAGAAATGCATGCAAAGTGTTTTCCATGTATTCATATGGACCCAGTACGCCAGCACAGTCAGTTCCAGGTTTCACGTGAAGGAAAAAATGGTAGAACGTGCCGCATTATGCTCATGATGGGATCCATAGTGAATACAACCAGAAAAGGCAGGTCATCTCAACACATACTGCTCTCTCTTCTTCTGCTCTCTCTATTTCTCTCAAAATGTCTGAAATAGTTAATTATTTTCTATTTTTCAGTGCATTCTGGGCATTTTTGAGGGTCTCCTGAAATTATCTTTTAAAAACGCTTCTAAACGCAAACGCGCATAAACGCGGTTTTGAAACGTGGCTAAACTGACGTTTTTTAACCTACGTTTTCTAGCAGTCAGTTTCCAGCGGTCAGAAGAGTTTTCCAAACGCCCCGTGTACATGAGCCCTAACACTTCCCTCCCCTCAGACCAACAGGGCTGCTGTCCAATGGTTCCCCCTGTGCTCCATCATCCAGAGTGGGGGCACTGTAATACAGGAGGTGTGTTACTAGTCAGATCACCAGGTGAAAACTGAAGGAAAAAAAACTAAAAAAAAAGAAACCAAATGTAGGCAGCACATCTAATGATTGGTGAGCTGCAATGTATGACATTTTTGGGTTTGCGGTTAATACCTTGTTAATAGATGGGCCAACACCAGGGGTTACTGTGCCCAGGGGCGGACTGACCATTTGGTAACTCGGGCACTGCCGAGGGCCCGGGGTCAGTAGGGGGCCCCATGAGATGCCCCTGGTACCTTTTTCATAGGCATTTTTGAGTTTGGGCAAGGACACAGAGGCCCCATGATCCCCTATTGCCCGGGGGCCCCATGAGTTGTCAGTCCGCCCCTGACTGTGCCATATAAACATTGGTTTGTGCACTGATTGGCAAGTTTGACATCTCACCTTATGCCTGAGAACACTGTATGTAAGAATACTATTTCTGTATGATTTGTTTCCCATGTAAGCATGCACTGGATTCTGTGATCAGAGGCGTCCTAATCACTTGTCTTTCATTAGCTGCTTGTCAACTAGGCGCAGTTCCATGCAAATGAGCAGTAAAGCTGCACCAGCTGCCAGACATCTATTTGTTTTGTGTTTGCCCGCAATGTCCGACAATTGTACCAGCCACTCTCTAGTTTCACACAGACTTTGATCTCCTTGCAGCTTGTTCACTGTACAAGGGGGAAATATGTGCGTCTCATCAATTCTCTCTACACAAATGCTTGATTTGCCTGCAGTTGTAATCTAGATTATTAATGTCTCTAGTAAACTGTGTACTTGCTCAAGTTACCTTTTACACAAATGACTTTGTGCCCTTCATAAAGCATCAGAAAAAAACTGAGGTATGGCAACTGGCTTTCATTTGTATGTATGTGTGGAAGAAAAAATACAAGCATTAAATTTTAATACCTTGTATTGTGAGTCTCCGAGGGTTTATTCACGCTGTTGTGCGTTAGCAATCCTTATGCTGCATTTTAAAATGCGTTGTGTTAAGGCAGCCCATTCATGCCAGTGTACCGTTTCTGGCAGTGCACTTAGGGGTTAATTTACTAAGGGCAAGTTCACACTGCATGCGTCTCGGTATGCTTTTTTTCTGTATCTAAAACGCACAGAAATTAGATTATATGGTTGTTTATGTCATAGTTCACATCAGCGCTTGCAGTTCCAGTTGCAGAAAAAAAAAGTAAAACAGGCTACATTTTTCCTGCACAGAACTGTACTGGAATGCGTTAAAACGCATCAAAAATGCACTGGAACGCACATGTCCCTATTTCAATTGAAGAAAAAGAGAGGGGAAAAAATTAACCGGAAAGCATCAAAAATGCACTGGAACACGCCACAAACGCGCATGCAGAAATGCATCCGGAACGCATCGAGACAGCATTTTTGTGGTGTGAAGCGGCTCTAAGTCCTCGGTCACACTGGGTGCGACTTGGCATGCAATACGACTTGCAAATCTCATGGCAAGTCACACCCTATCTGTGTGGTTCCAACTTGGTTGGAGCCATAACGATTTCTAAAGTGGTGCATGCACTACTCTTGGTACAATTTGCTTAGACATTTGTGCCAGATGTCTTGCAAATTGCACCTGAAATTGGCATGTCATCTGACTTTGAAATCTCACGACTTCACTGAAAGTCTGGATCGGTGTGACCGGGGTGTGCAAAATCAGGTGCAGCTGCGCATGGTAGCCAATCAGCTTCTAGCTTCTGCTTGTTTAATTAAGCTTTGACAATAATGAAAGCTGATTGTTTTCTATGCAGAGCTGCACCAGATTGTGCACTCTCCAGTTTTAGTAAATCAACCCCTTACCCCTGGTTCACATATATGCGACTGTGCTGACCGCATTTTGCACAGGCACGAGAGCCCATTCATTTGAATGGACTCCCGTGCCCAATGAGATGCAGGGAAGAAGTCCCTGCACTTATACCGAAAATGTGGCGGCATGCCATTAGAATTAATGGCACCTGCCCGCAGGTCCACATTTTTCTGTGCGGGTGGTGGATTTTCATGCAGATCCGCAGCTGTGAACCTATGTACATATGTACCACATATGTAAACCTAGCCTTAGTGTGTTGCAGTGCATTACAATGCACATCCATCAACAAAGTGGTACAAGCACCAACACATGTAATGCATACAACACAATATTGTGAATGTGCCCTGACAGTATATGTAAACCCTAACAATGAAATTGTCTCATTTGCTACCCTTTTGGTCTGTTTACTACTTTAACCACTTCAATACCGGGCACTTTTATCCCCTTCCAATTTTCAGCTCTAACACTTTGAATGACAATTGCGCAGTCATGCAACACTGTACCCAAACTAAATTTTAGCATTTTCTTCGCACAACTAGAGCTTTTTTTTGGTGGTATTTAATCACCACCGGGGGTTTTATTTTTTGCTAAATTAACCGAACAGTTTGAAAAAAAAAAAACACGTTTCTTTGTTATAAAAGTTTGCAAATAAATAATTGTTCTTCATAAATTTAGGCCAAGATGTATTTTGCTACATTTTTTTTGTGAAAATAACCCAAATCAGTATTTATTATTTAGTTTGTAGGAAAGTTATAGAGTTCACAAACTATGGGATATATCTGAATATTGATCGATCCTGAAGTACTGACGGCCAATCTTATTTCTTGAGGCCCAAAAATGTCAGAACAGTACAGATATCCCCCAAATGGCCCCTTTTTGCAAAGTAGACAGTCCGACCTATTCCATAAGAGGCATGGCGAGTTTTTTGAAGTTGTAATTTTTTTGTAATAAATGTTCGGAAAATGAAAACATAAAATGTTTTTTTTCACAATTTCTTTTTTACATACTGTCATCAGTGCAGTACAGCTCCAGTATATAACTGGTGTGGTGGTGATCAGGGACACTGACTAGTGACAGCATGAAAAAAAATATTTTTTTCAATTTTTATTTTTTTATTACTTTTTTTAAGATTTTTTTTTTTCATATTACAGTATGACCAAAGTAGTATAATGTTACCATAGTAACATTGTACTACTTTGGGGAAGTGATCAGTATTTTATTTTCTTTTACACAATTTGATTGCTTATAGCAAATAATTTCTTTGCTATAAGCAAGCATTTAACTGAATGAAATTGATTCATTCAGGTTCTTTTGTTGTGATTAGCTGTGATTGGCCATGGATAATCACATGACACACATGGGCTGTGATTGGCCCAGCCTGTGCATGTGATCACTGTGACCATTCACAGCTAGACACACTTGTATACAATGGATGGTATGAAAGGAAGCCATCCATTGTATACAACTGTCATGTGACCTGCTGTGATTGGTTACAGCAGGTCACATGGTACTGGCAACGGGGCCGGTACACAGATCTGTCATTGGCCATGTCCAATGACAGGTCTTGCCACAGCACGGACCTGCAGGCACGCGCAAAACGCAATCCGGGAAGGACGTCATATGATGGCTGGGCGGCAAGTGGTTAAGGCCAGCTAATGTACATATATGTTGCCGGTTTAAAGTGGTATACCTGAATGATGCCTGCAGCTACAGGCATCATCCTGTTATTGTTCTTTTCAGCTGGCAATGCCGTTTTGCATAAAAGCAAACCTAGCAGCTAATTAGCCGCTGGATTGCATTTAGAGGTGGCGGAAGGGGGTTTAAAGCGTCACCTATGGAGATTTTTAAGTACCGTAGTTTGGCACCATTCCACAAGCGTGCACAATTTTAAAGCGTAAAGTGTTGGGTATCTATTTACTTGGCTTAACATCATCTTTTATAGTTTACTAAAAAATGGCTATTCACATTGTGTGTTTGTGCATTAAAATTCATCAAAGTGTATTTTTTCCCCCAAAAAAAATTTAGTTTTTTTTAAAAACCTCTGCGCAAGTATTGTGTTACATAAAATATTGCAAAACCCACCATTTTATTCTCTAGGGCCTCTGCTTAAAATAAAGTTTGGGGGTTCTAAGTAACCTAGTCAAAAAATACTAATTTTTACATGTAAACAAAAAGTGTCAGAATAGGCCTGGTCTTAACTGATTTTATTTTGTTATATCTGTTTAATATATGCAAAAAATAAAGAAATAAAAAATGTTGATTCTGCCAGTAATCCAGTGAGCTAATAACGTATGTATGTAGGAAAAATACCGGCTGTTCTTCAAAACCATAAATACTGTATGTGATGATTTTAATTGTGTAACATAGTTAAAGCTATTCAGGCTCTCCATTGATCTAGGTATTCTACAGAGACATAAAAGCATAGAACAATTTTTAACATGCGAATTGTTAAAATGTAATAGTAGTATCAGGGGTGTATAGTCCTGTAATGTAATTTAGTGTATGCAGGTTTTGTAGTGTCATAGCAGTATGTATCTTGGTACCTTCAGCTCTAATGCCCCATACACACTATAAAAAAATCGTACGAAAAGGACCGATCGTCTGATAATCGGATCGTTAGTACACAGCTTTTGAGAGCCGATCATGACAATTCGTATGACAATATCTGAAGGGACAAGTGCAAAAATTTTTCTCGTACGATACCAGATCGTACATTTAATCAGTACAGTAGTCGTCTGAAAATACAATACAAATACAACGCAATACATGACATCACTTTCGAAATTCTTTTCTTTCATAGGAGAATTTTCGGATTTTTAATAACCTTTTCACTTTCGATGTGAGACTAGCAGGCGAAAAAAAAAGGCCGACCGATCGTCCGATATAAGGCTCCATGCACACGGGGCGTTTTGATAACGCTGGTAACGTTAGCTGTGTAAAGTCACATTAAAAATGTGAGCTTTTCAGCTTTTTCTTAGCGTTTTTGCATTAGCATTTCCTGCGTTTTTCCGCATTTGCAAAAAAAAAAAAAAATTGGGGCAAAAAAAGTCCAAGACGCCGCCTTGCAGCGTTTTACCTCATTTTGCAGCTTTAGAGTGGTTTTTACAGCTAAATAACTCCTCTACAAACCCACTAGTCCTGTTTTTTTTCTTCCAAGCCAAAAAACGTTGATTCCAGTCTATGTGTGCATGGACACATAGGATAACATGCTGGGGGGTTTACTGGCTGTAGAAAAAAACATCAAAAGCCAAAAACAGCCGCTGTAAAAACTTCCAGTGTGTATGAGGACTAAAAATAAAATCAGCTCTGCTGTTCAGTTGTGCAAGTGTTAGAATGTGACGGTTAACAAAGCCCTGGGACAATATCTGTCAGTGGTTTCATTGATTAGACCTAAAATGATTGCCTCTCATTTCATGTTGTTCTGTCATCCCGGTATTTATGTAAGGCAGCTAAACATGTATGGTCATGAAAACAATCACCTGCCACTCTATAGACCACTGTTTGTCTACTGTAGACATATTTCTCTTGATGATTTTGCAGGTAATGCCTTTGTCTATATTCCATTCATGTATATAATATTTACAGTGAGAGTAGGGGAAGGTATGGTGCAAGTGTTACTAAACCCACAACAGTAAAATCAGTCTACATATGCTGTAAAGCATGCTTGTTATACTCACTGTGGAACCTAAGGGGTTAATCCTTTGCATTGTGTAAAAAGGCTGTTTGATCCTGTCTTCTCTGATTCTCCCCTTATTCCAGTGTCTCCCTCTTATCTCCTGATGGTGGTATGTACTGCTATAGTTTTTTTTTTCTTGGGAGAGTGCATGTGATCACCACAGGGCCAATCAGTGCTGTTTAGATAGAGGTCAGGGGTTCTGCATCCTCCTAGAGCAGAAAGAAACACTGATAAAAGTCACAAGACTGCTCTAAGTGCTGATGAGAAAAGGTATTTAGCAGTTAATATTTGCTAAAATAATTGCATTTCCATGTAGTGTGTACTGTGGGAGACCAGATATAGTGAATGCATGGTCCTGGGTTTTGCTAACACTGTAAATTGCCAGACCAGTTTGTTTATCCGAGAAGGTCACATTCATAAATGACCTTTCCTAAATTATTACTACTAAGGCATGTGCAAGATTGTCAGGACTTGCTGCTTCTGAAATCTGTGTCCCTATTGTAATCCTTGGTATGCCTTTCTTCAGTTTTTGTGCCCTAGGCATACTGCTTTATGATTTAATAGGATGCATACTACACCAAATGCTTTTTCTGCATTTGTGTTCACTATTGTTGTACTGTTTAAAGTGACTGTAAAGCTTACATTTTTTGTTTTCTGATATTACAAACATGTTATACTTAAAAAAAATTTATACAAACAGACCTAAATAAATACACCCAAAGTCCAAAGAAAAGTCCAAAATTTGGAAAAATATACACATAAAGTCCTCAATCTTGATCAATAGATACACACTGTTCCGGATAATTCGTGATGAATCCCCCCAACTTTTCATATACCTCAAAAGAAAAAAGCCTAGACAAAGAGTATTATCTTAGGTTTCAAAAAACAGTGCCACACTTGCAGCATGCAAACACTCCAGTGCCACAGCAATAGTGAGGGATTACCTAAACACCGTTTGAACCACAGCAAACAATATAATAAAAATGCATAATTACCCTAAAGAAAGTCAAACCCACATATAATCCATAATGTTATACTTACCTGCTCTGTGCAATGATAGTGCACAGAGCAGCCACAAACTTCCTTTTCTGGGGCACCTTCCAGCGTTTAAGGCTCCTCCTGTTCTAGGTGTACTACCACAGGAAGCTGCTTCCTATGGAGGCGCACCTGCAGGCTTCCCCCCAAGCCAGGCTGTGTGCGTCTATAGATGCACACAGAAGAAAATGGACTTGTACATGGAAGAGTCACACCCTGATCTTCCATGTGCTGACAATGTACTTTCATTATTTGTGGATTGTTGTCAGAATACACAGAACAGCGCTGCAGACGTTGATCAAGCGGATCTGACATGGTAGTTGTACAGATGTTGATCAGCAATCCGCAGATCAACTTCAGTTCAAGGTAGTGGCCACACTTGATTCTAAATTCGGCTGTTACCTCCTGAATCGGCTGAATTTTGATCCATCTATGGCCTCCCCAATAAGATGCATACTGTACATTGCTGCTTTAACTTCATTACTGAAATATTTGATACTGGTGTGTGAAAGGACATGAAGAAACAAACAATTTCTTCATGTCAATTATGCACAGATATAAACAGACACATACTCATATCAAATCATATAAGACCGCTCCTGCGACATATATAAGTTTGTTCCCTTGAGTCCAATACAGATGTAGACAGCTAAGGGCCATTCATTTCTAAGGTAAGAAGTAAGCTAGGAGTCTTCCAAACAACAGAAAAAAGTTTGCTATTTTTTTTTTTATTTTTTTTTTTACTTTAAAGGCTAAAATTCTTTATGTAAACGACAAAGTTGGAGTTACTGAGCTCAGCCATATATACACTGCTCATAAAAATTAAAGGAACGCTTTGAAAACACATCAGATTTCATATGGATGATATGGACTGGGTAATGTGTTAGGAACGGAAGGATGCCCCATCATTTGATGGAAATAAAAATGATCAACCTACAGAGGACTGAATTCAAAGACACCCTGAAAATCAAAGTGAAAAAATGATGCAGCAGGCTAGTCCATTTTGCTGAAATTTCATTGCAGCAACTCAAAATGGTACTCAGTAGTTTGTATGGACTCCACGTGCTTGTATGCATGCCTGACAACATCGGGCATGCTCCTTATAAGACGATGGATGGTGTCCTGGGGTATTTGCTCCCAGATCTGGACCAGGGCATCACTGAGCTCCTGGACTGTCTGAGGTGCAACCTGGCGGCATCAGATGGACCGAAACATGATATTCCAGAGGTGTTTCTATTAGATTTAGTTCAGGTGAGTGTTGGGGCCATTCAATGGTAGCAATTCCTTTCCTCCTCCAGGAACTGCCTGCATACTCTCGCCACGTGAGGTCAGGCATTGTCGTGCACCAGCGTAGGGTCTGACAATGGGTCCAAGGATTTCATCTCGATAACTAATGGCAGTCGGGGTGCCATTGTCTAGCCTGTAGAGGCCTGTGCGTCCCTCCATGGATATGCCTCCCCAGACCATCACTGACCCACCACCGAAATGGTTATTCTGAATGATGTTACAGGCAGCATAACGTTCTCCACGACTTCTCCAGACCCTTTCACATTTGTCACATGTGCTCAGGGTGAACCTTCTCTCATCTGTGAAAAGCACAGGGCGCCAGTGATGGACCTGCCAATTCTGGTGTTCAATGGCAAATGCCAGTCAAGCTGTATGGTGCCAGGCAGTGAGCATCGGGCCCTCAAGCCACCCTCATGAAGTCTATTTTTGATTGTTTAGTCAGAAACATTCACACCAGTGGCCTGCTGGAGGTCATTTTGTAGGGCTCTGGCAGTGCTCATCCTGTTCCTCCTTGCACAAAGGAGTAGATACCGGTGCTGCTGATGGGTTAAGGACCTTCTACGGCCCTGTCCACCTCCCTAGACTAACTGCCTGTCTCCTGGAATCTCCTCTATGCTCTTGAGACTGTGCTGGAAGACACAGCAAACCTTCTGACAATGGTATGTATTGATGTGCCATCCTGAAGGAGTTGGACTGCCTGTGCAACCACTGTAGGGTCCAGGTATCACCTCATGCTACCAGTAGTGACTCTGACTCTAGCCAAATGCAAAACTAGTGAAAAACATTCAGAAAAGATGAGCAGGGAAAAAAATGTCAGTGGCCTCCACCTGTAAAACTATTCTTGTTTTTGGGGGTCGTCTCATTGTTACTCATCTAGTGCACCTGTTGTTAATTTCATTAACACCAAAGCAGTTGAAACTGATTAATGAACCCCCTCTGCTACTTGACCAGATCAATATCCCAGAAGTTTAATTGGCTTGATGCTATACTTTGACTAAAAAGTGTTCCTTTATTTTTTTTTGAGCAGTGTAGTTATACACTTAGAGTTGTCTACCAAACAAATTAATCAAAACTATATAAAAACTAGTTATATTCTGTCTTTTCTTCTTTCCCTAGGTTTGGCAATACAATCTAAAACCTTTTTTTTCTGAGGAAGTACAATATGTCCACTGCTCCTATTGTATACAACCTATATTGTGGAAAAGCACTGAAAGGCTTTACAGCAGACATTTTAGTTGTTCTGCAAAGCTGGAGTCCAGTGAAATGGTTTGATACAGCTGTGAAATGTATGATTTCTTCCCATTCCTTGTCTTCGAGACACGACAGATGTGCAAACGCTTCTTTGCTGTATCCAAATATAAACTTTTGGCTGTAATTCCATTTACGCTATATCATCTCTTCAGAGAGGGGTCAAAAAATCCAAAATGCATTGTAAATTTAAAGCAGAACTCCGGGCAAGCAGCCCCCATTGCATGGGTCAACTGCTCATTTGTCTTTCTAGGGGTGAGCACAAAGCTCCTACTCACCTGACCTGCCGTTCCTCTGGAAAACCTTGCCCCTCCACGGTCCAGTGGTGGACTGTTCCTGTCTATGCAGCGTGCTTTGAGCATGCTGACATCAGGAACAGTCCATTTACAAGTCTGCTGGACTGCAAGAGGGGGCAGGAGCCAAAGGGACCGGTCTTGTGCGGGAAGGATTGGCGGGTCAGGTAAGTATATCTTTACTGTCGTGTCCCCTAGAACAAAATGAGCAGTGTGGCCACAGCCCCACCACATCAGCAAAAAAAAGTTTTGCCTTGAGTTTTGTTTTAAAATACTTTCCTTGAAAGTTCTGAAAAGTGTTTTAGAATTCCATTGCACCTCCACATAACAAATGTTGTTCAGGAACAGATATGTGAATTTGTTGCAGGAGATTCATACTTTGGTCGCATTGTGCATACTGGACATTTTGTCCTCAGTGCAGCTAAGTACTGTGAACCTGAAAATATCACTGTCTCTTTGTTGCTGAATTCCCTGCTAGGTCACTGTCCTCATCACAGAGACAGGCACATGGCCAAGGAGTTTGATGTGGAGTGTGGGCAGAGCCTGATAGGAAACTCAGACTAATTCCACATCAGGTCTGCATGCCTTGCGCATGACAGCGGACAGCAGTGGTTAGATTGCCATGTTCTCCCAAAAGAGCCCATGATTGTCATCCTTCTCCATGTTCCAAATGCATGGCAATGCCATCCACTGAGATATTGGTTACCAGGACTCCCAACAGCCACTGGCATCCTAACAGCCCACCGGCTGTGTGCAGCAAGTTGTCAGGGGCACGTTAGATCCGCTGGATGGGTGAGTATCTAAAACATGCAGATCCCACCTCCTGATAAGTGGGGGTAAAATTAAAAAAATGGAGGGGAAGGGGGAGGGTTGGGAGGAGATCCACTTTAAGAACCACCAGAGTCTGTCACACATGTTGCAACTACAGAGCCTGATAGGGAACTCCAGAAACTAATTCCACATCAGTTCTGCAGGTATGCATGCCTTGCGCATGACAGTGGACAGCAGTGGTCGGATTGCCATCCTCTTCTAAAAGAGCCCATGATTGGCATCCTTCTCCATGTTCCAAATGCATGGCAATGCCATCCACTGAGATATTGGTTACCAGGACACCAACAGCCACTGGCATACTAGCAGCCCATCGGCTATGTGCAGCAAGTTGTCAGGGGCATGTTAGATCCGCTGGATGGGTGAGTATCTAAAACATGTAGATCCCACCTCCCGATAAGTTGAGGTAAAATTTAAAAAAATGGGGGGGGGGGGGAGATCCGCTTTAAGAACCACCAGAGTCTGTCACACATGTTCCAACTACAGACTAAACAGTCTCAAGGCATCCTTAAAGTAGGAGCAAGTTGTTTTAAAGGGACTCGACCTCCAGAAAAAGTGTCGTAAATGCTTGATTGAATTCCCAATGATCATTTAGCGTATTCATTGGAATTTTTGGTTTTGCATATTATATCACCCAGGATTTCATTTACTTTCCTCCTACAATATTGTTACTGTTCTTCCTACATGCCTAGGAAATATTAATTTTACCAACCTGTCCGAATTCCAATTTGTGGCTTTGCACCCTATGTGCGAGAGTTCTGTGCTAAAACTTGCATGACCTGTGTTACTCCTAGAACATTATTTGTTTTTTATAGCTTTTTGATTGCATTGTACATTTAGCATGTTTCTCTGTATTGGCATTTATATGTCTCTTTCCCTGTAAAAGCTTTGCTCTTGTGTCCCATTATATTTCATGTTTCCTTGCATCTAGAGACTGTTTAACATTCATCAAGGCTCACATGGCTGAGCCTGTTATCCTCTGGCAGATGAAATTCTCTGGGGTGATGTGTACTCAGTGTTGCGAGATGAATGCCCTGAGCTCATTTTCTAGTGTTCCAGGATTTATATGCAGTGGATTTGCAAAGCGGTGAGTTCACATTTAGAAAACACTGCTTTATATTGGAAAGCGGAACTTGCTCAAATACAGCCGTATTCATAAATTCATAATTCATTCAAAAAATAAAGATAATTTGCTATGTGCACATTCATATTTGAGGTTTGTTTTTTTTTTTTAACATTTGCCTTTCTTTCATTGAAAGTTGTGCACATCTTAAAGTTGGCCAGTTATTACTTGCATTTGTCAGGTGTATACATTAAAAATGAAACTCGAGATTAAAGTGGGTGTAAAAGCTAAAGGTTTTTTATCTGCATGCATTCTGTGCATGAAGGTAAAAAAAAAACCCTTCAGTGTGCAGTTCCTTCCCAGCCCCCCCAATACTTACGTGAGCCCTATCTCTATCCAGCGGCGAAGTACACAAGAGCACCGGCTCTCCCGTGTCTTCCTCATTGCCTGAGACACAGCAGCAGGAGCCAGTGGAGAGGTAGCGGGAGTGTTCTGCGTGTCTTATGCTTTGGGGGCACTCAGCGGGGGGGGAGCAGGGGACCTGAGAAGAGGAGGATTGGGGCTGCTCTGTCTAAATCGTTGTACGGAGCAGATAAGTATGACATGTTCGTTATTAAATAAAAAAAATAAGCTAACCCTTTAGTATCACTTTAAAAAAAAAAAAATCAAACATTTATACTTACCTAGGTGGGTGCAGTATCAGTCCTATGCTACATCTGTCCCCCACCGCCTCTATACCAAGAACTAATCGATCAAAGACTGCTGATCACTCTCAGTCTTCAGTGAGCACACAGCCAATGACTGTCAGTCGCCAGCTCTCTGCTCTTCCCCTCCAGCACTCACTAGAGCGCCAGGCTGTGGAGGGGAGGGAGGGGCTGACTCAGGCACACAGCATCTCACTGAGTTAGCTGTCGGTCCAGGCATCTGGGTGGATACCAACATTAAGCCCTGGTTCAAACTGATTTGGTGTGAAATTTGCAGCGTTTTCTGTGTGTATTCCACACCGCATCAGGATTGCACCCCGTTCATGTGAACCGCTGCGGGTGTGTATGTTAAATTAACAGCACCCCAAAAGTGGTCCACAAAACGTGGTGCGATGTGAAGAATCGGATTGCATAGGTGTGAATACCCATGCAATCCGATTCTAGTGCGGACCCAAAAAAGGTTCCTGTACCTTTTTGGTGCGGGTGCGGTGTGATTAGAGCAATACAAAATGTATGGCTCCAATCGCACCACAAACAAATCGCACGTGATTTCCACATAAATGCGGTGCAGTTCCTGTGCGAATCACATGCGATATACAGCACTGCATATATGTGAACCCGTGCTAAAGGCTAAGCCCACTTTTTGGTGCATGTTACACTTATATTTAGGGTGTAACTTGTCACATGCTCCTATGCAGCCACCTCCCTCCGCCAGTGCTCTCCACTTTGTTTCAGCAGGCAGGGTATCTCCTTCCTGCATAATATAATAATTTAGCGTCTGCATAATAAATAATTTAGAAATGTTGGATACCTTGTAGCAATCTTCTAAGTGGTCTATTGTGTTTTTATGTAGGCAAATGGCTGGTATATGTTTGGCTTGGAACTACTTAGAAGTCTGTGATGTATAGGACACAAGTATTTGGTGCTTACTAATGTGGCACTTTGTAAATAAGTGCAAAGATTTTATTGCATTTTTTTTTTTTTAAATTCAATCTCATTTTCACTCCTAATATCATCATCATAATCAGGGGCGGACTGACAACTCATGGGGCCCCCGGGCAATAGGGGATCATGGGGCCCCTGTGTCTTTGCCCAAACTCAAAAAAGCCTATGAAAAAGGTACCGGGGGCATCTCATGGGGCCCCCTACTGACCCCGGGCGGTGACCGAGTTTCCAAATGGTCAGTCCGCCCCTGATCATAATGTTTATGACAGGGGCAATATAGTATTTATCACTGTTATGAAGTAAAATTTCACATGATGTTGAAGATTAGGTTTATGGTTTGGGATGGGACATTTACAGTTATATATTCAAACCTTTTCTCTGAATAGACTCAAAACCCCTTATCACATAAATAACACCCACTAAGTAGTGAAATGAATCAATACCTAAAATAAATAAATACACAAGTCCAAAACTAAAGTGTCCAAAAAATGTTATAACTGTGTCCACAATTTCCAAATACCGATAGTCCTCCAAAATATTATGTGTATCCAACTTATTTCTCCAGTCCAGATCCCGTATTAGCTTGAAAAAAATGAAACTAAGTGTATTACCTTCAAAATTAATTCTAAAAATGTATATACCTTTGAGTGGATAAATATATACTTAATAAGTGCAAAAATAAATACCAGATACAGCTATGAGTGACATGTGAATCATGCAATAAAAAATTATTTTCACTCTGTGTACACTCCTATAAACGTGAAAACATGAAAGAGAAAAAAAAATTAAATAAATCTAAACCACTCAGTGAAACAAATCAATCAATACAAAAATCAGTGAAGTGAACACTCCGTGACCACCGCACAATAGTGGGATTAACCGCTTCCCGCCCGGCCTATGGCCAGATGGCGGCCGGCAAAGCACCTTGTTCCTCCGGGTGGACGCCATATGGCGTCCTTTTGGGCATGCACAGTTTGCATGCCCACAGAACAGCGCAGCAGCGCGATCTGTCACCGGCCTTGTACCTCGGACACGGCCGATGACAGATCTGAGTACCGGATATATAATATTGTAATGAGCCTAGCCCCGACTCCCCGCCGATAGATGGACTCACTGAAATGCTCACCATTTTATTTCAGCAGCGCTGGATGGAAGAGCAATAAACCTGTCTCTGTCATTACACACTTGGGTGAAGATGACAATAACTAGTAAGCAAGGAAGATTTTGTTAATGTCGGGATGCAGACTATCAGCCAACAGGTGTGCAGGGACCAGGACCAACAAAGGGCTGGAGAATGTTTCCTCAGGTGCAATGAATGCTGGAACTTGTGGAGCGCAGAGTATTTTTTTTTCTGGTCCAGCCATTGATTCAATTGTTGCAGATCTGAATATGTTGTAGACAGTGCTTCTCTGCAAAAGAAAACAGAAACAGCCTTTTTTGTGTCTATATACCTGTCCGTGGTATTTATTCTCTTTTGTGTAGGTAAAAATAGTCCATAATTAATGGCATATGGCATGGTCACACCTACCTATAATAATGATTGCCTCATGCTTCAGTAAATATTGTTTTTTCTCAATAATATAGCAGTTTAGTGAATTTAGTCTATTTTGAAATAATCACGTGGTCCTTGTAGAAACCTACCCATCGACCATAAGCTTCTGATCCACAGGGCCCCTTCAGCAAGGGATTAATAGTTAAAATCATCACGTGAAAAGGAGAAAGCTAAGAAAAACTTGTCTCTAAAGCAGGCCATACATGGGTTGAATTCCGAATGATTTTTTGATTGAAAATCGAAAAACGTTAGTTCTGTAATCCGATGGTGCCACCAATGATTTAGAAAATCTGTTGTTTTTCACGAATCTTCCAACATGCACAATAAACGAAATGGGGAGAAACCACAACAATCATCCGGTGCCATTGCCCCACTAACAGAGCGAAAATCGGTCGATTATTCTTAGGTCTGATTTTTGAACGAAAAATCGTTCGGAAATCAACCCTTGTATGACCGGCCTTAGATTTTAAGCTCTAACGAGCAGGGCCCTCCATTTCCTCTTATACCAAATTGTATGGTAACTGTAATGTCTACCTTCATTTTGCAAAGCAAAGCGCAAATTGTTGGCGCTATATAAATCCTGTATAATAATAATAATCTGGCATACTAAGTACAAACAGGGGGATACCCAGCAATGTCTCATCCTATAAGTAAGCAAATGAAAAGGAGATAATATTCCCACAAACCTTTAGACGAACTGAGAGAATGCAAATAGTTAGTGATACTAAACACACAATGTTTCATTTACATTTTCCCTTCTATTTCTGTATATGGATGATGACACTGTAATTATTTTAATAAAAACCCATTTAAGTACCTTTTTCCTAATTGATATATAGCTATCACATGATTCATTTCCATCCCAGCCTGTCTGCAGGGAAACGTAAGGAGCTTCTAGTCCTGGCCACATGTTAGAGAAAAAAAAACACCTTTGAAATACATGGTAAATATAAATAATTAATATCAACAAACTGTTTTAATTTGTCATACAAATATATAGTTGAAATCAAATCTTTATTATTTTTTGGCAATAACATGGTGTGGGCAGATTTCTGCCAGTCACGGGCTGTGTCACGCCACTCCAGCCTGTGTCTTTGAATGAGAGAGAGGTGAAGCCTCCATCAATCTACATGTAAAATCGTACCCTCATTGTGTTTAGCTGGTTAATGGGCATGGAGGTGGAGGAGAGAGGGAGTGTCTTTTACCACTGTATATGCCCACTTGTGTGACTGTGGTCACGGGCTGCTCAGATGTGATAGGCGGAAATGCTTAGCATAGAAACTCACTGAAAACTGAGCATGTGCAGAACTGCCAACACTGCTCTGCAAAATCCTTAGCTCCACGGGGGAGTTGGACAGAAGAGCAGAAAGAGAACAGCAGGATCAACCAGGTTTTTTGCAGAATACAGAAAACAATCTCATAGTGACTGAGCGAGTATGAACAGCATGTAATACAGCATTTATTGATAGTTTTTTATGATGTGGGTTTAGGGACACTTTAATTCATATCAAAAGTAACTATTTGGGAAACAGTAGTGACTTAAAATGAGTATTTAGTGGGGAAAAAAAGGACTTTTCCTAAAACTTTCTCACCTCGTTCATGATAAAATTCTCTTTAACTTCTTGCTGACCACATAACTCATATGCAGAGCAACAAGTAGGGGGCTTTAATGGCCACTTGCTGCACATAAGTGTCCATGGTGGCTGAGGTTCCTGTGCTGTCACAGATGGATCCCAGTCCCTGTTTATGATCAGGCAAGCTTCCGATCAGCTGACCACTGTGACGGCCAGTAATAGTGATCAGGAAATCCATCCCTCCTCCCATTAAGACCCAGTTAAAAGGTGGGGGCAGGAAGGGGTTAAGGCTCAACTTCTGTCAAACAGCTTAATACAGAAGTTAATTACATATAACTTATGTAGTTTGACCTGTCAAAAGGATTTGTGTTTCTGTCCACCCAGTTACCACACAGGCTTGCCTGGCAAGGAAGGGGACCTGATCTTTTTCTACTGTAATTTTCCTTTAACTTAAAGCAGAACCCCATCTAAATATAACTATGTAAAAATTAATATCACTTTATAAAATAGAATAAAATCAGCTTTTGCTGCAATATTCATCTTAAATCCAGTGCCTTCCCCCCTGCTGTATTTTTTTTTTGCCAGTAGATGTCCTCTGTCCAGATGACAGCATCTTTCAACCCACTTCCTTTGAACCTAGGCAGTCTAGACTGACCACCACACACACTACAGTGAAAGGAGAAACAGCAAAGTAATGAGTTCCCCCCCTTTGTCACTCTGCTTTCTACTGCTATCAGCATGCTTCTTGTCAGCAAATGAACTGATTAGCTCCTTCTACAGCTGTGTCCTCTCATGCTCCAACCCAGGGAATGCAGAAGGTTGATACCAGGTCAAATACAGGTACATGCACTGCTTACATTTAAAATTCAGTTAATTAAGTATTAAAGCAGAGCTGCATTAATGTGTGTATTTTATATCTGCCTAGAGTTTAGCCTCTCCCTACTGTCCTATGGACAGTCAAAGGAGAAGCACAGTGA
This sequence comes from Staurois parvus, assembly GCF_062004578.1. Classification (NCBI taxonomy): domain Eukaryota; kingdom Metazoa; phylum Chordata; class Amphibia; order Anura; family Ranidae; genus Staurois; species Staurois parvus. The sequence goes on along the minus strand of NW_028317961.1, from coordinate 11,985,732 downwards.
TGAGCTCACCTCTCTTCAATCTGCTCTCCTTTCCTATCAGTATGCTCATTGCATTGCAACACACCTTCTTTGGCTTCTTGTTCTCCCTTGCCCCTTCTAAGATCTGCTCTGCAGAAACTACAGGCAGCTGTATCATGTCAGATTAAAGTACTTACATTTCTTTCTTTTACAGCCCGGTCACATCAAGCCCGACTTTGAAATTGTGCAATTTACAGTAAAGTCGCAGTATTTCAAAGTTGGATGACATGCTGATTTCAGGTGCGATTTGCAAGACTTCTGACACAGATGTCTCCACAAATCTCATCAAAAGTAGTGCATGTACTACTTTAGAAATCGGTGCGGCTCCAACCAAGTCGGAACTGCACTGATATCACCGCTATAATTGCAGACAATAGGGTGCGACTTGGCATACGATTTGCAAGTCACATGGTATGCAAATCGCATGCCAAGTTACACCCAGTGTGACCGGGGTGTTAAAGTAGAACCATGACCACCTAAAAAGAATATGTGCTGCAACACTTAATAATAAGTGAATGTGCTATTGCAGACTTCTCTTAGTCCCCATGCAAAGTCCACAAATACCTGTTCATCCTGTGAGTGAAGTCCAATGAATGCAGCTTCCTGTGATGGTAGGGCAACGATACTGCACTGCTCCGGAATTCAGGGCAGAGTTGCCACTCTAATGTAGGCTGTACCTGCTTGTTCTGAAGTGGATTGAAACGATGTTGCAGGGAGCATGGCTAACAGAATTGTCATTACTGATGCATAAGCCTGTTGTCAGTTCGCACCTAGCCATGCCTAGTCCTGCCCACTGAGTTCTGTATTTGCTCTGTCTTCTATATTACATTCTCACTGTGATCTGCAGTGTCTGGGAGGTGGAGCGTGTGAGACACAAAGAAAGAGGATTTGACTTGGTTAAAGGAAGTTTTTTTTTTTTTTTTTTAATTTGGGTAGAATGGAAAGAGGTTAGAATCAGCGTCAGGATTCTTATTTTCCTGTCTATATCTTTGCTGGGGTAATTCACGCTATCTGTTCTGAACACTAATGTCTCCAAGATAGAAAGGGTAAATCCAACATTTCAAGGAGGAAGGAGGAGTGGATTTCCTTCACATTGGAAAGATGTCTTCCCACTTCATGTTAAAGTTTTCCTTTTAATTTTGGATAGAGTAAGTCTTGGTTCACACTACTGCGACATAAAAGTCACGCGACTTAGTGTGACTTTGCCAGGCAAATTGAGTACTACTCTGAAGCAGCTTTCAAGGAATGCCGGGGTAATCTTTCTGTAATGTCGGATCCAAATTACATCAGTAAAGATGAAGATCTGACTTGGAGGCGATTTCCATTAAAGTCTATGGGCACAAGTGGGTACAAGTCGCTTTGAAGTAGTACAGAAACCTTTTCTAAAGTTGGAGGGACTCAGGTAGTGCTAATTAAGACAGCTGTCATTGACTAACATGGGATTTCACATGTCATGCGACTTCGGGTCTCACAAGTCGGATCCCAAGTCATGCCAGTGTGAACCGAGCCTAAGAGAAGGTTATAACCCTTGTCATTTTTTTTTTGCCCTCCGTGTCCCATTGGGGAGATTTCCCTTCATTTTCTGTCCCATAGCCAAACAGGAAGGTGAGAGGAAATCTCTCCAAAGTGAGGGGGGAATCCTTAGTTATCACCAGAATTAGTTTCCACGTTGGAATATTTCCCCTCTATTTCTTTTTTTGGGAGAAACCCAAAATTTGGGATTTTCTTTTACTTTCACTTTCCGTCCTCATGCACACTTGATGTTTTTACAGCGGCTGTTTTTGGCTTTTGACATTTTTATCGACAGCTAGTAAACCCCCCAGCATGTTTTACTATGTGTCCATGCACACATAGACTGTAATCAACGTATTTTGGCTGGAAAAAAAACCCAGGACTAGTGGGTTTCTAGAGGAGCTTTTTAGCTGTAAAAACACTCTAATGCTGAAAATGTGGTTAAATGCTGCAAACTGGCGTTTTTGGACTTTTTTTCGTAACAAAAAAAAAACGTTATCAAAACGTCCCGTGTGCATGAGGACTGATGCTGCACCCCTATATCAGCTGAGCAGGTGCACTGTGCCCCTATTGGCTTTACACCTGACAGCTCGCCAGCTTCTGTCAAACTTCAGAGCTCACTGGCATATTGGAACTGTGGAGATTATTCTTGCTCAGAGGCACTTGTTTTAATGTGAGACTATTGGGCTTCTAGAGGAGTTTTTTAGCTGTAAAAACGCTCTAACACATAAAAAACGCGGCAAAATGCCACAAACTGGCGTTTTTGGATTTTTGTTTTACAAAACAAAATTGGGGGGGGGACACTAAAAAGGCAAATGCGGAAAAATTCAGGAAACCAATCAAAACATCCAGTGTGCATGAGGACTCAATGATAAACAGGACAAATAGAGGATGAATCGCCCCAACAGGGGCTCAGACAGCAATAAAACCATACAGGGGTTCCAAGGGCGGACTGACAACTCATGGGGCCCCCGGACAATAGGGGATCATGGGGCCCCTGTGTCCTCGCTCACACCCAAAAATGCCTGTGAAAAAAGCCAATGAAAGGTGCCAGGGGCATAATGGGGCCCCCTACTGACCCCGGGCCCTCGGGCAGTGCCCTAGTGCTCGAATGGTCAGTCCGCCCCTGAGGGGTTCTAATCCCACTCCAAACTAACAAAAAAAAAAAAGTTTTACCTTTTATAGCTACCTGGAGTTTGGCTTTAAAAACACATGTCCAGTGTTTGTGCCTATTATATTAATATTCAGACAGGGGTTCTAAAGATACCTGCTATGGATTATACTGCTGGGTTCTGTTGATATCACTTGGTTCATACTGGCTACTTCTTTCCTTTGCACATGAAGAAATGGAGAACATTTTGTTTTAAGAAAGGACAAATGTCTATGTACATGTATTTGCACAGATCTCAGGAGTGGAAAATGCCCCTTTTTCACCAGCTATTATATTGTCATCTGGTTTTAAATTAAATCTGTATAGTCCTGCCTATTATTGATCTGCAAATATACAAAGGTTAGACAAAAAAAGTGGAAACGCTACACACTACATGATTTTCAGGTGTCACGTTGAAAGTGGAAGTGATGTAACAACCTTTTGCTTCCGCTGTGTGATGAGACTGAGATTGAGCTCTGCAGTCACTTTTTCAGCAGTTGTTTTCTTATTCTGGGTCACAATCCTGTGCAATGTCCTTTCAGTCAATTGACCATGTAGACCGCGCTTATGCGACGACTTTTTCCTGGAAACTGTATATACCATCATAACCTACAGTACATGATACTGTACTTCACAACACGGCAAATACATTGGAAATTTCAGTCACAGAGGCACCAGCTCAGCGGGCACCAACCAACAGTTTGCCCTCCTTGAAGCTCAGTAAGCTCTGGCATGACTCCGTATTAATAGCAGTAAATGTTGAAAATGAGGCTTCCCACCTGTTGGTGTCTCATCACACAGCGGAAGCAAGAGAATGTTACATCACTTCTGCTTTCAGTGCAAAACGTGTTCTCACTTTTACACCTGCAAGTCATGTAGTGTTTCCATTTTTTGTCTAATCCCTGTATATCTATTTTTTTTGTGGAGGGAAGTGATTACATACTTCCATGTTTAATTTTAAAGTGACTCTGTCCCTACATCAACATTTTGCCAGGCACTGTATACCTTTAAAAAAGGAAATGAGCACCACACTGATTGTGAGGAATTGTTCCAGAAAATCCGCCAGGAAACCTACATTTCCAGGTGTCTGGATCCCCTAGGTTCCCCACAGCTCTCACTGGTTGTTTCTGCTGACCTCTACTATAAAATTATAAGTCAGCAGCTACAAAAACTGTAACTGCTGACTTTTAATAAACAGACCTGTCTAAGAATCCAGCGCCGTCCTCACCCAGGCCAGTTTCTTCACCTGTCCCCGGCGCCAGCATTTTAACTGTTTGCAGCCCACTGTAACTCCTTGTAGCTTCACAGCCGGCTGCCAACTGCGCAAACCACACTGCACATTGTGAATGGTCCCACAGCCTTCTGGGACCTGTGATGGGTCCCAGAAGATTGTGGGGGGGGGGGTGAAGGATAACCTAGATGATCTGAGCAGAAGTGGGAGTGGGTACCTGCTTCTCTCCCCACCTTCCAAAAACAAATATGTGCCAAATATGTCAGAGAAGTGGGAGGGGGGGAGCAGAATTTTCCATTTTGGGTGAAGTTCTGCATTAACATCTACCAGCTATGAAGCCTTTTCTGCTCATTTTACATCTTCATGACAACCCTGACTGTTGTATGAGTGTCCAGATATCTAGAGTGATCTGCTTTATTCTCCATAATTAGTTTGAATCAGGGGCAGACTGACCATTCGAGCACTCTGGCACTGCCCGAGGGCCTGGGGTCAGTAGGGGGGCCCCATGACATGCCCCTGGTAACTTTAATAGGCTTTTTTGGGTGTGGTTTGAGTTTGGACAAGGACACAGAGGCCCTATGATCCCCTATTGCCCAGGGCCCCATGAGTTGTCAGTGCATCCCTGGTTTGAATATAAATTAAAATCAATTAAATACTTTTTGCTTTTATCCTGCATTTCCATGAATGTTCTCAGTAACCGTGCAGCACGGTATACTAAAACTAATACTCCCTCTGAGGGTGTATATAACATTAGATCGCTTTTTACAACGGTGGAGTTAATGAAGTGAATTGAGAAGTGGTATGGTTTGGCTTTGTCTCCTGCATATTCCAAATGCACTTAGATTTATTGAGCAATCTTTACTGGAGGCTTCCAAGCTTCCATTAACTAAGTGCTGCTGCTGAAATTCTGAATGAATTAAGTTGTGCATCTTAAATGAACTGATCTGACCTGACAGTGTTTCATCATCACAGGTCTGTATGTAAGAGACAAGTCTGACCTTCCGGTATCTTCCAGGGGAGCTCTATTCAATCTGCTTTGTATATATTTTCCTTATACATACAGGTGTCTGTAACCTGGAATTAAAAACTGTAGCTGTAGTTTTCTATATCTCAGACCCAGGGGCGGACTGACAACTCATGGGGCCCCCGGGCAATAGGGGATCAAGGGGCCCCTGTGTCCTTGCCCAAACTCAAAAAAGCCTATGAAAAAGGTACAAGGGGCATCTCATGGGGCCCCCTACTGACCCCGGGCCCTCGGGCAGTGCCCAAGTTTCCAAACGGTTAGTCCACCCCTGCTCAGACCTGATTACTATCCTTCTACCCTTCTCATTACAAGTATACAGCCAAGCATAGATCTCCAGGTCAGGTAAAGGAGCTTCTCAGCGCCATTGCCCGGGCAGACCATTTTTGTATGACCAGGATTCAGTTCATGTATGTGAGGCTTCATGAACACGGCTGCAAATGACCATATAGCGTACAATATGGCTGTATTTTCTCTGCCAGGAGTGACAGGCGCAGAGCGTGCAACTGTTAGCTTGTACAAATTAATGGAAGATGGCTGTACACATATTTTCATGAACATACACAAACTAAGTGGCTATATGCATACAGGGTTGTGTGTACGCCCTGGTCCCCCTCCCCACTGCAAGGGTTAACTGCTCATTTTGCCAAGAGGTTGACTAAGGTGTCAAGAGAATGAGTTTGAGAGGATGACTATGTTGGGTTCTTATTCCTCACTCCCACTGGCTTTTTTCTGTTTGGCGACCAGTCTCCCAATCCCCCAGTTGCAGCTCCCTGAGCAGGACCAGCAGTCTTGCGTTGTATAGAAGGATGCCGATGACCCATGCACCTTCCAAAGTGTCAGACAGTGGAGGACAGCCCCAGATGCTGGGGAAGCAAGGAGTAAGGTAAGTATATCAGCATGTTTAACATTAAAGTGGATTTAAAGGCAGAAGGCTTTACGTTATTGCTGCTTGCTATGCCATGGCACTCAGAAGGGGGGAGGAGCCAGGAACACCGGCGGGGGACCTGAGAAGAGGATCAGGACTGTTTTGTGCAGAACCTCTGCAAAGAGCAAGTAACTATGACTTATTTGTTATTTTAATTAACCTCTTCACACCGGCCGCACACAAATGTGCGGCCTCCCGGCATCTGGGCCTAGACGCCGAGCTGCCGCACATTTGCTTTCTATTAAAAAAGGACATATGTGCCGAGAGCGCGCGCCCTGTGCGCTCCCAGCACACATGTCCGGTACTCACGGAAAGGTCCCGATCTCCTCTTTCGATCGGAACCTTTTCCGATCATGTGATGGCGCGTTACAGTGGTCACATGACCCTAAACCCCACCCTGCCTCCTGGCTTCTGGAACCCTTAAAGGGCCGAGAGGCGCCGGCGTGAAGGGGTTAAAAATAGACGTTTACAATCACTTTAAGGAGTAGGAGTCCTCCACAGACTAAGTCCTCATGCACACTGGACATTTTTACAGCTGCTGTTTTTGGCTTTTGACGTTTTTTTTCTACAGCCACCAAACTCCCCAGCATGTTATCCTATGTGTCCATGCACACATAGACTGTAATCAACGTATTTTGGCTGGAAAAAAAACCCAGGACTAGTGGTTTCTAGAGGAGCTTTTTAGCTGTAAAAACACTCTAATGCTGAAAATGTGGTTAAATGCTGCAAACTGGCGTTTTTGGACTTTTTTTCGTAACAAAAAAAAAACGTTATCAAAACGTCCCGTGTGCATGAGGACTGATGCTGCACCCCTATATCAGCTGAGCAGGTGCACTGTGCCCCTATTGGCTTTACACCTGACAGCTCGCCAGCTTCTGTCAAACTTCAGAGCTCACTGGCATATTGAAACTGTGGAGATTATTCTTGCTCAGAGGCACTTGTTTTAATGTGAGTCAGATATTGTTTTATCATTTATTAAAGTTATCTCTTTTATAACAAGTTCCTGCGCTCCGTCTGTTTTATCTTTGTTGTAGCAGATAGATCCACCCAGATCATTTAAGGATCTGCAGGAACTGGTTTCTGTCTTTCCTCTTCTAAACCAGAATGGATTTTATATACTAAAGGGATGATCTGATGTTTTCTGTTATGTGATGTGTGCTACTTTTGTATTTTTTATGATAAATCCTGAGTGACATTTAGTCCTCAAGCATACGGGACGTTTTTACAGCTGTTGTTTTTGGCTTTTGATGTTTTTTTCTACAGCCAGTAAACTCCCCAGCATGTAATCCTATGTGTCTATGCACACGTAGAGTGTAATCAACGTTTTTTGGCTGAAACAACCCCAGAACTAGTGGGTTTTCTAGAGCAGTTTTTAGCTGTAAAAACGCAATAAAACGTGATAAACCGGCATTGAGAAGAGGAGATTAAGGAGGGATATGATCAACATGTATAAATACATCAGTGGTTCATATAGTGAACTCGGTATAGAGTTATTCACCCTGAGGTCATCACATAGGACAAGGGGGCACTCTTTACATCTGGAGGAAAAGAAGTCTAATCTCCAAACACGGGAAGGCTTCTTCACAGTGAGAGCTGTGAAAATGTGGAATAGACTCCCTCAAGTTGGTTCTGGCCAGCTCAGTGGATTGCTTTAAAAAAGGCCTGGATTCTTTCCTAGATACACAGAATATAACTGGATACTAACATTTATAGGTAAAGTTGCTCCAGGGAATATCCAATTGTCTCTCGGGATCAGGAAGGAATTTTTTTCCCTGCAGGAAGAAATTGGATCGTGCTTTGCTGGGTTTTTTTTTTGCCTTCCTCTGGATCAATTGTGGGTGTAGGATTATAACTTTTTTTTTTTCAATGGTTGAACTGGATTTATTATTTATTTTTTTCAGGTACTTACCGTATTTTTCGCTCCATAAGACGCACCTGACCATAAGACGCACCTAGGTTTTAGAGGCAGAAAACAGGAAAAAAAAATTCTGAACTAATGGACTGCAGACATAGTACAGGAGATGACCAGAGACTGTGGACAGCACAGGGATGACCAGACTGCGGACAGCACAGGGATGACCAGAGACTGCAGACAGCACAGGGATGACCAGAGACTGCAGACAGCACAGGGATGACCAGAGACTGCGGACAGCACAGGGATGACCAGAGACTGCGGACAGCACAGGGATGACCAGAGACTGCGGACAGCACAGGGATGACCAGAGACTGCGGACAGCACAGGGATGACCAGAGACTGCGGACAGCACAGGGATGACCAGAGACTGCGGACAGCACAGGAGATGACTGCTGACTTTTGGGGGGGGGGGGGGAGCGGGTACCTGAATTTGACAGGTACCCGCTCTTACTTCCGTGGAGTTGTTCTTTGATCTTACCTGTTCCTCTATCCAGCCACGCGCTGTCTTCCCGCCTTCTTTAGTGTCGGCGCTCGGCATTACAGCCGAGTGCCCAGTGGGCATGAGCGAGAAGCACTTGCGCTTTGTGATTGGTCCGGCGGCTTCTGGGATCTGTCATGTGTCCCAGGTACCGCCTTACCATTCACAAAAAGCACCGCTTCTTGTGCATGCGCACTTGGCACCCGGCTGTCATGCCCAGCGCCCACACTACAGAAGCCGGGAAGACAGCGCGCCGCTGGATAGAGGAACAGGTAAGGTCAAAAAACAACTCCGCGGAAGTAAGAGCGGGTACCTGTCAAATTCAGGTACCCGCTCCCCCCCCCCCAAAGGTCAGCAGTCATCTCCATAAGGTCCCGCTGCAGAGCTGAGCGGCCGGCCCGGTATTCTGACACGGCGGCGGTGGAAATACCGGACCGGCCGCTCCATAAGACGCACTGACATTTTCCCCCCTTTTTTTGGGGGGAAAAAAGTGCGTCTTATGGAGTGAAAAATACGGTATATAGCTCCGTCAATTTACGCAGCGTTTTAGATATACATTGTACATTCACATCAGTCCCTAACCCTCAAGGAGCGTACAATCTAAGGTCCCTAACTTACATTCATAAATACACACTCTAGGGCCAATTTAGAGAGGATCCAATTCACCTACCAGCATGTCTTTGGAGTGTGGGAGGAAGCCAGAGTACCCAGAGGAAACCCACGCAGGCACAGGGAGAACATGCAAACTCCAGGCAGGAGGTGCCGTGGCTGGGATTTGAACCAACGACCCTAGTGCTGCCAGGCGGAAGTGCTAACCATTTAGCCACTGTGCTGCCCACTGGATGGACTTTTTGTCTTTTTTCTGCTAGACTAACTATGTAACTGTCATTTTTGGACTTTTTTTTAAAAAAACACTAAAAACTGCAAACGTGGAAAAACGCCACTAAGCGATAATGCAAAAACGCTAAAAAAAGCTGAAAAACTCACATTTTTTAATGTGACTTTACACAGCAAACGTTACCAACGTTATCAAAACACCCAGTGTGCATGGAGCCTTAGTTTGCTGAAGCTCTGCATATTGTGAACAAGTGTCACTTGATTTCAAATAAACACATTTTCACCATTTTTGTTTTACCATTTTGTATATCTCAATGACACCAAACTCCTGCAGCCTCTTTGCAACCACTTCCTGTCTGTGTGCACAGCGGGGATGGCTGCATGGCATTTGCGAAAGCGGTAGTAAAGTCTGCTTTTCAACTTTTACCTACAGGAAAGCATATAATAAATAAGAATGGTGTAGCGCAATCCTAATAAAACAATTAATAAACAAATGTGTAATTGATGCCACAACCTGGTGCTGTAAATCATGAATGCATATAAATATTACAATGCACATAAAACTGTGCCGTATAAATACAAGTCTATCATAGTGCTAGTAAAATACAATTCATAATCTGTATTAATATATAAGTGGAAAACATCAGTATGTGTTGAAAATTAATATTCATACATCTCCAAAATACGTCCGTTCCTAACTCCAGAAACCACAAAGCAACTCATTCACTCCCATATCATATCACGACTTGACTACTGCAAACTCCCTCCTCGCCGGCCTACCCCAACACAGGCTATCCCCGCTTTAGTCTATCCTGAATTCTGCGGCCAGACTCATCCACCTCACCAACCTCTCTGTATCCGCCTCCCCCCTCTGCCAATCCCTCCACTGGCTTCCGATTGCCCAACGCATAAAATTCAAATTATTAACATTGACGTACAAAGCTGTTCATAACACTGCCCCAAACTACCTCACCGACCTGATATCCATCTACCACCCAAAATGCACTCTCCGCTCCTCACAAGACCTCCTACTCTCCAGTTCCCTGGTCTCCTCCTCCCATGCCCGTTTCAGGACTTCTCAAGGGCTTCCCCCATCCTCTGGAACTCACTACCCCAATCCATCAGACTGTCACCTACCCTCCTCACCTTTAGACGCACCCTGAAAACCCATCTCTTCAGAGAAGCCTACCCAGCCCTCACCTAATTGCTGATCTCCTCCGCTCTTCCCACCACTCCATCCCCCACAGCTATTTCCTCCTGTACCACTCTCCCCTCCCTCCTAGATTGTAAGCTCCAAGGAGCAGGGCCCTTGAACCCCTCGTGTATTGTATTGTATTACTGTACTGTCTCCCATTTTAATGTACAGCGCTGAGCAAACTATTGGCGCTATATAAGAAACTGTATAATAATACTAATACATGATTCACACTTAAAAAACGTAGATAGGTGCATAGAAATCCATGGTATCACCCCATATATTAAGTGAAAATAAAGATTTGCAACCAGTCTGCATAAAAATAGTCCATGCTGATTCTAAAATTAATCCCAGAGCGGTATCGCCAATTGTGTCACCCAGACATAGAATATACTAAATTTAAAATCCATATTCTGTGCTTTTGCACCAGGTGCTTGACAGCACTCATCAGCCAGAAAAGTGATGTTTCTTGGTTGAAAAAGTAAGGTTCCTCTATTAATGTCTGTTTGCCTGTGCATACCTTTTATACAATAATACTTTGGTCCAGCAAGAGACCTATGTGGATTTATTATTTTGTAAATTTGGGAATTTCCATAAACATTAAAGCTTGCCATAGACAACTCATATTTCGATGCAGTCACTGTTTGGCAGTGCCAGTGTATTTAGACAGCCATGTGAATACAATATTCACCAGTGAATCTCCATGCACGCTTTGTAGTGTGAGAAGGGAAATCAAATGATTTTTCTCTCTTTTTGCCCATGGGTTGATTGAGAGAAATGAAGCTATGTATGATTACCCTAAGGGCTCATGTACACTGCAGTTGATAAACTCACGTTTAGGAGCTGTTCAGCATTTTTTTCAGCAGCCCCTGAACTCGCCCTAATGTTTTCCTATGTGTCCATGTACACATCGTTGTTTACAGGCAGTTGAGTTTACATTTTTTGAATGCAGAAAATTTGCGTTCAGAAGTACATTTTATCAACATTTTAAACGCCAAACCCTTGTAAACGTGGCTAACCACATTTATAAGCGTTTGCATTTTTAACTCTTCCATTTCCAGATGCTGTCCAGAGCCTTTTTTTTCGTCTTGAAATATGCATGCAAAGCGTTTTCCCGGTACTCAAATGGACCTGGTACACCAAACTTTGAGGTTTCGCATGAAAGAAAAAATGTTAGACACTGCTGCAATAATTTCTGCGCAAAAATGAGCTGAAACACATCTAAACGCCACAAATCTCAACAAATACTGCTCTCTCTGCTTCTGCTCTCTCTATTTCTCTCAAAATGTCTGAAATAGTTAATTTTTTACTGTTTTTCAGTGCGTTCTGGGCATTTTTGAAGTTCTCCTGAGGTTATCTTTAAAAAACGCTTCTAAACACAAATGCTCATAAACGCCCATAAACGCAGTATGCAAACGTGGCTAAACAGACGTTTTTTAACCTACGTTTTCCAACAGTCAGTTTCCATCATTCAGAAGTGTCCCGTGTACATAGAGCCTAAGATGTGCAGAATCCGTATATATTTTTTATCAATTTAGTTTTACTGTGTACATTTTTAGGGAAATTTACAATAGTTGGGGTTAAAGGATAAATGAGCAGGCTCTGTAATCCCCCCGAGCCCCTTTTGTGACAACAGGCCGGGGATCTTCTCCCCACATTGTGGCTGATGGCTTGTAGTTCTTAACGCTGGTGAGCGCTCTAGTAGTTCATTGATTCTTCCTGTCATTCAGTAACTGCTTGCCCATGTAGGGTACAGGCAGACAGCTACACTGACAGTCTGCAGAAGCCTTAGATTGCACTTGCAATCTGCTAATTGTGGGTGCAATGCTTTATAGGCTCCTAAGTAAAAAAAAAATGCACATTTTTTTTAACCTGCAATTTTTTTTTTTTTTTTTTTTTTTAAAAGGTGAACTTATCCTTTAAATCGGAACTGCTCTGCATCTGAAAACCACAAACCAAAAATGCTCTTTATTTTTTTATTATTTAAAGCAAACTCCCCCATCCATCCATGTCTCCACACTTTATTTTGCTGACAAATCACCTTGAAAAACACTCCCTAGCATTTCTGGCCATGATCACCTTGAGTAAGGGCAGATGATTCATGTAGCATTTACTGTCTAAAATCCATCTACCATTAGCTCAGGCATACAGGCAGGAGGGTGTGCTTAGCTGAGAAAACCTCTCCTCCTGATGACTCCTGGGATGTATGACATAATTTCTCTAGGCATGGAAGGTTGGGTTCACATCTATCCATGTTCTCTGTTGTTAGTGTTTTGGTGCATTTTTTAATATGTGTTGTAGTCAGGGGCGGACTGACCATTTGGAAACTTGGGCACTGCCCGAGGGCCCGGGGGTTAGTAGGGGGCCCCATGAGATGCCCCCGGTACCTTTTTCATAAGCTTTTTTGAGTTTGGGCAAGGACACAGGGGCCCCATGATCCCCTATTGCCCGGGGGCCCCATGAGTTGTCAGTCCGCCCCTGGTTGTAGTACATTTTATGTTCCAATTATTCTATTGGGCTTCACAGTGCCTGAAAATACACAGAAAATCTGACATACCACATTGTAGCATACTGTTACATAGTTACATAGTTAGTCTGGTTGAAAAAAGACAAATGTCCATCCAGTTCAACCATTAAAAAAAAAGTTATAATCCTATTCCCACAGTTGATCCTGGGGAAGGCAATAAAACCCAGCAAAGCATGATTTAGTCTATTCCACATTTTCAGAGCTCTTACTGTGAAGAAACCTTTCTGTGTTTGGAGATTAAATTTCTTTTCCTCCAGACGTAAAGAGTGCCCCCTTGTCCTCTGTGATGACCTCAGAGTGAATAACTACACCAAATTCACTATATGAACCACTGATGTATTTATACATGTTGATCATATCCCCCCTTAATCTCCTCTTCTCAAGAGAGAATAAATTCAGTTCCTCTAATCTTTCCTCATAGTTTAGCTCCTCCATGCCTCTTATCAGTTTAGTCTCTGTACTTTCTCCAGTTCCCCAATGTTCTTTTTGTGAATTGGTGCCCAAAATTGAACTGCATATTCCAGATGAGGTCTTACTGTTGTAAACAAGCTCATTGAATTCAATGTAATTTTATGACACGTGCTTTTGTCCTTTTCCAAAAGCCACATAAAACAGTGTGGACTAGGCCTTGACAAGCTTAACATGAGTGTCATGGGTATATCAATGCCATTCCGAAATATGGCACAGTTGCCACTTTTATGCTGAGGTGCAAGCTTTCCCTGTAACTAGACCAAGCTGCTTCACACGTGCCCTTCGAATTGAAGCTCTGTTTTCACAGCTAATTGACAAAGTAGTTGTTCAGGTCAGGTTTACATCAGGATCAGGAGAGAAAACCTGTTACAAATATTATCACCTTCAATGCCAGTGATTATCAGCAGCGCTTATATGTGAATACATTAAATCCTGCCAACAATCTCTGTGTATATTCATTGCCTCCATTGCTATTTCCACAATGTAAACATATTCAAACTACTGTATATATAAACCTAAAAATTACCAACAAATATTTGACATAAAATATATGTGACATCAAATTATAGTGCCCAAATTTTAACACCATAAATCATAAGTCCCGTGAAAAAAAATATTAAAATAATAAAAAGTCTATTGAAATTAAAAAAAAGTCCAATAAATCCAAAGAAATCTTCCACAATGTGAATCCTCTATAAAATATCTATATGCAGAGCTTGAGGTGATTGTAGCCGTATTAGTGCATTTGCGACAAAAATAATTGAGTACTGTCGGTGAAACTTTTTTTATTTCCACTAACATACAATTTTGAGGACAAGCTTTCGGGGAGTGTCCCCTCCTTCAAGGTCCAAGCAGTACTATCTACTATCATAGTACTGCTTGGACCTTGAAGAAGGGGACACTCCCCGAAAGCTTGTCCTCAAAATTGTATGTTAGTGCAAATAAAAAAAAGTATCACGGACAGTACTCAATTGTTTTTATATGCAGAGCTAAAATGAAAGTGATCAGAGTGCAAAAACCGCAAAAGAATGATTTATGCAGAAGTAAAGTGAATAACAGATGTCAACAAAGTGACAAGTGAAATAATGAATAGATTAGCATAAATAGAGTGATAAAATAATAGTGAATATTAAAGCAATGTCACAATAAATAGTAAATATTGAAGTAAAAGTTACAAATTCCTTGTAATATATAAACACATATAGTCCAGTGATTTAGTGAATGGATGAAAAAATGCCTAAAATTCGATGAAAAGTTCAATTTCAGAAAATCCAGTGCAGGTGACTTCTGCGGTGTAAGAAATGAGGTATGCTTGCACTTACCAGAAGCGCAAGCTTAATGCGCATATCAATGGGTGGCATCCAGACGCAGCACCTTTCAGTGTTTCTTAGACTTTTACAGGCTGTGAAAGTGGTGCTGGATGGTGCGCCTGTGCTTTCTGCCTCCATGAAAATACAGAAATCTCAGGCGCAGGGACAAAAGGAAAGGTTGATAATAATTCCTGCTAAAATATACAGGAAATTCATAAGAGCTTATGAGCTAGGACCAACTGATTCCACCTACTAAACAAACAGAAGTAATGACCTCTGCTTTGCCACATCATAAATTAAACTCACCATACCCAGGTGTGTCCTTCAGGAAATGCTTGGACCTTCTGGAATGGATACTTCATTATGAGTTTATCAGGCACGTGAAAGTGTACTTTTCTTTTTTTCTCTGGAGTGGTACCTTTCTTATCCTCCTGGATTCAGATGATGTTCTACAGATATCTGATATAATTATATAATAAATACTGTACATAATTACTTACATGTGCTCTGAGGCCACTTTTTTGGGTAGTTCTCCTTTAAGATAAGTGATAAATTAGGTCAATGATTTTATTCTAAATAGTGCAATATTTATTCTAATTCACTTCCAGCTTGGGGAGGTTTATCGAATTTTAATAGCTACTGTAACATTAATCCCTGTTTGATAGGAATATGAATGTCTACAAGACCTAGTTTAGTGTAACTTTCTGTTACTTTTTCATTGTGACTCAGTTATTTTCTATGGCAGTAATAAACTAGGAACTAGTAGAAAAAAAGGCTTTTCTCTTCTTAAAGTAGAGTTCCACTCACTCTGTAAAAAAATAAAAGTCAGCAGCTAAAAAAACCAGCCACTCACCTGTCCCACGATCCCATAGTGCCCCCGCCGCAGCCCTTTTCATCGGCCGTCCTGTGTTCCAGGCACCGGCATCTTCAGTGTAGGCACCCGGCTGTGACAGCTTGCGTCTTCACAGCCGGGTGCCCACTGCGCATGCGCCAGTAGTGCTGCACTTCTTAAATGGCCTCGTCGTCTTCTGGGACCTGTCATGTCCCAAAAGACTACGGGGAGGGAGGGTAGGAAGACAACTTCCACTTCCGATTGCCTAGGCGATCGCAGCGGAAGTGGGAGCAGGTACCTGTCAATTTCGGGTACCCGCTCCCCCCCCACTCCCAAAAGGTGCCAATTTGTAATGGGGCATGGTGACTGGTCTTGTCTCCGCCCCTCCTGTAGTTTTTTTTTTTAATGCAGGCAATGTGTAGTGGGTGGACAGGGATGCATTGTAGGGCCCAGCGTCAGAAAGTTGGGACAGTGACCCAAAGCACCCAGAAATGGTGCCAATCCGTAATGGGGAGCGGGGGATCAATCTTTAATGTGGAACTTCCCCTTTTTGGGTGGAACTCTGCTTTAAATGGGCCTTGTTAAAGTTAAAATCTATGCTTTGTCTATAGCTATTGAAACTGAAATTAGGGATACGCAAATATTATATAAATGTAAGAAACATATGTATTCTTTTTTGAAGCTTGGTGTATTCCATCCAGATTGGTGCAGAAATCTATTGTGAAACATTATCTTTGTGCAGGAGCTTTGTGAAATAAAGACCAGTCACTGTTGCTCTCTCTCCTTGTGCATGGTGACTGGTCTTGTCTCCGCCCCTCCTGTAGTTTTTTTTTGCAGGCAGTGTGTAGTGGGTGGACAGGGATGCATTGTAGGGCCCAGCGTTAGAAAGTTGGGACAGTGACCCAAAGCACCCATCAAAAAGCACCCAGAAATGGTGCCAAACCGTAATGGGGAGCGGGGGATCAATCTTTAATGCGGAACTTTCCCTTTTGGGTGGAACTCTGCTTTAAATGGGCCTTGTTAAAGTTAAAATAAAATCTACGCTTTGTTGATAGCTATTGAAACTGAAATTAGGGATACGCAAATATTGTATAAATATAAGAAACATATGTATTCTTTTTTGAAGCTTGGTGTTTTCCATCCAGATTGGTGCAGAAATCTATTGTGAAACTTTATCTTTGTGCAGGAGCTTTGTGCAATAAAGACCAGTCACTGTTGCTCTCTCTCCTTGTGCATGGTGACTGGTCTTGTCTCCGCCCCTCTTGTGGACAGGGATGCATTGTAAGGCCCAGTGTCAGAAAGTTGGGACAGTGACCCAAAGCACCCATCAAAAAGCACTCAGAAATGGTTTCAGACAAAGCACTCGAGAGTGCTGAACTGGCCAGCAATGAGTCCAGATCTCAATCCCATAGAACATCTGTGGAGAGATCTCAAAACAGCAGTTGGGAAAAGGAACCCTTCCAATCTGAGAGACCTGGAGCAGTTGGCGAAAGAAGAGTACTCCAAATTCCAGTACAGAGGTGTAAGAAATTCATTGATGGTTACAGAAAGCGACTGATTTCGGGTATTTAGGGGTGTGTTACCAAATATTAAATTGAGGGTGCCAATATTTTTGTCCAGTCTATTTTTGGGGGTTTTGTGGAATATGTCAGATTTGGTGTTGTGTTTCTCCACATTTTTGTGTCATACCAATGCAAACAAAAAAAATAAACATGAGAATGCCCAAATATTTGTATTTGCAACAGTTTTCTGGGCGAAGTGGTGCAATATCTGACATGCAAGGGTGCCAATATTTTTGGCCATGACTGTAACTAGCTATGAATTACAAAGTAATTGGTTCTGGTACTAATATTTTAAAAAAAAAAACTAGTTGAACATCACAAGCCTGTGTCAAGGGACTTTTGTTTATGTCAGACATAAAAGTCTATTGAAATGCAAATCTTCCTTGATGCAGATCAGAAGAAGTTCAACTGTAGGCCAGAGATTCTGAATGATCCTCAAAACATCAAACTAATGCCAAATATGCAAATTGTTGCAGATCTGGATTCCTGAATATAGCTATCCTAACTTTATACTAGGTATCATGCTAAACCCATGCTTAGAGTATAACCCAAAACTTGGTCACCATCACCAAAACCTACAACCAGCTCCCCCATCCCCTCCCCTTACCTGAATAGCAAATTTAACCTGTAAACCGGAGCTCCACCCAAAAGGGGAAGCTCTGCTTGTGTGTCTCCTCCCGCTCCACTGCCACATTTGTCAACTTTGTTGGGGGGGAGCAGGTACCTGGTTTGCTGGACCATTCAGGATATGCAGCATGACTCGCGCATGTGCAGTGGGCAGCCTGCTGTGAAGCCACAAGCTGTCACAGCCTGGTGCCAGGGGGAGAAGAGGGAGAGAAGGAATGGCATGGGTGAGCACATTGCTGGATCCTGGGACAGATGAGTACGTGTTTATTAAAAGTCAGCAGCTCCAGTTTTTGTAGCTGCTGACTTTTAATAAACAAAAAACGACTGTAACTCCACTTTGAATGCATTTTTTTCCATTGCAAGCAGTGTACGTACCTGAATCTTTTCACCATATGGTTAGTGGGTAGGGGTGGGGAGGAGACCTGTAAGTGTTCAAAATCTGCAGCAAAAGTAAAATCAGGTCTCTTTCCCTGCTAGACAGGGCTGTGTTGTGTGACAGAATTGTGTAACTCTCAGGACTAAATGTACAAATATACAAATCCTTTGGCAATTAAAACCACTCCCTTGTATGCATTTCATCTATATATTTGTTATTTGCCTGGAGTACAACTTTAACTGCAATCATTTTTTTTTTAACTTGCCTTTAATAATCTCTAATGCCCTGTCTTGATATATACATTGTCTCCTCTCAGCATCCATAGGAGTAGATACTCATTGAATCATTGGATTCAGGTGTTCCAATCACCTTCATGGCCATCGGTGTAAAAATCATCACCTAGGCATGCAGACTGCTTCTACAAACATTTGTGAAAGAATGGGTTGCTTTCAGGAGCTCAGTGAATTCAAGTGTGGTACCGTGATAGGTTGTCACCTGTGCAATAAGTCCATCTGTGACATTTCCTTGCTACTAAATATTCCATGGTCAATTGTTAGTGGTATTATAACAAAGTGGAAGCCACGTAAAATGACAGATCAGGGTCAGCGCATGCTGAAGCACACCATGCGCAAAAGTTGCCAACTATCCACAGAGTCAAAAGTCCTCCAAACTTTATGTGGCCTTCAGATTAGCACAACAACCGTACGTAGAGAGCTTTATGGAATGGGTTTCCATGACTGAGCAGCAGCATCCAAGCCTTACGTCACCAACTGCATTGCGAAGCGTCAGATGCAGTGGTGTAAAGCACGCCACCACTGGACTCTAGAGCAGTGAAGGCATGTTCCCTGAAGGGACAAATCACACTTCTCTGTCTGGCAATTCGATGAATGTTTGGGTTTGGCGGTTGCCAGGAGGACGGTACTTGCCTGACTGCACTGTGCCAAGTGTAAAGTTTGGTGGAGGAGGATTATGGTGTGGGGTTGTTTTTCAGGGGTTGGGCTTGGCCCCTTAGTTCCAGTGAAGGGAACTCTTAAGGCCTCAGCATACGAAGACATTTTGGACAATTTTGTGCTCCCTGTAAAGGCAGGCATCCCAATACTTTTGACAATATAGTGTATTTGTCAATGTCTGTTTTATATTTAAATAACAACAGTTAGTCCCCGGTTCACACTAAAACGTGGTGTGAGAAACACACAATCCATGTAGGTTTTACTGTATCACGTTAAATGTACTGCGGTTATGATCTGCAGTGGATGTCAATGTTAACGCAACCCAAAACGCAGGTCACAAACGCAGTGCATTTGCCTGCACCTGATCACATGGTATAAATGTACCATGCGATCTGGTTGTCGTGTGCTTCCAAAAGCCCATTCATATTACATGTGAATCAAACAGCAAGGCGTTGTGCATTCCTGTGCGATTCATAAAGAGAGGTTTCTTTTTGTTTTTTCCTGAATAGCTTCATTCTGTTTAATGGATGTTGTTGTCTCTCTCTGAAGCATGCACACCTGTAAGCTTAAAAATGTTTTTTCTCTTCTCCCCTTTGGGTGGCCGGAGCCGACGGGACCGAACTTTCGGGCCCATGGGTACTGAGAATTTCCCTCCTGTTTCGGACGAGGGGGCTCTGTATGTAAGGATCATGTTGGGGGCTTATTGAAGATAGTTCAGACACATGCAATTTCAGCCTCTTAGGCTATATGTTAGAATTTTGTGTACAAGAATGTATAACAATGTACTTATTGTGCCTTGATACGCTCTTCATTTGTACTGATTTGCACCGTTTTGTATTACTTTGTTGAGGATCAAAAAAAAAAATATAAATAAAATCAATTGGAAAACAAAAGTTTTTTTTCTCCTAAAGGAGTTTGCAGCATCAAAAGCATAAAAATTCACATTTTTGCATGAGCAGTAATGCGCATTATAATATATAAAAGTGAAGGCTCTTATGTCAGCAGCTAAGGCACTAAAAGGTAATCACAGCAAATCTTATAAAATAGCCAAATAAAGTGCACTGCTAAAAAAGTTAATAAATACTAAAATGATAATAAGATGCATATAGTAAATATATCTCCAAAAGATAAATAGCTCGTATAATATATAATTATGATGATCCACTTCTATAGCAGATTTCCAAGACAGGCTTGTGGCGAGAACCAATAATAGAATTGCGCACTCACCGGACGCACATGGATAATGCATATATAATCAATAACCACCAGGATCTCTTAGGTAGGCGGAATGAATGGGTGAGCTTCTATCTATGGGTTGGTCATCCAGTCTTGGGAGATTTGTAGTGAAACTGCTAGGTCCAGAGGTCCCCTTAAGGGCGGATGGGTGCTCAGCCTGGATACAGGGCTACCTCCTAGTTAAGATGGCCGCCGAGCTTCCTCGTGGCTCCAGCGGCTGTGACGTCACGCTCTGTTGGCTCCTCCTTAGGCCTTTCGTGCATAGCACATCATCAGAGGGGAGGCCTCAGAAGGAGCCAACAGAGCGTGATGTCACAGCCGCCAGGGCCACGAGTAGCCTACCTAAGAGATCCTGGTGGTTATTGATTATATGTGCATTATCCATGCGCGTCCGGTGAGTGCGCAATTCTATTATTGGTTCTCGCCACAAGCCTGTCTTGGAAATCTGCTATAGAAGTGGATCATCATAATTATATATTATACGAGCTATTTATCTTTTTGGAGATATATTTACTATATACATCTTATTATCATTTTAGTATTTATTACCTTTTTTAGAGCTGCACTTTATTAATGCGCCTTGTTCATGTATGCACCTGCATCTGACGATAATGCATTCTATTGACCAGAATTCTGCCCATTAAAAATGCATTACCACAGGTAACGAGCATTAACTAGCCTAGCGTTAAGGTGCGTTAACATGCTTTTAGGTGTTTTTTTATTCTCAAAAGCTCCTCTCCTTAACACACAAGTGATGTGCTGAGCAGACACAGAGAGACCCCACTCTGCTCTGCGAATGTAACAGCCAGCTACCTCTGATACAGTCCCCCAAAACGGATGAGGAAGCAGTCCTGTATATGCAGTAAAGCATGCTCACTCTGCGGAGGAGGGGTTGCGTCTGATTTTTGTGTTGCCTAGGGCAGCACTAAACCTAAATACACCATTGGTCAGGGGTCCTGCAGCCTCATAGGGCAATCGGGAGAGAATGAAAACGCCTCCTACAAGCTTTGACCAGTGCTCTGCTGGACACTGATAGAAGCCACAAGACTGCTCTAACTGCTGATGAGAAAAGGTATTTAGCAGTTTATATTTACTAAAATAATTGCATTTCCATGTTCTGTGTACTATGGGAGACCAGATAGAGTGGATGCAGGGTCCTGGGTTTAGTAACACTTTATTATTTATTTATTTCAGGTACTTGTATAGCGCCGTCAATTTACACAGCGCTTTACATATATATTGTACATTCACATCAGTCCCTAACCCTCAAGGGGTGTACAATCTAAGGTCCCTAACTCACATTCATACATACACATACTAGGGCCAATTTAGACAGGAGCCAATTAACCTAGCAGCATGTCTTTGGAATGTGGGAGGAAACTGGAGCACCCAAAGGAAACCCATGTAGGCACAGGGAGAACATGCAAACTCCAGGCAGGTGGTTGGGATTCTAACCAACGACCCTAGTACTGCCAGGCAGAAGTGCTAACCATTTAGCCACTGTGCTGCCAGACATTTGTATGTTACTGTGATTAAAACCATGTTAAGAACTGTGGAACTGGTTAATCAGCTTCATGTAATAAATATACTGGAGCAAGAAGTAAATCATGTAATGATATGACATGTCAATGAGTAGTACAGAATCCGGAAATGGATTAAACCAACAGCCTGGCTAGTCAAGGGAAGACCCGATATGTGGTGTATATACAGAGTAAATTTACTGTCTGGAGCCAGTTCTGTCACATGAACATCCTCTGATTGGTCACTTGGTTATTGACTGCAGAATTTCCATAATGAATGCAGGTATGTACTGCCCTCTAGTGTGAGAAAACAGCCAAAGGGGATATCTTTTTAAGTCCTCATGCTCACTGGATGTTTTTACAGCGGCTGTTTTTGGCTTTTGACATTTTTTTCTACAGCCAGTAAACTCCTCAGCATGTTATCCTCTGTGTCCATGCACACATAGACTAATCAACGTTTTTGGCTAGAAAAAAAACCCAGGACTAGTGGGTTTCTAGAGGAGTTTTTTAGCTGTGAAAACACGGTAAATTGTGGCAAACTGTCGTTTTTGGACTTTTTTTTTATTACTAAAAAAAAAAACGCTAATACACGCAAGCACAAACTAAACACTAATGCAAAAACGCTAAAAAACACTGAAATACTAAAAATCGAAATAATGCTTTATCTTTTCTGTCTTATCTTAGTGATCTGACAGTGTTATTTTGCTTCTAATTTAGTTGAGCCTGCATTTACTTACTGAAAATAACTTAAAGAGGAGCTCCCTGCTCCCCCCCCAAAAAATTATAAGCTAGTAGCTACAAATACTGCTGCTGCTGATTTTTAATACAAGGACACTTACCTGTCCAGGGGTCCTCACCCAGGCTAGTTCTTCACTGGCCTCGGGGTTCCCTGGACCAGCATAGCAAGTAAAGGAAACCAGAAGTGAAAGAGATTGGCTTGGTTTATCTTTATATGAGTAGTTTCTCTTTGCACAGCAATGCTCTAGACCAGCCTTTCTCAACCAGGGTGCCTTGGCAAAATGTCTAAAATTTGCCCAAAACGTGTATACAAGTCAGCCTTTAATTACACAAAGCCGCAGGTTTTCATTGTGCACCTTTAGGACCTTCTAGCCTCCAGTGTCCTGACAACAAATGATGTCATCAGTTGATAAGAAGGAAAAACTGAGGGAGAAGAGAAACAATGGAATACTAGTCAGTACCAGTGTGCAAAAATGCATTTGCTTTGGAAGAATAAATCACCTCTAATGTTGGGTATCCTACGTGTATGGATGTCGCTGCATTGTATAAAACTATTAGAATAGTTTTTACATTTTAGAATGGGGTGCCTCTGGACTGTCTATAATTTTAGAGGGTGCCTCGGGACTGTCCATAATTTTAGAGGGTGCCTTGACTGAAATAAGAGAAACACTGCTCTAGACTACTGATAGAAATGTTTCTGCAAATAAATTCTCATCCAGTCTGTCCTCAGGACATCTCTTATAATAAGTGAGCTCTTTACCACTACTTTGTTCTTACTGTTGCAATCCTTGGATTGTGCGCTTGGGTTTTTATGCTTCTGAACCTTTTTTCTAGGATTATTTTACCAAAGTCAGAAGATTAATAAGGCAAAGATGATTAAAGTCCAAAGTTTTGTCTTGGAGACTTGGGGAGCTTTTTGTCATGGAAACCACCGTGATGTGTACTCCTGAGGGGCCTGGGGGCCATCTTCTTTCCCAATGACTATGGTCACAGGACTAAGAAGACCCTTCTCTTGGGGTTAAAAGGGACCTTTTCCCCAAAAGAGTTTTATTACTTCCCTGGGTACCTGGCTGGCTGTCAATTATGCCATGCTATGCTTTCCGTGCAATTAGTGTTGGGGGTACTGTTTCTGGGACCCCTTGGCATACTGTGCATAGTCAAACTATGTGCAGGGAGTGAATTCCAGCATATGTGGGGTTAGGAAACATTTCTTTCTGTTACAGATTTCCTGGCATCAACTATTGTTTGCTGTAATTAGGTTTAGGTGATAAACACTTTGTTTAATCACCTCCAGAGTGCATACTGCTAGGTACCAGGAAGGAATCCATTGTTTTTTTGTGTTTGATTGTTTGTTAATGTAATTGTCTCCTGGGTCTTGTAATGTGTGCCATACTTTTTTAAGGGGAAGGTATTTGTATATAAATGCTGTCCTGTTTGTTAGTCCTTGTTTTATTCCAACATTGGTACTGTCTGATGTTTAGGGTAAATTTGCTATATTCTGGTTCCAGAGTGGGAGAAGCTGTAGTTTGGCAGAGATACCCAGACAGGGTGTCAGGAGGTTCATCACAATCTTTCGTTAGTTCTGTCACAGTGACAACAGAATTATCATTATATTGGAAATATCTCCACAGGCTCACTAACGGCTGATCCAGATATGCAAGTTATATCTCGTTGACCTGGTCCCTTATTGTTCTCTTGTGCTTATGTCACTCCTCTTTTGGCTGCTGAGGGAAACCACCACTGGGTAGCCAATAGGCAGTATTTTCACCATGCAGGCAGTGATATAGACATTTACATGGTGTTTTTAGAGGGACAGGGCACCATATGTTCAGCAGTAGTTTCTATGACTTTAAAAAAAGTTAACGTGCTTTGCATATTTGGTTTTAAAGGTTAACTAAAATGCAAAACAGTATTTGAATGTGTATAGTTGAAGAGTTTGCCATTGTGTAATTGCATGCCAGTTATATTATAATAAGGGACTTTGCCCTCTCAGCGCAGCATGTACACGATCACAGTGCTTTTCTAGTTTTTCCAACAGGATTGAGTGTTGTGTTCTGTTTCTTTACCTATATACTGTATGTACAAGAGTGCCGATTGATGTACATCATCATCAGTGTGTGCTTATGTTTCTATGTACATTTACATATGGGCAGCCATATTTCCTTGTTATGATCTTTTTAAAGTGGAGCTCCACCCAGAAGGGGAAGTTCCAGTTTAAGCCTTTGTCTCCCGCTCCCCATTAAGGATTGGCACCTTTTGGGAGCGGATACCCGAATTTGACAGGTGATCACCTTTGATAGGCGATCAGAAGCGGAACAGCGAGACAAAGGTGGTGCTGCGCTAATCCTATATAAAGTAAAGAAAAACTACATACCACTAATCAGCAAAGATGAATGAAAATGAAAAAAAATTAAAAAGGATCTGTGGTCATCAATAAAATATCAACATACAGTTGCAAGAAAAAGTATGTGAACCCCTTGGGATTACGTGGAGTTTTGCATGAATTGGGCAGGTCTGATCTGCAACTACAGGAAACGTTTGGTTGAGGTTATTGCTGCCAAAGGAGGGTCAACCAGTTATTAAGTCCAAAGGTTCACATACTTTTTCCTCCCTGCACTGTGAGTGTTTACATGTTATGTGCAATTAAATCATGGCAACATCTAATGTTTGTGTAGTATTATGTTCAGCAGACTGTGTTCTTCTATTGTTGTGACTTAGATGACATTCAGAGCACATTTTATGCCCAATTCATGCAAAACTCCACGTAATCCCAAGGGGTTCACATACTTTTTCTTGCAACTGTATATACAATACAAGTAAACACACCCAACTAGAAAATGTTGGACACACAAAAGGAAAAAAGTGCTGCACTAAGAATGGTGAGCAAATCCAAAACATATGAGAAAATACACAAGTGAATATTGAAAATACACAAGTGAAAGATATGAGAGTGAGAACGTAACCGCAAAAGTGTAATCATAAATGAAATAAGACCATCCAATAACACATGAGACAAAAAAAACCCCAATGTGATGGGTAGTTTCATGAGTGTATCAAGAGAAAAAAATATAAATGCGTGTAAATATAAATGACATATAAAAAGCATGAACAAATGTGACTGATAGTGCCAAAAAAAAGTGTCAACAAAAATGTGAACTAACAAAGTGGTGTAAAGCGCCAAAATAACTTTGTGCAAAATCCAATGGTATAACTACGTGTAAGACTTGATTGGTGACAGGTACTGTGATCAACCTAATAAATGTATCCACTACCGGATAAAATGGGTTCCAGTGACTTTGGAATGCTTTATAGATGTCAGAATGGAGATCTGTGAACAAGTTAGCATCTCAGAAACATGATCAGCTCCTCTCACAATATCCACAATGTTTGTGTACAGCGGTTCTTCTGTAACTGACAAGGTGACAGCAATTGATACAGCAGCCGTTCATACCGGTTGTCAACTACGAGTACCACCATGGAGATCTGCATGCGTAGAGTAATCCTTCCCCAGCTTTTAAAGCTTGCAGGCATCTCCGGTATGAACGGCTGCTGTATCAGTTGCTGTCACTTTGTATAAAGCATTCCAAAGTCCATGGAACCCATTTGGCAGCAAGATAAACCAAGTACAAACAAAACAAAAATTCATACCCTTACACAGGGATCACTTGAGAAGGTATTTGGTCCACCATCGCTATGAGGGGGATACCACCACTGGATTACAACCTAAGGCCCAACGGGATCTAGACCTTTTTGCTGAGCGCCTTTCTGATGTGTGTTGGCCCTTAGGGGTCGCAGCGTGGAGGTGAGCAGGCATTTTAGCCAGTGGTGGATACATTTATTAGGTTGATCACCGTGCCTGTCACCAATCAAGTCTTACAAAGTTATTTTGGACTTTACACCACTTTGTTAGTTTTCATTTTTTTTTACACTTTTGTTGGCACTATTCGTCATGTTTGTATGTCATTTTCACACGCATTTATATTTTATATATATTTTTCTCTTGATACACTCACGAAACTACCCATCACATTGGGGTTTTTTTGTCTCGTGTCATTGGATGGTCTTATTTCATTTATGATTACGCTTTTGCTGTTACGTTCTCACTCTCATATTTATATGTTTTCAATATTCACTTGTGTATTTTCTCATATGTCTTCGATTTGCACACCATTCTTACAGGATTAGTGCAACACTTTTTTCCTTTTGTGTGTCCACCATTTTCTAGTTGGGTGTGTTTACTTGTATTGTATATATGTTGATATTTTATTGATGACCACAGATCTGTGGACACATCCATTTTCATTCTTCTTTGCTGATTAGTGGTATGTAGTTTGCCTTTACTTTATATAGGATTAGAGCAGCACTACCTTTGTCTCACCGTTTTCTCACTATTTGGTTATATAGTTGGGTGCTAGCAGCAATTCCTGGTTTTGGGGTTTAGATGTATCCCTTTTGGGGTATAGTGGCAGCGCAGGAGGTTTTCTGTGTTCAG
Organism: Staurois parvus; assembly: GCF_062004578.1. Taxonomy (NCBI): domain Eukaryota; kingdom Metazoa; phylum Chordata; class Amphibia; order Anura; family Ranidae; genus Staurois; species Staurois parvus. The sequence continues at coordinate 11,958,806 of NW_028317961.1, read as the reverse complement.
GATCAGAAGCAGAAGTTGTCCTTGCCCCCCTCTCTCCCCGTAGTCTTTTGGGACACGTGACAGGTCCCAGAAGACTACTGGGCCATTAACAAAACGCAGCACTACTCGCACATGCTCAGTGGGCACCCGGCTGTGAAGCCACATGCTGTCACAGCCGGGTACCCACACTGAAGATGCTGGGGAGAAGAGACAGCCGGTGAAAGCAGCCGTGGTGAGGACACCGCTGGACCGAGGGACAGGTAAGTGACTGTATTTTAAAAGTCAGCAGCTACAAAAACTGTAGCTGCTGACTTTTAAAATACAGTCACTTACCTGTCCCTCGGTCCAGCGGTGTCCTCACCACGGCTGCTTTCACCGGCTGTCTCTTCTCCCCAGCATCTTCAGTGTGGGTACCCGGCTGTGACAGCATGCGGCTTCACAGCCGGGTGCCCACTGAGCATGTGCGAGTAGTTCTGCGTTTTGTTAATGGCCCAGTAGTTTTCTTATTTCTTTTCATTTATGTTCCCTTTTTTTTCCTTTTTTATTTGGAACTTGTGTGTACATGAACTTATATATTGGATAATGACTTTTTGATACTCCTGTACTCTCTGATTTTTAAAATGACTGCCATTGGTTTATATGTATCCTGTTGGCTACAAATTTGAAATGCGCTTTTGTATGCACATTTTTCCAGTAAAAATGAGTGTACAAAAAATTTGACAATCTCTTGCCTACTGTAACTGAATTTTTCAGTTCTCATTTTCAGGTAGAGTAAAATTTGGCTTTGTCTTCTGCCACTGTAGTCCATTATGTTCTAGGTATGATATGTTGTGCAATTAGAGATGATGTTCTGCACATAGCTTTTATAAAGGCTTGGTGTTTTTTTTTTTCTAAGAAGTTGGGGACATCCTTCCAGCTTGAACACAACTGCTCCTTTCCCTCTGATCTCACCTGCTCACTTTTTTTTTTTTTCCCACACCATTCTCTATAAACTCCAATGATTTTAGTGCATGAAGAGCCCAGAAGTAGTATTTTTTTCATGTCAGGAGTATTTTAGATTATGCACATTTCAATGTTTGGTTGAATGACAGTTGAACCATTTATGCCTATGTTTATGTAGCATTGGAATCGTTGTTTATGTTAACAAGCAGATGTACCTAATAATGTGACCAATGAGTGTTTTTATATGCATGTATACACACATGCCTTACCTGTTGTGATACAGATGTGTTCTCTATTAAACTTAGTAGTTAACTGAAATGTTGATAACTTTAGTTTATTGACTAAGAGTTTGTGTACTTTTGTTGTTGACTATTGCTTACTGTACTTTTTATTGTGTTTTTCACACTTATATGTCCTTTGTACTTTTCAGATCCCGATAGTCCTCATGGTAAAAGCCAAGAAGAGAAGAAGGCGGGGTTGAGTCGTCCCAGAAAAGACCATGCTTTATCAAAATCCGGTAAATTATTTTTTTTTTCTCCTAATGGCAGAGAAAAATCCCTAATCATGATAACAAATCAGAGAGCAGAAAGAGGATACACAGACCTTGTGTAATAAAAGAAACCTCTATATAATAACAAAGAGCCTTGTTGCCAGCCATGGAGAGTGAGCTTGTGCTGTTGGAACTTAAACTGATTGTGAACCCTCACCTTGTAAAATTCAGTGTGAAATAGAAATGAAAGGCAAAGCATTTGTGTACATGTATAAAAACATAAATACCTTCTTTTCTTCTTTTATTAAGTGATCACATTTCCTATGTTCTCAGCTGCATAGGAGATGGGAAGGGGGGGTTGGGGGAATCAGGACAGGTCTGATCATTGGAGGAGAGCACACAGAGTTCCCAGCATAGCTAGAGTACGGCCCATGCTGTACTCTCCGGCCTACTGCAGTCAGTTTTTAATAGGAAAGTAGAGGGACTGGCAGGATCACCAGGGATTTCACATAGTGAGAACAAGATACTTTTTCATAAAGTGCATTGCAGGCACGTACTGTATCAAGTACCGTATTTTTCGCTCCATAAGACGCACTTTTTTCCCCCCAAAAAAGGGGGTAAAATGTCAGTGCGTCTTATGGAGCGAATATAAAGTGGCCGGTCCGGTATTTCTGCCGCCACCATGTCAGAATACCGGGCCGGCCGCTCAGCTGTTCTCTCCTGCAAGGCCTTACCTGTTCCTCGCTCCAGCGCTGCAGTCTTCCCGCGCTGGCTTCTGTGACAGCCGGGTGCCCACTGCGCATGTGCTGCGCTTTGTGAATGATCTGGTGTCTTCTGGGACACATGACAGGTCCCAGAAGGCGCCGGGCCATTCACAAAGCGCAGCGCTTCTCGCGCATGCGCAGTGGGCACCCGGCTGTCACAGAAGCCGGCCCGGGAAGAAGGAAGGAAGGAAGGACGGACAACTCCGCGCAAGTGGGAGCGGGTACCTGTTAAATTCAGGTACCCGCTCCCCCTCCCTCCCCAAAAGTCAGCAGTCTCTGGTCATCCCCTGCACTGTCTGCAGTCTCTGGTCATTCCCTGCACTGTCTGCAGTCTCTGGTCATCCCCTGCACTGTGTCCGCAGTCTCTGGTCATCCCCTGCACTGTGTCCGCAGTCTCTGGTCATCCCCTGCACTGTGTCCGCAGTCTCTGGTCATCTCCTGTACTGTGTCCGCAGTCTCTGGTCATCTCCTGTACTGTGTCCGCAGTCTCTGGTCATCTCCTGTACTGTGTCCGCAGTCTCTGGTCATCTCCTGTACTATGTCCGCAGTCTTTGGTCATCCCCTGCACTGTGTCCGCAGTCTCTGGTCATCCCCTGCACTGTGTCCGCAGTCTCTGGTCATCCCCTGCACTGTGTCCGCAGTCTCTGGTCATCCCCTGCACTGTGTCCGCAGTCTCTGGTCATCCCCTGCACTGTGTCCGCAGTCTCTGGTCATCCCCTGCACTGTGTCCGCAGTCTCTGGTCATCCCCTGCACTGTGTCTGCAGTCCATTGGTTCAGAATATTTTTTTCTTGTTTTTCCCCTCTAAAACCTAGGTGCGTCTTATGGTACTGATCCCCATGGCTCAGTATCTGGCTCAGTATCTAGCCTAGTCAGTGCTTCCACATAAAAGCTAACAAACTCATTGACTATACACTGACACTAATTGCAATTTAAAAAGCCACAGATGTGGGACATTAACCTCTAATTAGCATTTTAACCCGTGTGTGTCACCTTGTGTGTCTGTACCAAGGATAAAAATTCCAGGGTATGTAAACTTTTGATCATGGCCATTTGGGTGATTTCTGTTATCATTATGATTTAAAAAAGAGCCAAACAACTATTTGATAATAAATGGCTTCATATGATCATCATCCTTCAATAAAAGAGCATTTTTTGGCATGATCAGTCATATTTGCAATATCAATGCCAAAATTTCACAATTTCTGCCAGGGTATGTAAAGTTTTGAGCATGTATGTGTATGTATATATATATATATATATTTTTTTTTTTAACCCTTCTTTGCGCTTTTTAAAGTTCTCCACACCCCATTCTCCTTTAGATCGACCAACAGGTATGTGCTGCAAGAGCCTAGGTGATTGGATAAAAATTGATTGGATATTTTAAATAGATCCTCATAGTTTTGTACAGCGATTGTATAGTCAGATTGGAACGTGTATGATGAACCTAAGACTGCAAAAAAGTTTTGTCTGAAGTTCCATTTTATAGTGACAATGTTTGTATAGATCTTCCAGTGTTGTAACTTTTCTTTCTGATATGTGTGCGATGACAGGATTACTTTATTAGGAAAGGGAATGTCCCTCAAGAATGTATCAACATATGTTTTTTAACATGTTAGGCAATTTATTTATGTAATGCAGAATCATTGTGCAGAACTAGAATGCTTGTACATTCTATTAATGAACAAGAAAGGTCTGTGACTGTCCAACTTCTATTATTATATAAGACGTGTTCCCATTGTTTTTCTGTTGCGCACATTCATTTGGGAGAAAATGTTTGTGAATTTGTGGTTTTGCCATGAACGACTCAAAAAAGGGAATAGATCATCATTTATTTAAAAAAAAAAGCAAGTACTGTTTAACTAACAATGCATGCAGCATTTACCTTGTCAAACCTTTGATGGGTAGAAAATAATAGATTTAAATTATTTGCTATGAGAAATAAAGGTTGACACTGCATACTTTTCTAAAGTAAAACTATACAATGAAATGTGTGTTCAGCTTGAATTGGCAGGATATTGTATATTTAGAGGTCACTAGTCTTACAAAAGGATGTTAGGCATAAATTACTATATAAAAACTGTATGTACAGAAGTGTTTATTTTTCCAAGTGCAGAGGCCATCAGCTGAAATCATATGCACTTCAGGTGCAGGTTCTATTCACTACGTTAGCTGACAGATATTTGCATTTTCATGCTTTTTCCAGAACCTCATCTTGTCTTGAAAGTCGATGAGAGACAAAGACTTGCCCGGGAGCGCCGAGAGGAGCAGGAGAAAATCATGGGTATGTTTCTTTTGCATGAACTTCTTTCTTTAGATTTTATTGTTTTTGAACAAGCTCCATACTGCAACTGTACACTGTTTATTGAGGTTGCATTTTTTTTATGGCTGATCTAATGAAATCATCAAAATATGTAAGTGGTGAAATATGCTCTAAATATGTTGGTGAAGTTAAAAACAAAGAAACAGATGCATTTTCAGTGGTGATCTAAAAGTTGAATTCCCTTTGAGCTAATAAAAAAATAAACTTTCGATAGGTGATTAGGGTGTCAGCAGTAAAGAAAAGGTTTTGTTCAACCAGGTTGACGTAAGTGGCCATACACACTGCTCCTATGCTGTCCAGTCTGCCCAGCAGTTAAGACAGACCCTCCCCTTTAAATGCACTCTGAGGTCTGTTAATTGTGCAATATCTCGTGGCGTGGCACTATCATTTATACCATTCAGCCTCTTAATGAAAAAAAGACAGTTGTCCTACTATTTCTTAAATTTTGCTGTCTGTAGTTAGTTTGCTTAGATTGCCCATTGTGACACAATTTCTTGTCAAGAAAGGTGGTATCCCTTAAAGGAAACTTGTAACAAAGCGGTGGCCAAGGCAAATGATATCACAATCTCTACCACAGCCAATCAGAGGATGCCTTATATTCATTGATAAAAAATACAAGACTGTTGCTGAAAAGCTTAGGTTCCGTATGACCAACTGTTAATTTGCGAATGCAGAAGTAAAGTTTCTAGTAGTCAAGCAGAAAGACAGCAAAGCTTACTGTATGCAGCACAAGTTGCTGCAGTAAATTACAGAATTTACAGCAGTTGGACAAGTTCTGCAAAGGTAAGCATTTATCTGAACCAAGCTGGCTCAAACATACTCTGTTTACTTAGCAAAGTGCTTGCTCACTTTGCATACTGTTTCAAATTTACCCCTGTGGTCAGACCATTAATTTCAACAAAATATGACAATTATATGTGCATTGAACCACTTGATGACCAACAACATGCCGGTACACCACTGGAATTGATGGGTGATATCTCGGTCATCACTGCAGTTGCAGCAATTACTAAGAAGCCAATGGATTACTTTTACAGGCGACCACCTTTACTGGGCTCTCCTGAGTGATCAGGGAGCCCGGTAAGGATGCCACTGGCAGCATCGGTTTCCCCAAACACAGTGAGAGGAACTGATCTTGTTCCTCCCACTATGTGACGTCAAAAACCAAAAGCATAATGGATTTCTTCACTTTTGGTTTCGGTTACAATCTCGGTTTTATCTGCTGCTTTGGAGGTCAGAAGAGAGATCTGAGGTCTCATAGACCACAGATCTCTTCACAAAGAGGACTTGTCATGCAAAGGCAATCGCACCATACATGTGAGGTATCACCCTGTTGCTGCAGAAATACTGCGTGACATAAAAAATTGCAACACCCATTATTTTATTCCGTAGGGCCTCTGCTTAATAAATAAATAAATATATATATATTTATTTGGGAGTTCTAAGTCATATCCTAGCAAAATAGTGCTGAGTTTTATGTGTAGGAGAGGAATGTCAGAATTGTCCTGGGGCTTAAGTGGTTAATGTATTTTTTGGAGGTTATCTGTAAAAACCTCCCTTGTGTAAACATCCTTAGACTGCTGTGGGCAGCTGCCACCATCTTTATTGTCCCCTAACTCTGGTTACAGTCCTGCTTTTGGTTGAGTGTTGTCCAGCATATTCCAACCCCTTCCTGTGCATCCAGAGAGTCATTGTCACACCTTCTGGGCACTGTACCATCACGTAGTCTGGGCTTGCAGTGATAAATAGAACTGTGTTCATATGTCATAATACGAGTACCGTTCTATACAGCATTGAACACTGCCCACTGCCATCATTATACACTTTCTGACCACTTTATTAGGTACACCTATTCAATTGCTTGGTAACACAAATTACTAATCAGCCAAGCACATGGCAGCAACACAATGCATTTAAGCATGTAGACATGGTGAAGATGATGAAGAACAGGAAATAGAGGCTACAATTCACACAGGCTCACCAAAACTGGACAATAGAAGATTGGAAAATTGTTGCCTGGTCTAATGAACCTTGATTTCCCTAGAGATAGTTGTGCATGAAAATTCCAGTAGATCAGCATTTTCTGAAATACTCAGACCAGTCTGTCTGGCACCAAAAACCATGCCACTTTCAAAGTCACTTAAATCTCCTTTTTATCCCCATTTTGATGCTCGGTTTGAACTTCAGCAAGTCATCTTCTCCATGTCTAGATGCCTAAATGCATTGAGTTTCTGCCATGTGATTGGCTGATTAGCAATTTGTGTTACCAAGCAATTGAACAGGTGTACCTACCCCTACCCACGCCGCCATTCGGGGCCTCAGTTGTCAATCACTGGGTCCCAGACGAAGATTACTCGCCGCCACCCGGTGATCGCTGAGTATCTCTGACGGGGGAGAGATCTGTATGTAAACAATACAGATCTCTCCCCTGTCGGCTTCTGCACACTGCTTTGTATGGCTCTGCATAGAAGAGCCATACAAAGCAGTGTGCTTAAAGTGAAACACAGACACAGCCCCCATAGTGAAAGAGCACACAGTAAACCCCTTGATTGCCCCAGATGTTAACCCCTTCCTGCCCAGTGCCACTAGTACAGTGTCAGTGCTTTTTATTAGTTGATTCAGCTAAGATTGGCACCACCAGTGCAGGGCTTGCTCAGGAATGGCAGCAGGCAGGTGTGAGTGCATCTGTATGCACAGTCAGGCAAAGACTTTTTGAGGATGGCCTAGTGTCAAGAAGGGCAGCAAAGAAGCCACTTCTGTCCCAGAAAAACATCAGGGACAGACTGATATTCTGAAAAATGTTCAAGAATTAAACTGCTGAGGACTGGGGTAAAGTCATTTTCTCTGATGAATCCCCCTTCCGATCGTTTGAGGCATCCAGAAAAAACCTTGTCTGGAGAAGAAAAGGTGAGCACTACCATCACTGTCTCATGCCAACAGTAAAGCACCCTGAGACCATTCATGTGTGGGGTTTCTTTTTAGCCCAGGGAGTGGGCTTGCTCAATATTTTGTCCAAGAACACAGCCATGAATAAAGAATGGCACAAAAACAGCAACTTCTCCCGGGACCCGGCAGAACCATACAAAGCAGTGTGCTTACAGTGTAAAGCGCACACAATAAAACAGCACACAGTTAACCGTTTGATCACCCCACATCTTAACCCCTCCCTGTCCAGTGCCATTAGTACAGTGTCGGTGCTTTTTATTAGCACTGGTCACTGGGGATGTCAGTGACACCAAGTCAGTCCCCCCCCCCCCCCCATGTCAGAATGCCTGCCACAGTCCGGCTATAAGTCGCTGATTGCCGCCATTACTAGTAAAAAAAAATAAAATAAAATAAAAAATTCCAGTATATATATTCCGTCATTTGTAAACACTATAACTTTCACTTAAACCAATTAATTTACACATATTGGGATTTGTTTTAGCAAACACATGCAGCAGAATACATTTTGGGCTAAATTTATGACGAAATTTGATTTTTAAAATTTTTTTACTGGACATGTTTAATAGCAAAAAGTAAAAAATATTGTTATTTTTCTCAAAATTGTTGGTCGTTTTTTATTTTAAAAAATGCACGGGCGATCAATACCACTGAAAGAAAGCTCTATTTGTAGGGGGAAAAGGACGTAAATTTCATTTGGGTGCAGCGTTGCATGACCGTGCAATTGTCAGTTAAAATAAAGCAGTGCCTTATCACAAAAAATGGCCTGGTCAAGAAGGGGGGTAAATCCTCTGGAGGGCAAATAGAATGTAGATACCGTGGCAGAGCTATAGTTGGGCTGTAAAATGTTTGGAAATTCAGCTAAATGCACAGTTGAAATTCACATGTACTACCAGTCAAAAGTTTTAGAACACCCCCATTTTTCTTGTTTTTAATGGAATTAACGCATTTTAATGTTTCAGTGAACTCTGAAAGTAAAACCTAGAACAAATGAAAATTTGGACATAAAAAAGAAAACATGGCATCGTTTTCTACAACAAAATGTAATCTAAGTTTTTGACTCCAACTCAAAGTAGCCACCTTTTGCAGATATAATAGCCAAACACGCATGGTCTTCTTTCTACAACGGAAATCAAATATTATTCAGTATATTCTTCCCAAAACTGTTGCAGAAACTCTGCAAATGTTTTGCACACATAGGTTGCTTTCCTTTCACCCTTCGGTCCAGTTCATCTCAAACCAGCTTGAACTGAACTGTCTGGAGACTGTGCTGGCCATTGCATTCTTTAAACCCTACCATGTTGTTCTTCTAAGGTTGTTCTAACACAGCCTGGAGGTATGTTTCAGGTCATTATCTTGCTGTAGGATGAACCCCTGGCCAACTAGGTATATTCCAGAGAGTATTGCCTCCATAACAATAGAGTTTACATTTCTGTTTGTCCTTTCAAAATTCCCTGATTATGTTTCTGGCTCCAGTCCAATTATTTTGAATTATTTTGAAACTGTTACTTGTTCTATAACCCAAAAAAAAACAAATGACAAAGTATTCAAATGCCATCACAATCAACTTTTGCATAGTTTATAGTCATCCCTCTTTTTAACTTAATCCCTCCATTTCCTCTTTCCTTCTTTCCATCCATCTTTTTGACCTGAAGAAAAGACCATTAGATATGTACTGCTAGACACTTAAAGCTATTATATTGTACAACCCTTTATATCATGTCTTTTTATGATAGCACAGGGATTTATTTATTTATTTAGTTCAGGTACTTATATAGTAACCCTCAAGGGGTGTGCAATCTAAGGTCCCTAACTCACATTCATACATACACATACTAGGGCCAATTTAGACAGGATCCAGTTAACCTACCAGTATGTCTTTGGAGTGTGGGAGGAAACCAGAGTACCCGGAGGAAATCCACGCAGGCACAGGGAGAACATGCAAACTCCAGGCAGGTGGTGCCGTTGTTGAGATTCGAACCAATGATCCTAGTACTGCCAGGCGGGAGTGCTAACCATTTAGCCACTCTGCTGCCCTATGTTGGATTCCTATTGCCTGACGCCTGGGACTTGTAGTTCCGGGCGCTGGGCAGGTAATTTCTTTCTACCTTTCGCCCTGCAGCGCTGCCGCCTATTGCTTCACCTGACAGGTGAGCCCTGCTGGCAAGCAGCAGGGCTCACCTGTCAGGTGAAGCAATAGGCGGCAGCGCTGCCGCCGATTGCTTCACATAGTGCCAGCCTCTCCGCACTCCCGACGTGAGATCTCCCGTTCTCCGTTTTCCCATCTGTGGGCCTGGCTCACCGTCGGCTAGAGGGGAGGGAGAAGAGCAGACAAGTCCGCTCCTCTCCCCTTCTTGTACTGTCCCGGAAGTGACGTTATGTCACTTCCGGGTCCCCGCTGAGAGATTGTAATGCAATCCCTGGAAAAGAATGTAATATGGTGTGATGTGCACAAGTCCGCTCCCCTCCCCTTCTTGTGCTGACCCAGAAGTTAGACGTTACGATGTCACTTCCGGGTCTCCGCTGAAAGATTGTAATGCAATCCCCGGAAAAGAATGTAATATGGTGTGATGTGCACCATATTACATTCAGTGGAGCAGAGGGGAGACTTCCAGGATCTTTTAGACCTTGGATGTCTCAAAGAGATTTTGTCACCAAAAAAAATTTTTTTTTCTTTAATTGTATAAAATTAAAGTTACACTCAAGCACATACCATCCCCCCAAAAAATAATACTGAGGCCCCCACCCCCACATATATTCACGTACAATCATAAAAGCACACGCTGGGGCGCCTACGCATGTTACATATCGCCGCGCATGGCAGAATGAGAGACCTCCTTCATAACACTAAACTGGTGACCTAGCAGAACCTTTTACCTCTCTGGAGGTGTTCCCGAGTTTAGCTCGGGGTAAAGTTTCAGCACCAAAAGCGGTAACCCCGAGCTACACTCGGGATTACCATGCAGCTCTGCTCTGGGATCTCTTCTTCACTTACCTTGTCCTTCGCTCCCGCAATGTCTCTCCTGCAGCCTCCCCTGCAATGTCCTCCGGCCGATGACGGCATCTGTCTTCTGGGTTCCTTTCCCTGCGACGTCAGGACGTATGGGGACGGAACGGCAGCAAATTTAAAAATGTGAAAAAGTGACATTCACTAAATTCACTAAAATCACATAGTAAAACATTACTGTATCAAAGCATTTCACATACATTTTGTCCCTAGTGCTTTGTCCTGTGCTCTGCCTGCATTTTTACTGTTCTTTCTGCAAGGAAACTGAGAAACGTCCATGGCGTCCAAAAAGCGTCCCTTTAGGTCAAAAGCAGTTTTAGACCAGCTAGAGAACAGCGATAGTAAATTAGAACCACTTGCAGAATTGAGTGATAATGATTCGTGGGGAAATTCATCATCAGACACTGAAAACGATTTTGCGACTTTGCTCAGTGATGTGCAAACTTGGCGCTATATTTCAAATTTCATTGTTTTTGGTTTGGTTATATTATTGAATTAAATTTATTATTATTATATTATTATTTTTTATGATTATTTATTAAATTATAATTTATGATTTTGTGTTTAAAATTTTAACATACCTGGGATGTTTACTAGACTCTTGTTCAGACAGATTTCAGTGAGTTATTCCTAAAAATTATAGGCCTACAATAAAAAAAAAATGCATATTTCGATGCAAAAAAATGTACCATTTTGAGCACAGAAATACTGACAGACCGCTAGGGAGGTTAAAAGTGTCGACCTATAGAAAATAAAGGGTACTGAAGTTCATTGCCATTTCATGAGTGCACAAATTTAAGGTTTGACAAGTTGGATATCTATTTACTTGGTGCAACCTCATCTTTTGTATTTTACAAAAAAATAGGGTAATTTATTGCTTTTTTGTGCCCTAAAATTAACTTGCTTGTATTTTTTACTGAAATGTTGCAGTAATATCATGCGACATAAAACATTGGATCTACCACTATTTTATTCTCTAGGGTCTCTGCTTTCAGAAAATATATCATGTTTTGGGGTTTTATGTAATATTCAGGCCTAAAATTATTTTTTAAACGTGTGCAAAAAAACGCAAAAATGGCTCTGGCAGCGAAAGGGATAAAGTACAAGCCCTGACCCCACCCTTTCCTGAGGAGCAGCCAATCGTTGTTCATCACACTGCAAGGTCTCTCTCCTCCCTGCTAGTCCCCGGGTGCAGTGCTGGAAACAGGCGGGGAGGAGGAGATAAACATCATGTTAAAAATATTACACATTTAAGTTGCCATAAAGCCCCTTTTGTTTTTAAAAGCCCCAGACATTCCTAAAATCACCTCCAATTTGAATACGGTTTTGGTTAATTTTTTTATTTTATTTTTTATCTGGACAAGTAGATTGCCATGAGGGACAAGTAGATTGGGGCCCCGATTTAGTCCCTGGACAAGTAGTTTTTTCAAAAATTTCCACACCCCTGATAGCATTTTTTTAAAATTGCAATATGCAATTTTTAGTGCGAAAAATTTTTAGTGCATCAGTAGGTTTAATTTTTACATGTTTTTTTCGTAGTCTTTGTAAATGGAAGCATACTTAGCGGTGTGTTGTCTGCAGTAATTCTTTGTGCTAAACATTTTTCTGTTTTCACATTACCTGTTGTATCTCTACCTCTTATACAACGTATCGTAAGCTTCATTAGGAAAGGCGCAGTTCTGTGTCTGCATGGTTTTTTTTTTGGTTTTTTTTGGTTTTCTAGAGTTTGTCATTTGCTTTTCTTTATTTACGTGTGTGTATATACACAGTATCTCACAGAAGTGAGTACAACCCTCACATTTTTGTAAATATTTTATTATATCTATTCATGTGACAACACTGAAGAAATGACACTTTGCTACAATGTAAAGTAGTGAGTGTACAGCTTGTATAACAGTGTAAATTTGCTGTCCCCTCAAAATAACTCAACACATAGCATTAATGTCTAAACCTCTGGCAACAAAAGTGAGTACACCTCTAAGTGAAAATGTCCAAATTGGGCCCAAAGTGTTAATATTTTGTGTGGTCACCATTATTTTCCAGCACTGCCTTAACCCTCTTGGGCATGGAGTTCACCAGAGCTTCACAGGTTGTCACTGGAGTCCTGTTCCACTCCTCCATGACGTCATCACAGAGATGGTGGATGTTAGAGACCTTGCGCTTCTCCACCTTCCGTTTGAGGATGCCCCACAGATGCTCAATATGGTTTAGGTCTGAAGACATGCTTGGCCAGTCCGTCAACTTTACCCTCAGCTTCTTTAGCAAGGCAGTGGTTGACTTGGAGGTGTGTTTGGGGTCGTTATCATGTTGAAATACTGCCCTGCAGCCCAAGTCTCCGAAGGGAGGGGATCATGTTCTACTTTAGTATGTCACAGTACATGTTGGCATTCATGGTTCCCTCAATGAACTGTAGCTCCACATTGCTGGCAGCACACATGCAGCCCCAGACCATGACCCTCCAACTACCATGCTTGACTGTAGGCAAGACACACTTGTCTTTGTATTCCTCACCTGGTTGCCGCCACTCACGCTTGACACCATCTGAACCAAATATGTTTATCTTGGTCTCATCAGACCACAGGACATGGTTCCAGTAATCCATGTCCTTAGTCTGCTTGTCTTCAGCAAACTGTTTGCTGCCTTTCTTGTGCATCATCTTTAGAAGAGGCTTCCTTCTGGGACAACAATCATGCAGACCAATTTGATGCAGTGTGCGACGTATGGTCGGAGCACTGACAGGCTGACCCCCCACCCCTTCAACCTCTGCAGCAATGCTGGCAGCACTCATATGTCTATTTCCCAAAGACAACCTCTGCATATGACGCTGAACATGTGTACTCAACTCCTTTGGTCGACCATGGCGAGGCCTGTCCTGAGTGGAACCTGTCCTGTTAAACCGCTGTATGGTCTTGGCCACCATGCTGCAGCTCAGTTTCAGGGTCTTGGCAATCTTCTTATAGCCTAGGCCATCTTTATGTAGAGCAACAATTCTTTTTTTCAGATCCTCAGAGAGTTTTTTTGCCATGAGGTTCCATGTTGAACTTCCAGTGGCCAGTATGAGAGAGTGATAACACCAAATTTAACACACCTGCTCCCCTTTTGACACTAGCGAATCACATGACACTGGAGAGGGAAAATGGCTAATTGGACCCAATTTGGACATTTTTACTTAGGGGTGTACTCACTTTTGTTGCCAGTGGTTTAGACATTAATGGCTGTGTGTTGAGTTATTTTGAGGGGACAGCAAATTTACACAGTTATACAAGCTGTACACTCACTACTTTACATTGTAGCAAAGTGTCATTTCTTCAGTGTTGTCACATGAAAAGATATAATAAAATATTACAAAAGTGTGAGGGGTGTACTCACTTCCGTGAGATAGTATGTGTGTGTGTGTGTATATATATATATATATATATATATATATATATATATATATATATATATATATATATATATATATATATATAAAATATGAAAAACACTTTATCAAAGTGGTTGTAAAGGCTCAAGGTTTTTTAGCTTCATGCATTCTATGCATAAAGGTGAAAAATCTTCTGTGTGCAGCAGAGCCCCCCCCCCCCAACTTACCTGAGCCCCATTCTGATCCAGCAGTGTGCACGAGAGCCTTGACTCTCCCAGGTCTCTCCCTCCTCATTGGCTGAGACAGCAGCGGTAGCCATCAATCACAGCCAGTGAACCAATGAGGAGAGAGTGAAAGCTGTGCTCTGTGTGTTATTGGACACAGAGCACTGGCTCAGGATGCCGCCAGTAGGGCTGAAACAACTAATCAACCGCTGTCAACTATTTTCATGATCGATTAATTGGTCAGCCAATTAGTTGGCCTGCAAACAGAATGCATTATTTGATTACATATGAGAAAAATACCGTGCAGCACACATACAACTCAGTACACTGCCCATACATGTCAGTAAGTGCCTGATCTTGTGAATGTGAGGAGCAATGCCTCATGTGACTTGTAGTCCTGCGCAGTAGAAGGCAGTGATAAAGGCAGAAGTTTTTTTTTAACCTTGATTTAGGGGCACTCTATACTGTACTTTGCGGCTTGCTCTGGTGGTATTCTGAAGGCAGGAGGAGCCAGAGGAGTTGGTGGAGGACCCTCAGAAGAGTAGAATCGGGGCTGCTCTGTGCAAAACCATTACACAGAGCAGGTAAGTATGACAAGTTTGTTGTTCAAAAAAAACGTTTAGGCTACTTTCACACTGATCTGTGGCAAAAACGCATATGTGCTTTTGCAGCGCTTTTGCCATGTTTTTACATTTGTGGTGCGTTTTTTTAAGAGACATGTGACTCAAAAATCTGCACTAAAAATGCATCGGAGGTGAGTTTTTTATGCATTTTTTTGTCACATTTTCTATTGATTTCAATAGGGAGGTGATTCTTTTGGTGCGTTGTTTTTTTTTTATCGCTCCAAACCTGCACTAAAAATGCAGCAAGCAGGAATTTGAAAAATCCACTGGACCAATGTGAATGAGTTTTATAGGAATAAATGGTCTAATGTTTTTCATCAGCTTTTTTAAAGAAAAAGTGGAAGAAAAACAGAACAGTGTGAAAGCAGCTTTACAATCATTTTAAGGGCCCTGTGCAGAGAAGATCAGCATCTGAGCCCAGTGAAGCTGGAGACTGATAGACTGGAGGTGGTATAGGGCATTACAATTAATTTAAAGTAAAGGTTTACCAGTAATGTACATTATATTTAAAATGAATATATCCACGCAAAACAAATCTCAGCCTTTAGTACTACTTTAATCTAAAAGATTTGTATGCCCCTGAATCCCTTCATGTAGCTTCATGTCTGGCTCCCAGTTAAATTATTCTGTATATCCAAATTCTCTCTCTCTCTCTTATATATATATATATATATATATATATATATATATATATATATACATACACACACACACAGTTCCATATATATTTGGACACAGGCACAAAACATATTCAAGCTTAAGTTAAATCATGGATGTGGGCTGAAAGTGCACACTCTCATGTTTATTTTGAGGGTGTGTACATCCAAATTGGAAGGGTTTAGGAATTACAGCTCTTAAGAGTACCCATCCCCACTTTTTCAAGGGACCAAAAGTAATTGGACAATTGAATATAATCTTAAATAAAATGTTCATTTTTAATATTTTATTGAGAATCCTTTACTGGCAATGACTGCCTGAAGTCTGGAACCCATGGACATTACCAAAGACCGGGTTTCCTCCTTTCTGATGCTTTGCCATGCTCTAACTGCAGCTGTCTTTAGTTGTTTGTGGGTCTTTCTGCCTTTAGCTTTGCCTTCAGCAAGTGAAATGCATTGTCATTTGGGTTGAGATCAGGTGATTGATTCGGCCATTGCAGAATATTCCACTTCTTTTCTTTCAAAAGTTCTTGGGTGGCTTTTGCAGTGTGTTTTGGATCATTGTCCATCTGAACATCGTCCAATCAACTTTGCTGCATTTGGTTGAATCCAGGCTGATAGTATATCTCTAAACACTGCAGAATTCATCCGGCTGCTTCTGTCACATCATCAATAAAACCAAAGACCCAGTGCCACTGGAAGCCATGCATGCCCATGCCATCACACTGTCTCCACCATGTTTTAAAGATGACGTTGTGTACTTTGGATCATGAGCTGTTCCAAGTCTTCTCCACACTTTTTCCTTCCTGTCATTCTGGTACAGATTCATCTTAGTTTCATCCAACTAAAGAATGCTTTTCCAGAACTGCTCTGGCTTTTTTAGATGTTTTTTGGCAAAGTTTAATCTGGCTTTTCTGTTCTTCAGGCTTATGAATGGTTTGTACCTAGTGGTGAGCCCTCTGTATTTGCTCTCGTGAAGTCTTCTCTTGATTGTAGACTTTGACAATGATATGCCCACCTCCTGGAGAGTTTCCTTCACTTGTCTGGATGTTGTGAATGGGTTTTTCTTTACCATAGAGAGGATCCTGCGATCATCCACCACTGTTGTCTTCCGTGGACATCCATGCCTTTTTATGTTGCTGAGCTCACCAGTGCGTTCTTCTTTCTTCAGGATGTACCACACTGTTGATCTGGCCACTCCTAATGTTGCTGCTATCTCTCTGATGGATTCATTTTGTTTTTGAAGCCTTTCAATGGCCTGTTTCACTTGCATGGACAGCTCCTTTGAACACATGATGTAGGTTCACTGCAATAGATTCCAAATGCAAATGCCACACTTAGAATTAACTCCAGACCTTTTACCTGCTTACCTGATGAAGAAATAACGAAGGAGTAGCCCACACCTGGCCATGAAACAGCTTTTGATTCAGTTGTCCAATTACTTTTGGACTCTTGAAAAAGGGGGGATGGCTACTCTTAAGAGCTGTAATTCCTAAACCCTTCCTCCAATTTGGATGTAAATACCCTCAAATTACACCTGAGAGTGTGCACTTTCAGCCCATATCCATTGTATAACTATAGCTTGAATATGTTTTGGGGAATACCTGAAAAAAACTAAAATTGTGCCTGTGTCCAAATATATATGGACCTAACTGTACATCTTTTCTGTCTGTTATTCTCGGAGTGGATTAAATAGTTTGTTCCCTAAACATATAGCTAGGTATTTATATTTACCACTGCATATAGATCTTCAAGAATAAATTGTCTTTTTTTTAAACATTACATATTGACAAAATTATACACCATATGCTTTTTGAGGTTTTTATCCGATTAATCGAAACAATAATCTGCAAACTAGTCGATTATGAAAATAATTATTGGCAGCCGTAGTCCCCATAGCAAGCTGCTTGTTATATGGGTACATTAGGCAGGAGGGAGGGGCCTGGAGCGCCAGAGGATCAGGACTACTCTGTGCAAAACCACTGCATAGAGCAGGTAAGTATGACATGTTTGTAATTAAAAAGCAAAAAAACAAGCCTTTAATATCATTGTAAGTTAAGCTCTGAAGTAAATGCAGAACCAAAATAGGTATTTCAGTTCAAGTCACAAAGGCATTTCTATTTTTGCAGAGGCAGTGCTTGTATTATATAACTGCAGAAAACAAATGTCAGCTAAATGACCCAGCTATGTGATTCCTAGCAATTAGTATAAAACGTCTACAGTTATAAGAAATGTGCCTAGGTAATACACAGTTTTCTATGTTTGATTATATGCTTTTTCATTATTAGCTGCACGAGAGCATCTATGGTTAGAGAAAGAAATTAAAGCACGGCAGCACTATGAGAAGCATATGGAGGAACGCAGGAAAAAACTAGAGGAACAGAGGCTCAAAGAGGAAAGAAGGCGCGCTGCTGTGGATGAGAAGCGGAGACAGAAACTGGAAGAAGAAAAAGTAGGTCACTTGGCTTGCCATGAAACTTTTTCTCAAAATTGCCTTTTTTTTGTTTGTCTGTGTTCAATACTATAAATATGACAAACACAGAAAAACAATAAAATAATCCCCACCACACACCCTACAAATAAGTAATGAGTACACACCTAATTATTGTCTAGTTTCAAAACGGAGATCTTAGTTGCATTCATTTGCAAATATATGTGAAAGCTGCATAGTTTCACTAAGGTGATTTGTTAACATTTTAAAAAGTCTGAGATAAAGCTGCTTTTGGCCTCTTGCCATGTGGTACTGATGTTTGAGCATCAGCATTTCTGGTGTAATTTGTGTCTCTTTGTCATTTTGTGTTCTGCATATTCACGTGTGCAATACATTCCAAAGGCAAATGAATGAATGTTCAAAGTAATTATGATCGTATGTGCGTATTTGTGCATACCGGTGCTATATACTAAGTGGAAAAGGAGGTTTTTCTTTTCTTTTTTTTTTTTTTTTTGCTCAAGAATTCACAGCAATTGTTTATGCGCAGGCACATTGTAAACAATGGGCTGTGCTTTTTTAACTCCTTGGCGCCAGCGCCTCCTGACCCTTTAAGGGTTTCAGAAGCCAGGAGGCGAGCGGGGTTTTAGAGTCATGTGACCGCCGTGATTCACTGTCACGGTGGTCACATGATCGGGAAAGGTCCCGATCACAAGAGGAGATCGAGACCTTTCCGTGAGCACCGGACGTGTATTGGGAGAGAGCAGGGTGCGCGCTCTCAGCACGTTTTATTTAATTGCACGCAAATGTGCGCCCGCTCGGCGTCAAGGCCCAGACGCCAAGAGGCCACACATTTGTGTGCGCTCGGCGTGAAGAGGTTAAGCTGCAGTGTCCAAGAGGCCTTTGGATTGTTTCTGTATTTTACAATTGTGCTTCTTGTGCCTAATCTGTGCTTAACAGAAAATGGTATTGATGAAGGAAAATGGAATTCCAGACCCCTGCACTACTGAAGAAACACTTTTATTTAGAAAGTCGCCAAACAAGAAAACAGCTTCAAGGAAAGAGTAGCAGAGGAGTAGGATGTACCACTAACATGTTTTGCACTACACTAGTGCTTAGTCATTGGCTATGAGTAAGCGCTGGTGTTGTGCGATATGTATTAGTGGGTCCAAACTTATTTTACACCTTTCTATTGAATAGGACTAAAAATCTCTAGTTTTCAGAGATTTCAAGTAGTTCTTGTTATTTTTTTTTTCATATCCATTGAAGGACACTGGAAGTTATATCCTTTTGAGTTATAGTGCTGCCTACAGGAGGATTGGACTCCGGCAAACAAAAAATCTGTAAGCCAGCTCAAGATAACTCTTCCTGCTACAAGCATGCCCCATTTTTTTGATAATATCTTAAGAGGATAGAAGTTTTCTTCTCAGCTTTGCTGGGCAAAGTCTAACCCATTTCCTTAGTCGTCCACCTTGTCATAGAGGTCCTTCTTTGTTTCGCTTGGTGAGGCTGATTCCCCTCGGGATCTTTTCTACAGCCACTCAAGACTTTGTGGCCAAATTCACCCACTTCTCTGCTGGTGCTGACTGCAGAGACTCTGAGTGCTATTCCATGCAAAGACAATTTCTGATCTACCTGCACCCTTAGAGGCAGCTGGGACATCGGTCGCAGTTACTGTCTTTGACTCTGATTTAGGGTCTTGATAGTCTCTCCCTAATGAAATTGTTTTTGAGTTATTGCAGTCTTCTGTCATTACCCCAGATTGGCAAGCAGCCTTTTCAGCTCTTATTGATGCAGTGTGTACTACTCGGCATTTGTATCAGCCTGCTGTCTCAAATCTTGGCTCTTTCAGTGTTCATACAGTGTTCATATACTTGCTCTTCTATCTATTCCTCTATTGGGATTGGAAACACCCAGATAGGCTCTGGAGTGTTTGCCACATTTGTTCTTATTTGGGAAAGATTTTGGTAAATTGTGTCATACGCACTGTGGATCTGCCAGTGACTCACCTTAACAAGGAATCCTCTAAAGGTAAAGGGCATCCAAGGACTCTACTGACCAACAGCTAGAATCCCTCTTTAAAACACTGTTTCAGCTGGTAGGTGTTCTTCCCTTCATCCTATTCTGGCTGTGACCTTAATTTTGCCAAACTGGTGAAATGGTCTCTCCACCGTGACAGTGTATCTTTTTTCCTGACAGAACGTGTGGAACAGATGTGTGGATTCTTGAGCTTCATATGTGATGGCCCGCTGGAAGCATCTTTGTTTGGCTCTCATTTAGGTCTGTTGTGTACAATTATACTCAGTTTTTTTACCTTAATGAATTCTCTACATTAAGGTAAAAAATCTTCTATCGTCAGCTCCCCCTTCTGCCCCACCATATAATTACCTGAGCCTGATCTCAATCCAGCGCTGTGTCCGGGAGCAGCAGCACTGCTTGCTCTCTCTAACTCTTCCTTCTCATTGGATACAATCAAATCCAGTGACGAGGGGGCAGGGCCACCATAGGAAGTGGAGCAAAGAGTGCCGGCCAGAACCCAAGAAGATGAGGATTGTGACTGCTCTATGCAAAACCATTGCCCAACTTTGTAAGGCTGTTACCTGGTTTTCTGTTCAAAGCTTTACCAGGTGAATGTCCAATCTTCTGCAGTTGGAGCTATTGGCTGTAAGGTTCCTGCAGCAGCACTCTGAACTTGGGTCCCTGATCCCAGTTGGTTTTTGGGTCTGTTGGCATCGCGCCATTTACCTAGCAGTTGCCCACCCTTATTCATTGCTTGGAGATGTCCCATGGTGTATGAATAGGAGTGCTATGTCTTGTACTGTGTGATTAGGATAATAGAAATTTTGATTTACCTCTAAATTTCATATCTTGACGTACACTACGGGACACAGGATACCCTCCCTGATTGTCCTTGTTTACTCTTTATTGCTTGTCACAAAACCGAGGACTTACAGAGTGGGTTCAGATTATAAGCTCGGTGCCCCGGGGGGGTGTCGTGTCCTCAGAAGCTTGCCAGTCTCTAATCACCTAAAGGTATAGACCTACAACACACAGTGTATAAATAAGTTGCCTGTGTCCTGTATTCTACTCTAATATATGGAATTTACAGCAAAGTCAAAATTCCTCTTTTTGTACTAACAGTAAAATCCTCTTCTTTAGTCCATTTAAGGTTACATGTCCCACCCCTTTGTATTTACAGTCATGGTCCTGGTACTGCTTGCTATAAACTGAGACATGCTTGGTAGAAAGAAGGGTTATCCTGGGTGGGCCTACATATTTTTTTGTTTGCTATTGTCCAGTCCTCCTGTAAGCGACAGTATAACCCAAAATATATGATGTCCTGTGTCCCTCCAGGAACAGGATTTTAAAATCCTATTTTTATGTACCTCTTCTAACATCCTTTTGTGCTTAATACTGTGTTTCCAATAAAAAGACTTGCACAAATGTGTGTAGTAAGAACATGTCTTCATATTTCTACTGCTGAACTGTTGACCAATTTTCTTCAGGCTGTCAGCTAACTTTGCTGTGTTTTCTTTTGAAGGAACGCCATGAAGCAGTAGTGAGACGTACAATGCAAAGGAGTCAGAAGCCAAAACAGAAGAATAACAGATGGTCTTGGGGAGGCTCTCTGCACAGCAACCAAAGTATAAGTAGCTCAGGTACAGTGCTTTGCACTCTTCTTTCTGGATATTTAAAAGAGTGCCACTGTGTTTGTTTTTTCCAGCTTGGTAAGATTAGTTGAAAACTGGAGCGTGCTGTTGATTAGATGTTGCCTTGTACTTTATAGGGTATGTAGGTACGTCCCTGTAATTAAAGTGGAACTTCATTTTCTCAATCAACATTTGACTATTTTTAATCCATTGGTAAATAGATAGGAAGGTATTTACTTGCTTTTGAACTTTTTTCTTTTTTTTTTTAATTTCTTCAGTTACTCCCCAGTTTCCATGCCTAGGCAAATGATATCACACATCCCAGGATCCTTCAGGAGGGGAGGGGAGGGTTCTCAGCTCAGCCAATGCCCGAGCTAAGGGCAGATGGATTCAAGGAAGTAAATGCTACATGAATCATCTGCCCTTACCCAAGATGGCCACTGACAGAAATACCAGGGGGTATTTTTTAAAATTAATTCTCAGCAAAATAAAGCATGGAGAAATGGATGAATGGCTGAGTTTGCTTTGAATATTAACAATGAATTAAAAAGCATTTTTGGTTTGTGGTTCTCAGATGCAGTGCAGTTTCACTTTAAGGTTGCTAAATTGTTGTGATACTGTTTGCATTAAATGCTGACAATGAGGGCAAAGTTGTTGTATTAGGGATATACAAATAAAATATTAAAGGTACTGTAGAGCAAGTGTAAGGTGTATTACTTGCACAGTTCTTAAGTTAGCAACAGTTTTTACATGAATTAGACTTCTCGGGTTCCTTTAGTATACATTTCTTATTGTTAATTAGTATGTGAATGGTAAATGTACATGAACTGCAACAAGTGCTCAACTGGTACTGTAAATTCATTGCTCTTTCCATCCCATCTTCAATTACAAACCTTTTATTTAAACTTTTTTCTTCTTTACTTCATTTCTGCATGTTCTGTTTCTAGGTTACTTTGTTGACTCATCTTTCACCAATATCGATTTATCTGACCTGGCTCTCCATTTCCAAGCCAAGGGTTATATTAGAAGAGGTGGTACTTACACCACTGTTTTGTGACCCTTTTTTCCTTACCTGTGCTTTTGTGATTTTGTGAAATAGAACCTGTTTTATAACCACTCAAAGCATTTTAGAAGCATGGATTTCAAATAGGTTAAATAAGCTTTACATAGTATATACTCCAAACCTGTGACAACAGTCCGTATGCTTGGGCTGCGATGGATATTTCCTATTTGGTAGCATAAATTGGAATGGCAGTTGCCTTATGCAGTATAAGTGTGCGATATTACACAAAAACTGCAAACGTTTTTGTTATTGTAAAAGTTTGCATTAAATGTGATGTAGTCTTTCTCTAGCTTTTTCTTCTGTATTATGTGTTGTTTTCCCTGCATTGTGTTGTCGTTGTGGTTGTTTTAGTCACCCTGAAATAGAGCGTTGATAGAAAGTTGTTTGTCCCATATCTACAGCTCTTCTCTGGGTCAGGAGGGGCCTTCAGATGTGCAGACTAGGCTAAATACAAAAAAAAAGTTTTTAAAAAATTATTTTGCGTGTGCATGTATATGTACAAAAGTTTGGGCACTCATAGTCAAATTGCATAATATGTTAATTTTCTGGAATAAAAAAAGTACATGCTGTAGGAAACAGCCTTTTTCTGCAATATATTGCAGAGTTACTGCTTACTTACTGAAATAAGTTTGGTTAAAAGAATTAAACATGAAGTGTGGCATATACAAACATTTGGCGATACTTCCATATCAATGATTGTGTGATGATGTTAATATGGTATCAGAACTTAATTGGCTTATAGGAATTTAATCCAAGAGCTTAAAGCAAGCCTGACTTCTTATGTAATGTTAGTTCACTGACTAATGGCTTTATTTTATTTATAATATATTCTGAGGCGCAGACCTGACAAATATGCAGGTCAGGAGGTTTTGTCTTCACTTTGACTTAGTAGTTTTCAAGCTTATCCTAGATGGGTGACAGAAAATATTGAAGCAAAAATAGGCAAGCAGTTAGTATTTTTAGGAGGTGGTCAGCAATGGTAGCATCAATATTTAGTTCAGTACAATTTTCTTTAATAAATCATGTGAACCTGTCTAGAAATAGCCTGTACTCAGCAGCCACAGGCGCATATATAAGTAGCTGAATGAGAATTTGAAATAAAGGTAACTAACTCTTAAAGGCTTTGTCAGAACGTGTGGTAGACATCAGGACACCTGATATGGACATTCTTCTGTTGTGGAAAGCTGGCCATGCACATATAACTATTACCGTTCAGCCTGCAAGCTGAATTATTATACAGGATTTATATAGCGCCAACAGTTTGCTCAGCGCTTTACAATCTAACGGGAGACAATACAGCAACAATACAGTTCAATACAAGAGGGATAGAAGGGCCCTGCTCCTTGGAGCTTACAATCTAGGAATAAAAACGAAATCGAACATATTCCTCCATCCATGCCACACAGTGCGGATGGTTGATGCTGTGACCTCACCAGTTGTAATAATACCCACACAACAGCTGCATCTGATTGGATATAGCCGCTGTTCGGCATTTTATACCCAGCTCCTCTGATTTTGAATCCAAGGGATGACAGATGGGAGGCAGCTGACAGGGCTCATCACTACAGAAAACTGCAAGAACTGCACATTGTTACAAGCACAAACATGATTGGCATTTGTCATTTAGTCCTCATGCACACGGAACGTTTTGATAAGGCTGGTAACGTTAGCTGTGTAAAGTCACATTAAAAACATGAGTTTTTCAGCTTTTTTTTTACGTTTTTGCATTAGCATTTTGCCGCGTTTAGTGGCATTTTTACACGTTTGCGTTTTTTTAGCAGGTTTTTTTTTTTTACCAAAGAAAAATATTTTTTTGGGTCCAAAAAATGTCCAGAAACGCCAGTTTGCGGCTTTTTACCGCGTTTTGCCACATTTTTCAGCGCTAGATAGTTTTTACAGCTAAAAAAATCCTCGAGAAATGCACTAGTTCTGGGGTTTTTTCCAGCCAAAAAACTATGATTACAGTCTATGTGTGCATGGACACATAGGATAACATGCCGGGGGGCTTACCAGCTGTAGAAAAAAACGTCAAAAGCCAAAAACAGCCGCTGTAAAAATGTCAAGTGTGCATGAGGACTAAAAAAGCCAAATCGCCAATAAGAAATTAGCTGTGATTTAGTTATACTAGTTTGTGTATATCTAAAGTATGCACCACAATAGATAAGCTAGAGAACAAACATCTGAGGTTCGGTGAAAATAAAATTGAGCTGTTTGGTTACAATTCTTAGTGGTTCATTTAGAGATAAAAAGGAGAAGCTTTTGAAGACAAAGACCACCTGGCTACCAGCTAAAGTAACTTTGCTACATTTTCACTGGTATGGTGGATTAGGCCCCTGGAGGTGCCTGCATGCATTGTCAGCCTTCTTGTAGAGCACCTTAGTGACCTGAATACCAGGGTGCTGTGGTATGAAAATATTAGCCCCCTTCCCCTCTGAGAGCTTCTCCTGTACTGCTTTGGTGGTCCATCACTTTGATAGACATCTCTCTCTATCCATTCAGTCGTATCCGACCCTTAGCGATTGCATGGACCGTCACTCGTAAGCGACTTTTTCCATGAACTCTCTCAGCAATTATTTTACAGGGTAGGTTTCTAGGTCTTTCCCCAACCCCTACCATGCAGGAGATCCCACATGGCCAGGGATGAAACTAGGACAATTTAGACAGGAGCCAATTAACCTACCAGCATGTCTTTGGAGTGTAGGAGGAAACATGAGTACCCAGAGGAAACCCACGCAAGCACAGGGAGAACATGCAAACTCTATGCAGGAGGCACCATGGTTGGGAATTGAACCCATGACCCATTTTTTGCACGGCAGACGTGCTAACCACTAAGCCACTGTGCCGCCCTTGATAGACATAGTCACTGTGTAATAGTAAAAGCAGACCACGGGAAGAAGATTTGCAAAAGTACTGGTTGATGAGGTTCCCAAGCTTATTTACATATGCCACATTTTGTGTTTTATACTTTTTTCCAGTCTGTTTAACTGAGAATATAGGTTGTAATTATTAATTAAGACTTGCGGATATTTCCCTTAAATTAATTTTACATCTGCTAAAACTGCAGTAATTTAGTTTACATTAATGTGTCTTGATTGTATAAAAAGGAACTAATTGATGGGTGTCATGAACTGAACAGTTGTTACAACCCCATTTCCAAAAAAGTTGGGAATATTGTCTAAAATCTTCATAAAAACAATGCAATGATTTTATTCACAATATAACATAGAAAACATATGACATGTTTAAAGTGAGAAAATGTACAATTAAAAAAAAAAAAAAAAAAAGTAATTTTGATATTCATGGCAGCAACACATCTCACAAATTTTGGGACAGGGTCATGTTTACCACAATGTAGTATCCCCTTTTCTTTTAACAACACTCTGTAAATGTCTGGGAAATTAGATCAGTTGCTGGAGTTTTGGGAGAGGAATGTTGTCCATTCTTGCCCGATATAGGATTCTAACTGCTAAACAGTCCTGGGTTGTCTTTGTCATGTTTTTCATCTCAAGATATTCCAAATTTTTTTCACTTGGTGAAAGGTCTGGAGACTGCAGGCAAGCCAGTTAAGCACCCGGACTCTTCTACTACGAAGCCATGCTGTTGTCATAGATATAGTATGCAGTTTAGTATTTTCTTGCTGAAATATGTAAGGCCTTCCCTGAAAAAGATGTCATCTGGATGGGAGCATATGCTGCTCTATTGTTCCGCATTGATGATGCTTTTCCATATAGTGCAAGCTGTCCATTCCATACACACTAATGCACGCCCATACCATCAGAGATGCAGGCTTTTGAATTGAGTGCTGATAACAAGCCGGAAGGTCCCCCTCCTCTTTAGTTCAGAGGATGCGGTGCCCATGGTTACCAAAGACTGTGTTACATTTCAATTTGTCTGACCACAAAACAGTTTTCCATTTTCAATGAATTTTGGCCAAGAGAAGATGGCAGCATTTCTGGATCATGTTCAGATATGGCTTCTTCTTTGCATGATAGAGCTTTAACTTTCATTTTTGGGTGGCATAGCGAACTATGTTCACAGATGGTGATCTTTGGAAGCATTCCTGAGTCCATGCAGTGATGTTCATAACAGGATCATGCCAATATTTAATGCAGTGCCTTCTGAGGGCCCTGAGATCACGGGCATCCAATATTGCTCTTTGACCTAGTCTCTTGCGCACAAAGATTTTGCCAGATTCTTGGAATTTGATGATATTACTGTATGTACTATTGATAAAGATATATTTCAAGTCTTTGCAATTTTATGCTGACAAACATAATTCTAAAATTGTTCGACAATTTTTAGACGCAGCAGGGTTTATTTACTAAAGCTGGAGAGTCCAAAATCAGACTCCCTTCTGCATAGAAACCAATCAGCTTCCAGGTTTCATTGCCAAAGCTTCATTGAACAAGCTGAGGTTAGAATCTGATTGGTTTCTATGCAGAAGGGAGTCTGATTTTGGACTCTCCAGCTTTAGTAAATAAACCCCAGCTTGTCACAGATGGTGACCCTGTGCCCATCTTTACATCTGAGACACTCTGACTCTCTAAGATGTCCTTTTTATATACCGAATCATGTTAGTGACCTGCTGCCAGTTAACCTAATTAGTTGCTAAATGTGCTTCCAGTCCTCCTTTGTTACTTTGCCAGCTTTTTGTTGCCCTATCCAATTTTTTTTGAGACATGTTGCTTTCAAAATTACCTTATTTTTTCTTAAAATGGTACATTTTTCAGTTTAAACATTTGAAATATTTTATTTTCTTTTATTTTTCTTTTATGGGTTTATGATATTTGCAAATCATTGCATTCTGTTATGTAGATTTTATACAGCATCCCCACTTTTTTGGAATTGGGGTTGAAGATCAAATTGGTACCATACCACAATTTTCTATGTAGTGACCCAACTTTAGTATGTTTGCCATCCTCCCTGCTAATGGTACTTTTAAGAATGCCTAGTCTGACTGGAGTGCTGCATTCAGATCTTTTACAGAGAAGGGTTAGAAACCATACTCGCATACCTAGCTTGCCCTTACTGGAATAACTCATATTGAAGTGCTGCCAATTAGCAATATTTCCATTTGTTTTAGATCCAGACAGGAGGTCAGTTTCAACAATGAACCTTTCGAAACATGTTGATCCAGTTATTAACAAGCGACTTTCCACCTCATCTGCAACATTACTTAATTCTCCAGACAGAGGTACAGTGTTATAAACAAATTGGTGTAGTGATGAACTTCATTGTATCCGCCATACTGGAGCATCTTCGAAAAAAATTCCTTTACATATCTTTAATTACAGATCATTTTAACATAATTTGAACTTAGTGTATAAACATTTTTACAAATGTTTAGCTGCCATTTGGTATCTCTTTCAAGATGTTGCTTCAGGTTTCAATTTCCTTCAGAGGATAGATCTTGTAATTGGCATTCATGAATACACATGTAAAAGTCGCCATTCATGCACATCAAAATTAGAAATTTGACAATTCATTTTGATGTGCAGCCTTACATTCTCAGGTGATTGCCATTTTAGGAATTACAAGGCTTTAGAATGACAATAGTTTGTTTCAGTGCGATTACTGAACAGGTGCATTGGAACATTTTGCCCCTATGTATTCCACCCTCTTCTGCTTGAAAGCTCCTGTATCTAATTTAAATGTATCAAAAACATTTTATAACCGTTAAGGTTTAGATTTTTAGTTTTAGGTTGATGTTAAAATTAGGTGACCCTTTAATAAAGGTTATTGCATCGAGACAGATATTTTCCAGTAGATACAGTATCCTAGTTGAAATTGCATTTACATAATTGCCAGGGCAAAGGACACTACAGTTTTGTCAATATGACTTGTCCTTGAAATTTAAATAGAATTCCCATTTTCATCCATGCATTTCTCTTTGTGTTTCTGTTTGTGACCGTGCCCATCACTATCATTTGTGCTTCATATCTGAGTGCAATAAATGAGTGTTGTGCATGCTGTTTGTAAAGTGAAATGCGTATATTAATGTATTTTGTATTGTGTGATAAAGTAAATCATATATCCCTTTGTACACAGTAATTTGTCATGTTGCAACATGTTATTTAGCTTGCTGTTTTGTCAGGATTTACAGTCCAGTACAAAAGAAGCCTTTTTGGTAGAAGCATGTAACAAATCCCAGCCATAAACATTATTATCAAGTGTGGTTGAGTATCCCAGTAAAATAGAGAGAGTAACATAATTTTATGCTGTCCATCGAAACAGCTTATTAACTTTAAAGATAATTGCAACATCGAAGCACTGCAGCACTACAAAAAATGTATTTCTTGATCGTACCTCAGTGGGCACAGACTAATAATTCATTCACCAATGGGTAATTTGACACTGGCAAAGTAATAGCTGTAAGGACATCCCTACGTAAATCCTCCAACTCCCAGCATTCCTTTTGTTTTTTCTAGTGAGCTTAGGTGAAGGACAACCTCTCTCCCTCTGAACTTGTTCCATTTTCTGTATCTTTTCTAAGTGCATTTTTTTCTGGTAAGTCCCTAGCTGCTACATTCCTATTTTGGCACCCCTCAGGAACTTTCCAGATCAGTTGACTCCTCTGTAGTGATTTGAGATGGTGCAGACTCCATGGAGCTTTGGATGGGTCTAAACCTGCAGAAGTTGATGTTGGATCAGACTCATCATCCGGAATGCCCTGGAAATGGCCCAGTTCTTTCTCCCCCCTGGAGACGCTTCAGTTTTTCTGCTTTCACATTCTTGTCCTGCGGTCCAAAAGCTACCCAAGCATTCACTTTTGCATATAGGTTCTGGGCTTAATGATGGCCTCCTTTGAGGCAGTCCTGTATGCTCAATTTCACTCCAGGCTATTGCACCTCAGTGACCTGGCATCATTGGACAAGCAAACACATCCCCTAGATTGCCCAATATGCATTTTGCTATAATCAGAGAAATCTGTTCTCCCAGTGGTTTGGAGGGGGCATATGATTGACACCAGCCCATGGGGATGGGCCTGAGTCCTGGGTGCCCTCTCAGTACAGGGAACATGGTTGTTTGAGGAAGCTTGGCTCTCGACCAGCACTCAGGAGTTAGGGATGACTTGCTTGTCTCTTCTTCACTGGACAGTTTTAAGATCATCCAGCCAGGATTCATTCGAATAATGCCATGGCTGTGACTTACATCTACCATCAAGGAGGCACCAGAAGTCATGCAGTTAGCGGACTTGTTTCTTGCTTGGGTGTAGTTTCACCTTCTGATCCTGTCCACTGCACATCCCAGAGGTGGAAAACTAGAAGGACGAATCCCTTGGTTGTCAGACCTCTAGAGAATGGTTCACCTGGAAGTGTTTCAATCTCCCTGTTATAGGAAGGAGATATGGACATTATGGCTTTAATGCTTAAAGTGTTACTAAACCCACAACTGTAAAATCAGTCTGTATGTGCAGTAAAGCATGTTTGTTATACTTGCTCTGGAACCTAAGGGGTAATCCTCCGCATTGTGTGAAAATGCTGTTTGATCTTGTCTTCTCTGATCCTCCCCTTCTTCTACTGTCCCCAATTCATCTGCTGATAGTACAGAGCCCTATGAGACACTCTGCACATGCTCAGTTTGGTGTGTATTGCTAGAGAGGGTTTTTGTTTTTTGGGGTTTTTTTTAGGAGGGTGTGTGTGATCGGCACAGGGCCAATCAGCCATGTACAGATGGAGGGTCAGGGGTCTTGCAGCCTCATCAGTCAGAGGAGAATGAAAACCCCTCCTACAAGATTAACCAGTGCTTGGCCAGACACTGATAGAAGTCACAAGACTGCTATGACTGCTGATGAGAAAAATGTTCTGTGTACGACCAGATATAGTGAATGCAGGGTCCTGGGTTTAGTAACACTTTAACAACAAATTGGACAAATTTTTCACCAGGACTAGGCATTATCCGGGCTTTCGCAGTGGATGCTCTGGTGAAACTGTGGAGAGCATTCTGATGATCATTATTGCACTGAGTTGGCCCAAGAGGCCATGGCACTCGGACTGCCAAACTCCTGGCAGACTATACGTGGGCCCTTTTTGATTGTCAAGACCTTCTGTCCCAAGGAACGAGCTTCCACTCTGCTACTCATTTGCTGGCTTTGACAGCTTGGCTGTTGAGACCCAGATCCTGGGGGACTTATCACATTTAGTAATTCCCTTGCTGTTGAAAGCTAGGAAATCGACTACTTGCAAACTGCATCATCATACTTGGAAGGCATACTTCACTTACCATGCTAGGAAGTTCGAACACAAGAAGTACTCCATGAGATGAATACTGTATTTTTTCGCTAGTTGGATGAGCGTTAGGCCTTGAGTACTCTCAAGGGTCAAATTTCTGCCTTATCGGTTTAGAAACTGTTTGCTTTTTACTCTTTATTGAGGGCCTTCGTACTAGGTGTCGCTCATCCTATTCCTCCTTTATGTTCCCAGTTGACACTGTAGGATGTCAGTCTGGTTCTGTGGGTTCTTAAGACTGCCTTTTGAACCTCTTATGGATTTTTTGCTGTCTATCCTTATTCAGTAGGTTGCCTTTCTAGTTGCAGTTACCTCTGTGAGACAAGTTTGTGAGTTGACAGCTTGGTCCTTTGAAGAGTCTTTTATATTTTTTGCATAAGGAGAAGGTTGTTTTGAGACCTAGGGCCTATGTCCTTCCTAAATTTAATTTCTGTCTTGCCCCTGGAGCATTTTAAGGAGACTTTATTTTATTGTTTGCATGCAGTTCACGATTTTCAGGTTTACCTCGCAGCTACAGCCTCTTTTCGCCAATCC
The DNA here is from genome assembly GCF_062004578.1 of Staurois parvus. NCBI lineage: Eukaryota > Metazoa > Chordata > Amphibia > Anura > Ranidae > Staurois > Staurois parvus. Next base: position 11,927,589 of record NW_028317961.1, on the reverse strand, counting down.
TAAGGGTTAGTCTCGCACCACTTTCTCTAGATAGTCTCAGCAATTCATCATTCATGCTTGTCACCTTTCACCTTTGTCAAGGCACACTCCTTTAGAAGTGTTACTTCTTCTTGGAGTTTCAGAATCGGGGTTTGGTTTAGCAGATCTGCAACACCTCCTCCTAGCCCTAAGTTAGCATGTTTGTTAACTTTTACCAAGTGAGCATGCAGAACTCAGCGGATGCAAGCTTTGACCGTTAGGTTCTTCAGACGACTTTGATAAATGATTTACCCAGCCTGTGTCCTTGGATATACAATTAAGAAATTAGGATTTTAGTCTTACCCATAAAATCCCTTTCTTGGAGTACATCACAGGACACTGTCCCCTATTCTCCATCTTTATAATCTGCTCTTGTAATTGCTTGCTACCAAACTGAAAGCTTGCTGGGAGTCGGAGAGATTAAGCAGGGCTGTCCTTACAGCTTTTGCTTTTCCAGTATCCAGTCACCTGAAGGCAGCTGCTTAACCCATAGGTTTGTGTGCTGTGATTTATGCAAGAAAAGGATTTTTCAAGTATCACAAAAATCCTCTTATATACTTTATATAAAAATGGGTACTACTCCTGAGCTTGTAGGTTGCAAAGAATGAAATGGGGTTTTCCACTTTGGGTATTGAAATATTAAAGGCTTAAAGCTAAAATCTAGGCAATCTATGAAAGCAGTGTAAGTATGGCAGGCTGTATTCACATGGGCATTTAGCCACGATGCAAATCCCAGTGGCAGGAATCAACTGATGATTGGGAATGACAGCAGTTTTGCATATAGCAGTAGGGCCCCCCTTCTACTGGAGATATGACCCTAAGGTGTGTTTAAACACAAAACAAACATGTAATATTTTTGCAGCTTACTAATCCTTAAATGAAGGATGCATCTTTAAGGCTTTCTTCCTTTTTTTTAACTTGGTAATCCTGCAGATAGCACACTCCCTGTCCCTTGGTGGTTGCACTCTATTCTCCATTGCCGTAGAGCAGGGGTGTCAAACTGGTGGCCCTCCAGCTGTTGTGAATTACAAGTCCCATCATGCCCCTGCCTTTGGTAGTCATGCTTGTAACTGTAAATCTTGCAATGCCTCATGGGGCTTGTAGTTTGGCAACAGCTAGAGAGCCGCCAGTTTGACACCCGTGCTGTAGAGGAATCCATGGTTACCACTCAGGCTAGGCTTAAAATGTGTCTGGATTTCTTCATCTCTTTTACATAGGGGATGCAGAGATAAGTAGTTTAAGGCTCAGTTCACAGCAGAAGGTGTGACCCAGCGCGTGCTATTTTGCACGTTTCCATTTGTCACGTTTAGGGCAGCCCATTCATTTCATTGAGATGCCCAGGGCACAAGAAATGCCCAAAAATGGTGCCTACATGATTTAAAACCATGCCGCACCAAACCTGTGTACTGTTACCATGAGTTTTGGTGAGCATGGACGTGTGAGTGTTTGCAGGATTTGTGAGGGTGTCATTAAGGCTACCGGTCCCAAAACGGGCTTTACAAACCAAAGAGGAAACTGATAAACCATTTTCCTCTGCATTAAGAGAACTGCCTGGAGCCCCTCAACCTGTATAGTTGAGAATCCTGGGTTATCACCGTAATTTTCACCGTGGCAGGATACCGCACTGCCACAGTAGTTACGCTGGACTTACACTGCTGTAAGTTCCAAAGAAAGAAGAAAACACTTGGTTTTCCCCCAGTTGGGCTCACATGGAGTAACAATTACAACATCAATGGGTATTTTCTGTACTTGCTAAAATATGTTCTTAGCCTGAAAAAGGTAAGTCAATGTAATCACGTAATCTTAAGGACTGCTAAGCTGTACTAGCCCATTAAAATAGTACACAGATGAACAACTCAGTAAATATCAGGTCATATTGCAAAATGCTAGATTCTCTAGATATATCTTTAAATTCCCAGTGAGATAATGCTAGCATTATAAAATGATTTTTCAATTACTGTGATAAAATTAGTAACATCTCTTAATTAGAGCACTCTATTTCTTACATGAATTTGGGACAAAATTAAGTGTCTGTCCCTGTGTAATGGGTCACCGTGCTTTTCACATTGATCCTGCTTGTGTCTCATATTATGTTTGTGTCGTATAGGTCGGCGACCACAGCTTAGCCCATGGGAGTCCAGTGTGGTGTCAAGACTGCTGACACCAACACACTCGTACTTGGCTAGGAGTAAAAGCACAGCTGCTCTGTCTGGAGATGCAGGTAAAATGTTAGACAAAAGGCTTGGTGTGTGATAATCTTTGATTGATTTTTTATGTGTGTGTGTGCATCTATCTATCTATCTATCTATCTATCTATCTATCTATCTATCTATCTATCTATCTATCTATCTAGATATATATATATATAGATATACAGTATATATAGAGATATATAGCTATATATAGATATTTTTTCCATTTTATACTTGACCTTTCTGTGTATGAAAAGGAAGTAACTAGTTCTTCCAGGAGATTATATAGAATGGTATCCTGTGTATCTTTTGTTCTGACTCTAATTCATCAAATTATATCTGTAACAGTTTTGTTTAAACAAACCTTCTTTTCTGTATGAAAAAAATGGAGATTCATTTGAAAAAAAGAGATTTTACATCATGAGAATCGTTTCAAGAACTAAGATGATTACAGTTTAATTTTGTTTTCTGCTAAATGTCTGATTCATGCTTTAATAAACTATTCCATCAGCCTTGCAAGCAATAATTGTTAATACATTCATACAAAACCCTCTTTTCTGACTAAATGCACTACTTTGCAACTTCTCCATTCTGTAAACAAAATAAGGAGAAGGGAAATCTGGATACATGCTGCTTACACTGTAGCAGTGTGTTATACCAACACACCCATTTACTGGGTTTTTATGGTTTGACCTGAGCTTTTGCTGAACCAGAACATCCATTGGCAGGCTAATCAAGTTTAGTCTTTAAAGTGATTGTAAAATAGAAATGAAAGGCAAAACATTTGTGGATAGCTATAAAAAAATACTTTTTTTTTTTAATACGTGATCACATACCCTTTGTTCAGCTGCCTACGAGGGGAGGAGACACATCAGTACACTGAATTTACCAGTGAATGGCTGTGCAGAGGGGTGTATCAGGACAAATCTGATCATTGGAGGAGAGCACGCTGAGTTCCCAGCATAGCTAGAGAACTGACCATGCTGTGCTCTCATGCCTAGTGTGGTCAGTTTTTTTTATTTGGAAAGTAAGGGGGCTAGCAGGAACACCAAGGATTTCACACAAAGGAAGCAATACAAAGAGAACAGACTACTTTTTCATACAAGTGCATGGTACAGCAGGCACATATCAGGAATATGAAAGGTTGGGTTTACATATTTTTTAAAGTAATATTCCAGCCAAATACTATATCTTAACCTGCCATTCTAAGCCTAGTCTAAGTACCCTCTAGAAGGAATATACTTATACTTACCTGTTCTTAGAGCACTCCGATCCGATCACATGATTGGTTCCCAACGGTGGCTTCATTGTGGAGGAGGGACAGATGACAACAAATGCTTATGAGTGACATCATCATCCAGGACCTGTGGCCATTGTTCACCTCTTCACTGAAGCCAGAGATATCATGTGACCGGACTGGAGCACCTTCAGAATAGTTAAGTATAGACATCTTTCCTTTACAGGGTAGGTAGAAAATGCTTAGAATGGGGTTGGAACAGGTTTAGGGTAGAGTTAGTATTTGACTGGAATTCAACTTTAAAGTGGTTGTAAACCCTCACATATACCCACTGGAGTGACTGGCCTCAGGTGATACCCAGAGATGTTTATCTGCAGTATTCTCTTCTCTACATCCCTTCAAAGTGCAGAAATTATAAAGCTTGTCTGAGCTTTCAGAAAATGGGGTGGAGAGCTGAAGTTGCACTTTTTTTGCAGAGCTTAGTTAGGAGAGCTCTGACAGCTGATTGGAGAGACAGCACCCCTCCCTCTCCCCTCACAGGAACATAGCTAAGATTGTTAATCACAGGCTGCTGGAGGTCCCTCTCCTGTCACCTTTTTTCTCTTGGTGTCAGGAAAACTTGTCAGAAGGGACTCTGATGCTGATAGCAAAGAAACGAGGCAGTAGACAAAAATAACACTTAGTGCTTTTAAAGTGGTTCTAAAGGCTGAAGGTCTTTTGCATTGTATGAATGAAGGTAAAAAGCCTTCAGTGTGCAGCTCCCCCCTCAGCCCCCCAATACTTACCTGTGCCTGATCTCGATCCAGCGATGGGCACGAGAGCAGAGGCTCTCCTGGGTCTCTCGCTCATCATTGGCTCCCACTGCTGTCAATCACAGCCAGTGTGGAGGAAGCAGTGGGTGGGGCCAAGATGCACTCTGTGTGTCTGTGTGTGCTCTCAGCTTGCTCTGGGGGTACTCAGCACAGGGGAGGAGCCAGGTGGGTACCCAAGAAGAGGAGGGTTGGAGCTGCTCTGTGCAAAAGATTGCACAGAGCAGGTAAGTATGAAATGTTTTGTTTTTTTTTTATTTATGTTTTTTTTAAATACACACTTAGAGGGATATGCTTTGTTCCTATTTCATGTCTGAGGTTTACACTAACTTTAAGGTAATCTTACTGTGCATATAATAACTGAATTATTTTGTTGTACATGTATAATGTGTGTATTATACAAGTTTTATATTTGTACCAGATAGTAATGATTATGTATTTTACATGTTGATGCTCTGCCTTTCTGCCTGCTTTTCACTTTTATTGCTGTGTTTATGGTGGATTAGACTTTAGATATTATTTTCTCTTTTCACTTATCTTCATGCTTTAAGAGAAAGTCTTCTCAAAACTGACTTTCTTGGATGATGTTGAGTTACAAACATCTATCTCTTGTGGACTCTAACAGTTGCATCTCAATGCCTCACTCTGCCAACTTGCAGCTGCCATTTCACGGGGTCTCATTCTCAAATCTGGAATCTCCAGGTTTTACTTTATGGAGTTTGCTACAGAAAAATTTAAATTGTTATCTGGATTATATTGATGAAGTCGGCAGAAGCATAAATTGCTGTATGAGTTTATTGCTGCTAGAGTTCCTCAGAAGACCAAGTGTCTGGTACAGCCTGCCAACGTCTAAAAGCAAACTATCGGTTTTAGGCTGACATTAAAATGACTAAACTGTTTTGAGATCACTACGTTTACTAGTCAGTGATTCTGTAATTACTGTGGGATAAAGGGTTTGTGATTATGAAAACAATTCCAGATCCATCACTGCTAATTGATGCCATTTTTACTGTCTTAGCAAATCAGCATCATTTGCAGAGGGTATTCTGTAAATGAGCTTTAACTGAGCATTGTGGCATTTGTTCCTGTTTCCAAATTGGCTAAAATGTTGAATTACTTATCTGCTCATTCTGTGATATTTGTCACCCATCAATGCTTTTGGGTTATAAATGACAAAGAATAAAAAAACAGGTTGCTGTGATGGTTTTGGCTTGGAATACATTTTCCTGTTGATATTAACAGGCTCCTTCTCTTTCTTCTTCTTTTCAATCTTTTCCTCCTGCCTCATGCTTCCTGCTATTGTCTTATTCATTGTTCACATCTCCACCTGTGTTCTATATAAAACACCCTAGTTATCCCCATTTGTCCTCGTTCAGCATCTTGCAGCCCCATAAGCCCTCAGGCACAAAAGACTCCAACAATTAAAAGTTCAGAGAGACCCAAGACTTTCTTTACAACTCCAGAGGCTGCAGCTAGGCGGCGAACCACACACATTGCAGGATTCGTCATTGTAAGTATAGAAGACTGTGTTTCAGATCAATATGTTATACACTGAATTACATTTTTTTTTCTTCTTTCATTGAGTTACATCAGATTCAGAGAAATTCTGATTATACTGCCATCTACAAAATTATTTTTTTTGCTGGTGTCCTAGGAGGATAGATGTCTTTTCTCTACTGAAAAAAGTTCAACCATTCTTACTAGCCATGTTTTTCTTTTTCTTAAAGGAGAAATAGGGCCAAAGCTCTTTTGACCCTTCAGGTAGGTAGGTGGTCTTTTTCCTGTTCCTTGGGGGCCCCCTCAGGTACCAATGGTCACACCTGGACACAGCTACGAGATCTCGGAAAGTGAGTGCACTCAAGTCACCTCAGTTGCGATTGCAAACACTTCAGTTTTATTGGCATAACATCAGGGTTTTTATACTGTAGCCTTTGGGCAGACACACCTTCAGACCATCCAATCAAATACATGTACATTATCTGTACCTTAACTCAACAATTATTTGTATGAGGTCTGCATTTACACTTTTCTGCCTTATCTTTCACACCATATCTGGTCTAATGCCCAGACCATGGCTATAATCTGGCCTAACGCCCAAGCTGTGGTTACAACTTTTCAGAAATGAGAGTAAAGGTTATCTCCTTCTTTGTAAGGTTTGCAAAAACACTTATTTCTACATAAAGCTGCCATAGACAGTTTTGTTACTGTGTAAAAAGTTCATATATATGTGTATGTTAAACAAGAATCTTGTATTAGTGTATACAAAATGGATTTGGTTATATTCCATTAATCCTTTCAGACCCTATTTCTCATGTGGGTCACAGGAGTGCGGTTAGTTCTGCACTCCTGTGATCTGTATTCAGCCGACAGTGGGATAAAGTCCGCTACCTGTTGAAGTCACTCAGCTGGTCCGGACTCTGGAGGGACCTCCCCTTTAATGTCGGGATCCACCCAGATGTCTGACCGACAGATGGCTGAGCCTCACAGTTCAGTGCTGAGGGCCTGAGCCAGCCGCTCCTACCCCCTACACTGCCAGGCACTCCAGTGAGCACTGGAGGGATATAGCGGAGAGCTGCTGACTGACAGTTGACTTGTGATTACCTCAGTTTTTCCCTAGTATTCTGTGGTGTTCTTTTATGAAACCGAGATCAGCGGTGATCGTGAGGATCGTTGCTGATCTCCGATCATTAGTGGTTTAGGAAACAGAGATGATCAGCGGAGAACATGTTCTCTGCTGATCATCTCAGCACACAGATGGCCAGTATATGAAGGCACGATCTCAGCACTTCACTGGCGATCTGTGTTCTCCCTCCAGATTCTCCAGCTCAGAGCTGGAGAATCGGAGGAACCGCAAACGAAGCAGCGTTAATTTACAGCTGCTTAGTAAATGGTGTTTGACTGATCTCTTACTGTAATCTTGTGAGATTATAGTAAAAGCAGCCATTTTCCAGCATTGAAAGCGTTTGTAGATCGGTTCTCCCTTCAATCGGAGAACTGATCTACACCGCTGCATAAAAAGGCATTCAGAGGAGAACTGTCTTCTCCAAGAATGCCGGAGAACTGACCGCTGCATGATAAATGGACACCTAAGTGTTCCCTGCCAAGCAGTGCAACATGTAAGACCCCAAACACAAGGGGAGCAGTCCCTGCTGTATTGGATCCATCCAGCTCACAAGCCACTAACAGTTTTGGGGTTGGCCTGCAGTGCTCCCTTTCAAGGGTCTTATCCCCTGCTTTATTCACTATATTCCTTGGAATCTTCGTTAATCCCATGAGGTATTTTCCTTATCCCACAAGCATTTCACTACAGTTATGCAGGATGTCATAGACCAAATTGCAACTTTGATAGTTGACTCTAACTGAAAAGGCTTACCTCAGTGCCTTTTCCTACTGAATCATCATTGGATCTGCTTGGAGCTTTAGGCTCCGAGACTCGGCTGCAGACATTCTATCTGGCAAAGAGTCTGAAAACCCCTTGCCAGATGATATTGTCCTTGAGGAGTCGCATGCATCTTGCTGAAGCTCCCAGGCTTAGAAAAACAATTTCGGCTCTTATTAATGCAGTGCATGCCACGTAATAATGAGATATAAGCCATTAGCTTATACAAGCCCTATTACTAGTCTGGGATCCCTTAGAGGCTCTAAGACTTAAAAAAAAAAATTCTGGTGCACACCCTACTGCAAGATGTTCTGTACAGAGACTGGGAAACTCCTAATAAACTAGTCACACCTCCCAAACATTTTGTAGGCTAATATCCATTGGGGAGGCATTTTTAAGAAGTATCATGTCTTCATAAAGCATTACTGTTTCTGTATAGGATGCGCCAGTGCCTAAGGATCCAATAGATAATTGTTTGGAGATTTTTTAGAAATCCTTGTTTTCTCTGTAGGCCTTGCCTTGCATCCTGCCGTAGTCTATCAAACATTAGGGAATGGATGGATTCCCATCCATAGAATGGTGTAGAATAGAACTATAATAAGCATCTTTTGTGCATGCCCTCTTGAGGGTCAGTGTTTCTGCAGAGATGCATTGGACACCTAGGTCTCAAGCTGAATCAGTGGGTTATTGGATATTAGCCCAATCTTTTCACAGCTCCAAAATCAAAACTAGGTAATGGTCACATTTTGGATCTCGAGTGTCCTCTTTCAGTCCCAAAAATTCTGCATAGAATCCACGAAGTCTGTTGTAGCCTCCTTTCATCAGGGAGACTTTCTTGCTTCTGTAGACATCAAGGACAGACCCTATTTTTCCATGATTTTTTTCAGTTTGCTGTTGGTCCCCAACACTTTCAGTTTGTGGCCCTACCGTCTGGCCTTACTTCTTTACACCGTGTGCTCACCTTTGTTACGTTCCCAGGGCATGTCTATTGTGGGATTAATGAAAGACCTCCAGTTGAAGGAAAAATCAGCACAGGTCTAACAACAGATCCTGGATCCTGAACCTTCAGTAATTGGTGTTAGAGTCAACTTATTGCTTAGAAGAGCTAGGGCCTTATTTTAGACACAGCTCAGCCAAAAGTTTTTCTTCCCTAAGAGGAATTTCAAACTCTCCTCTCCTAGACTTTGGACTCTTCTGTCCAAGAGTCAATGGCCTCTTCTCTTTCACATGAGTATCATAGGGTTGATGAAATCCTCCTTCGATATTGGACATCCTGACTGGTGGGTCATCTGATCAGGATCTAGTCAGATAACCACAAAAGTAGCATACCTCTGCATAGAGAGGTAGAAAAGATTCTGTCATGGGCAGAACATTCATGTCCCACCCTTGTATGCACTTAACATTTCAGGCTTGGAGAATTGGCATGTGGACATCCTCAGCCGGCAGCACCTGGATTCAAAAGCCATGCCCCATTAAAGCCAGTGACCGTGAACTTTTGAGCACAACTGTACATGTTGGCTATTTCGCTATACCTGAAACCTACTGTATACACTTACTTTTAGGAATATGTTTAAAAATGTTTTTTACTTTTAAAATTGTAAATACTTTTAATGACTCCATCCTGTATCCTTATGAAGACAGAGCAGGTGCTAGGATGAAGATTCACTAGCTCTGAAAGAGGGAGCACAATCCTTTTCTCGAGAGATGCACATGTTCAGTGCACGTTCTCGCTATATCCTGTCACAGCTGCTGAACTCATTTGAGCAGACAGGAGACACAGAGAGCACACTGCTCATGTGCGGTCCTGGTGTGCCCTCCTTTAGCAGTAGGTAGTGTTTGTCCTAACAGAAGACAGAACAGAGCTATGAAAAGCATTTGCTATATTAAAAAGGTGAACTGATCCTTTATGGATGGGGTTCAGCCCTTTCCAGTCAAACCACATTCTGCTAAATCGACAAGTGCATTGTGGGCTTTTCAGCATTAGGCAGCTGTGTCTCAGATTTGTACGACTAAGTTCTTTTGCTCACTTGTTCTCTTATGTTCTACCAGATGGATATTCAGGCTTCAAATGATGCCAGCTTTTAAACATAAGGTCTATTAGCTGTTTGAGCTGTTGGCAGTACCTGGCTGTTTCCTGATGGGTTTTTTTTTTTTTAATGATTTTTACTTTTGTATTTTAGTGGGCCTGTTGGGATTTTTTGCAGTGTTCCCTCGGACAGCTTTTGAACATCCCAACTGTCCTGTGTCCTTTAATGAACAAGACAGAATAGGATTTTTGTAGTCATTATAATATCCTTTTTAGGGGAGTTCATTGAGAGACACAGGTCCTCTACTCATTTATGGTCTTGCTCTTACTACTGCTTTGTTACAAAACTAAAGCATGCTGGGACTGGGAGGGGTTATACTAGTGCTCCTGTAGGCAGCAATATAACTCTGATGTCTGATTCCTGTGAACCCCATTGAACTCCAAGAAAAAGAATGTATGGTAAGTTCAAAATTCCTGTTTTTTGCTTGTTACATTGAAATTTCCTGCATTAGCTAGAGTTCGATTTACATAACAATTCAGATGATTTTTATACAACTATGATGTATTATATTGATATAATTTGTTTTTACTAAAACAGCGTAATGTCACCTGAGAATTAGTAATGAATAATTATTAATCATTACATATATTATGTATGCACTGTGTCCAATAAGATATGTTCAAATGATACTGTTTGTCATGGGAGAACTGAAAAACCCTTTGCCCAACGTTATAAGTGGTTATCTGTTGAATGCTTTGAATTTCCCATCTACAGTTTCCTCATGCCAAATTCATTTCCCTTAAAAGTTAAAGCTATAGTAAGCCCAAAATCAAAAATGTAATATTATGCAGCCTACCAGTCATTAGATGGGGTGGCTGCATTTGTTTTCATTTTGGGCTTTATTTCCTATGTTTTCACCTGGTGATCTGGCCATTAACACACCTAATGTATTAGGGTGCCTATACTCTGCATGAAAGTGCGCAGTGTCACCTTTGGACAGCAGCATTGTCAGTCTAAGGGGAGAGTAGTGTTAGATGTACTAGCAAATTTAAAAAACACTCTCTAGCCAACACATTATAAGCAGTTCGCAGTTACAGCAAACAGTTCTTCCTTGTGGGATAAAGATTTTGTATAAATAAACAAAAGCTGATCATTGTAAGCACCCCTGTCAGTATTAAACGGTTTATCTCAACACTATGACTGCTACATCTGCAGGACAGCTTGCTCTTTTGCAAAACAGACCTACTGGCTGAATCATTAGGTGAAAAGAAAGCTCAAAGTAAAATAACTAATGCAGCTACAGTATCACATCTAAAAGATGTTAAGCTGCAATATAATAAATGTTTGCTTTTGGGTTTAATACCAGTTTAATTTTATAGGCATAGAAGAAAATGGGTTTTTCTCTTACCTAGTTTTATAATATCAGGTTTGCTGCAAATAGTTTGGCTGTGGCATGAATTCCCCAGCCCCACCATTCTTGCAGGTGTGCGGAATAGGCTTTGTATGCAGCAGTGGTGCTTGATGTAGCTTGGATCACACATATCAGCCAGTGGTGGGATACTGCTGTGTACACAAGTTCAGATCTGGTTAACAGTTGTTATATACTCGTGCACAAATTCTTGTGGATGTAGACAAATCACTATTTGTAAGCTATGTGGCTTTTAAGCAATTCTTGTTTGGAAATTTATATATAGATTGCCATTTTGAAGACCAAAGACACATCTTGAAGTCTAGTTGTCTAAACAATTATTCGATATTAACATGCCGCATTCTTTGAATCCATGAACACCATTTTACCATATATAAAAACAAGCAGTAAATTAACTAGACACTGACATTTTATTTTTATTGGAACTTAGGGACAGAAAAAAGAAACACGAGAGGATGAAAAGGAAAATAAATTACTAATACCTACTTCCATTGTCAAGAGAACCCATTCTCCTAGTATCCCAAGAGCAAAATCACTAGCAACTCTGTCTGGAGGGTAAGTGTGGAGATGTCTTTCTGTTCAGTGCACAGCTTCACTGTGGTATGTTCACGTAGACAGTCCATATTGATGTGTCACAGATACATGAATACAAGGCATGATGAAGTGAAGTGACACCGCCCTGGGTCTTCTATGCAGTGTTACTTCTTAACTGACAGCAGGGGGAGCTTTGGAGAAGAGTGGCAAGCAGGGGGTGTGGGAAAGCAGAAGGCTGGTGCAGTGCTGAGTTTAGGGGATCAGAATATTTACAGAAACCAAGTTTGGCGTACTTATGTTAGCTGTATTATGCCACTAGACCCTAGGTCACAGTTTTATGTAGTTCTTGATGAAGATTGGTCAAACTGTGCCCCGTAATCATGCCAACAATTGAAAATATAGTTGGGTTCAGGTGAGGCCATCTTATCAGTTCCATAGTGCCATCTTATTTAAAAGGGAAGAATGGAACAGTATTTTCAAATCTATCCTCTTGTAAGTTCTGGAGAACACACAGGGTAGTGCTTTTTGAGGGTGGTAAAGCATGAGATGGTCACTTGGTCTGGAATCTGGATGGAATTAAAAAAAAAAGTTTTGGTAGGGTTGAATACACCATCATATATTTAAATAAGAGGAAAGATGGTTCTCCCAAAACATAAGAGTACCAGCAACAAGGCTTTACTTTAAGAAATCATTATGTAGATGAGCTACACATGCCTTTCAAATCAAGAGAGAGTAATGTAAGAGAAAAAGCAACACATTGGTTCCTTTGAGGTGGTACCTCTATAGAGAACATGTCTCTGGTCAATGTAATATCTGTGAAATTCAGCCTACACTGATAATTAAATCTCTCTGCTACTGAGAGGTTTGACTGCTTGTTAGCAATGGTCTGCTAATGTGATGTTGGACAACAAGTAGTTAAATTTCTCAATGTCAAATCATCTGTGTAGCCCTAGGCTTAGGGCTTGTGTTGAGGGGCAAAGGCAGCGTATTTTCAGGTGCATTCAGCCTACGTTTGAAATCAGTTGGAGGATTTTGTGGGATCATTCAGAGTTCAATGATGGATGCATTCAGTCGGCTTTCGACCTAGTTCTAAGCTCCATCAACCTCTCATTGATTTGTGTGGAAAGAAAAGAAGCTTTGATGCAAGCAAAAATCCCAGTGAGACAGGCCAGAACACACCTGGCAAAATGGCATTTTACCCATATAAACATAGCATCAGTAATGAAGATGCATTTTTCTGCAACTGTAGGCTTGTGATTTTTTTTTTTTATTTGTGAAGATCATCATATTACAGACCAGCATGCCTGATGTTTTGTTATGTGCACATTACGTGCTTACAATTAGATGGTTACTAAACTTCATTTCAGGTTCCAAATGTGACTTCTCTCTCTTGCCTCTACAAAAAAATTGTTAAATATAGTACCTGTGTTACAGACTTCGATGTGTTTGACACACTGTGGCATGCAACCTCCTGATATTATGCATACAGCTAGCCTGCTATGCTGTCAAGGAATTTGCTTGTAACTGCAACTAGAATGGTGCTTTTGGAAAACCGGTGAAAAATTGCTTATTTAGCCCCAAAAAAAGTTTTATCTGTAAAAGGTGTTTTGTAGTAGTGGTCAGGAATAGCTTCATCAGAACCGCAGTGATTTCTCTATGGCAGTCTAGATAGTGAAGATCAATCAGTCCCAGGAGGACAGGTATTGCATTCAGTTTATCTTTTAGAACAGGCTGCAAGGTCAAGCATTGGTCAAACTACACTGAAAAAGTAGTTATGCTGTAAAGACATTGCACTGGTAATGCTTGTTATTCTGAGTAAGAGTTCACTGTTAACATTAATTGGATAAAGTAGGATAAAACCTGTTCTGATTGTTGTTGCTCCCCACAACATTAATCATGCCATCAACTTGTGCTTCCTTCCCACTCCCCTATCCATTATTATTATTATACAGTATTAGCAGTACCAAGCCAAAGATTCCTGTTTATAGAGCAGACTTGTCTCACAGATGTGCAAGGGGTAGTCAGATCATCTCAGGACTCCTATTCACACCCCCCACAGCTATGTCTTCTACCCCCTTCTCACCCCCCACAGGCATGTCTTCTACCCCATTCTCACCCCCACAGGCATGTCTTCTACCCCCTTCCTACCCCCCACAGGCATGTCTTCTACCCCCCTTCTCACCCCTCACAGGCATGTCCTCTACCCCCCCCTTCACACTCCCTCCCTCCACAGCATGGTCCTCTACCCCTTTCACATCCCCCTCCCCCCACAGCTATGTCATTTACCCCATTCACACTTCCCAGGACACAGAGAGCAAACAGTTAAAAGATGAAGATACTTACACACAGTTCTGGACAGCGGGCCAGAGGAAGCACAGCAACAGGGGGAGGGGGGCAGGAGCTCCCAGAATTAATGTTTAAAGTTAACCAGCAGGTGATTGGTTGCTAAGTGCAGCCAATCACCAGCTTGTTAATAGGAAAAGTTAACTTTGGCAGCTCCCTTCCAGCCACCCTTCTTGCCCCGCCCCACCCTGTCTAGTGCTTTGCTGCCTCCCGCTCTAAGAATTTGACAGTTGGTGGAAGCTGAAAGGAGAAAGCAGCTCCCGCCCAAGCCCCCTCCCCATCCCTGCTCCATCCAGTTCTTTGCTGCCTCCCACTCTCCGCTCTAGGGGCAGAGACTGGAAGAAGAAAGTGGCTCTTTAAGTGGCATGACCACAGCGGTCCGGATTGGATACTGACTTGGTCTGGATCTGGACCGTGGTCCACCATTTAATGATGACTGATCTACAGGCTCCTTAGAGGTATCTTGTTTGGAGAGAAGTTAGTACACTTCTAATGCTTTCTGAATCACTGACCTGGAACAAATATGCACTCAGTGAAGTCACATATTTGAACTGCACATTTGTTTTTTTGTTTTGTATTTTTTTGTTCAGTGACTCAGAATGTATTGAAGTCACTTCATCAGCATCAAAGCCAGGCAGCTAAAATATAAAAGACAATGACATACTTTCAAGGATTGTATGTAATTCAGAGTTCTTTAATGAAATTGGCAGTGCTGAGACGAACTTTTTAGGGACGGTACTGCCATAGATACATTTTGAGTTCTGTGAGCATTTGTAGAACAACCAGCAGTTCTCAGGACAAATGTAACAAATATTAGCAATAAAATGCAGTGCTATAAGCGTGAAAGATACTGAATTAGTTAAATTATATATCTCATTGGAATCAAAATGAAAACAGTACTAAAAAGCACACACAGGTTGTAACAAAGTCCATTTAAAATCCACATAAGCAGGCAGAAGTTGGTGCTTGAAAGAAAGAGCCCATTTCAAGAAGGAGACCGTCACCATCCACACAATAAGAAAACCTCTTACCAAAAGATTTGACCGCCCAAAGGACTGGTCAAATAATGCAGTAAATTGGTCCAACTGGTGTGACAAGGACTCCTGAATGAAGGCTCCTTCCGGTAATTTAACAAGCACTTCTCCAAATTATAGGACCTCTAGGCAGCAAACCTCCCATCGGGTAACAAAACACCATGTAGAGAAGAGATGCCAACTCTTAGTGTAGTATATAACTCAACCATGAAATGTATTAAAATTACAAAGAACTTCAGTAAAAACTGGCCTGTCAAATACGTTGTTTTAAACCGACAAGATGGCTGCGATGACGTTCTCAGGACAGCTGAGTTAAAACTGGTACCCACTGGCTGAAAAAAAACAAAAATTTAAAAATTTACAATAACACAAGCGATGTTAGTACAGCAATCTCCCCTACTGTGCCTTTGTGTTTTGACCCCACCCCCAGAACACACTGCTCGGATGCTGGTATTCCAGCATTCCCTTTCTACAAAAGCTGTTCCTTAGACCAGCTTCTGTAGAAAAGACAGCTGTACACACGGACCGAAAGTCTCCCACCTCCTGCTGAACCGGCTGATTTTCGGCCCCATGCTAATCCGTTTCGAAGTTTCATCCCTTCTTCATCAGAGCTGAATGAAGAAGGGATCACCCTTCGAAACGCGTTAGCTTGACCAAGAGTTTATCTCCCCTTTGGATGGAACTTGTACGTGACCTGTAACCCTGTGTTGGCTATGGTTATTATATGCCTAATTTACTGCTACTCTTGTGAGTATATTTTATTAATAAATTAATCTACTATTTACTAAGGTAAAGCGCAAGGTTGGTGCGCTCTTTTTTTTATTCTTTGCTATAGTTGCATGTCTACCAGACCTACTGGACAATTGCAGATACGCTTTCTTGAGGTAGATGTTGATCAACCAGGTTTGATTTTTTTTTCCAAGCTCATTGCTGTTTCTTTCCCTCAACGGAGGTCATATCTGTAGGGCGCATCCCATCCCCTCTCCAGCCCGTATACAGGTGAAACTGGAAAAATTAGAATATCGTGCAAAAGTTCATTTATTTCAGTAATGCAACTTAAAAGGTGAAACTAATATATGAGATAGACTCATTACATGCAAAGCAAGATAATTGAAGCCGTGATTTGTCATAATTGTGATGATTATGGCTTACAGCTCATGAAAACCCCAAATCCACAATCTCAGAAAATTAGAATATTGTGAAAAGGTGCAATATTCTCGGCTCAAAGTGTCCCACTCTAATCAGCTAAATAAGCCATAACACCTGCAAAGGGTTCCTGAGCCTTTAAATGGTCTCTCAGTCTAGTTCAGTAGGAATCACAATCATGGGAAAGACTGCTGACCTGACAGTTGTGCAGAAAACCATCATTGCACCCTCCATAAGGAGGGAAAGCCTCAAAAGGTAATTGCAAAAGAAGTTGGATGTTCCCAAAGTGCTGTATCAAAGCACATTAATAGAAAGTTATGTGGAAGGTAAAAGTGTGGAAGAAAAAGGTGCACAAGCAGCAGGGATGACCGCAGTTTGGAGAGGATTGTCAGGAAACGGCCATTCAAAAGTGTTAGGGACTTTCACAAGGAGTGGACTGAGGCTGGAGTCAGTGCATCAAGAGTCACCACACACAGACAGATCCTGGACATGGGCTTCAAATGTCGTATTCCTCTTGTCAAGCCGTTCCTGAACAACAAACAACTTCAGAAGCGTCTTACCTGGGCTAAAGAAAAACAGACCTGGTCTGTTGCTCAGTGGTCCAAAGTCCTCTTTTCTGATGAGAGCAACTTTTGCATCTCATTTTGGAAACCAAGGGTATGGAGGAAGAATGGAGAGGCACACACTGCAAGATGCTTGAAGTCCAGTGTGAAGTTTCCACAGTCTGTGTTGATTTGGGGAGCCATGTCATCTGCTGGTGTTGGTCCACTGTGCTTCATTAAGTCCAGGGTCAACGCAGCCGTCTACCAGGAGATTTTGGAGCACTTCATGCTTCCTTCCGCAGACGAGCTTTATGGGGATGCTGACTTAATTTTCCAGCAGGACTTGGCACCTGCCCACACTGCCAAAAGCACCAAAACCTGGTTCAATGACCGTGGGATTACTGTGCTTGATTGGCCAGCAAACTCACTGTACCTGAACCCCATAGAGAATCTATGGGGCATTGCCAAGAGAAAAATGAGAGGCATGAGACCGAACAATGCAGAAGAGCTGAAGGCTGCTATTGAAGCATCCTGGTCTTCCATAACACCTCAGTAGTGGCACAGGCTGATAGCTTCCATGCCACGTCGCATTGAGGCAGTAATTGCTGCAAAAGGGGCCCAAACCAAGTACTGAGTACATATGCATGCTTCTACTTTTCAGAGGTCAGATATTGTTCTATGTACAATCATTGTTTTATTGATTGCATGTAATATTCTAATTTTCTGAGATTGTGGATTTGGGGTTTTCATGAGCTGTAAGCCATAATCATCACAATTATGACAAATCACGGCTGGAACTATCTTGCTTTGCATGTAATGAGTCTATCTCATATATTAGTTTCACCTTTTAAGTTGCATTACTGAAATAAATGAACTTTTGCACGATATTCTAATTTTTCGAGTTTCACCTGTATATGCTTGATGTGATCACGTTTTTGCTATTTTTTTTTTTTTTTTATTACAGTGATTATTGGCAGGTGAGATGATCAGTGTCTCCAGTAAGCTTTATCTTGTTTCCCAAATTTGAAAAAAGATGACCGCTACATTAAGGTGTTTGTGTGTTACTTGCACAAGCACGCTCATAGAACATGAGCAATTATGTGTCAGTCAGTCTAATAAGCTGGTGGTGGTTACTGGTGAGCATACCACTGCAGGGACAGGAGCTTAAATTTTGATGTATTTTTGTTAGGTTTAAAGGAAATATTAGAATAACAACATTAAATTTGTTTTCAGACCTGCATGTTTTTTCAATTTTTCTGATTTCAGACATCAGCAGAAGTCATCGGTCACTTATTCTAGTACAGCTAAGCCAGCACCATCCCTATCTAATAGTTCCAAAGTGGTAACTAACCCTCAGCGCCCACCATCACCTGGAAATGTCCGACCAGTAAAAAAGGAAAGCAAAAAAAAGACTGAAAACAAACAGGCTGAGGTCACAGTTAAGGAAAACACAGAGCCTAAAGATTCTTTACCAGCAGATGTAGAGAAAAGCAAGGAAGAAAAGCCTCGCAGCCCGAGTCCTGTTACAAACGAAACTCTACAAGGTACTGATATTTTTTTTCAACAGGTAATTGGGATATTTTTATACAGTGTCATCTGCAAGGTCCTTTAACCAGTTATGGTGAGCGGAGCAGCAGCCTGGGCCAGTTAGTAAGAATAATGCTTTTAGTTCTGCGTGGTCATGTGGACCAAGCCAAACATTCATATTAAAGGTGAACTATGATACACTGCTGCATTCCTCATAATATATCAATGTTAATGGTTTACTTTGAGAAAAAGGAATTAGAGCAGTTTCTTTTGCAAATGTTAGACATAAGGGCACACAGGGAACATATTAAAAAAAAAAGTGTAAATAGGAGGCTATGTGTCCCAAAACAGCCTACGGTTGCGTGTTTTATTTTCATGTAAACAAGAACGGTTTATGGGGGCTTGGTCAGCTTTGCATGCAGTAGGATGTGTGCTCCATTCTGCATGCTGGTAAATATCCTGATTGGCACCTCGTTCTCCAGCTACAATGGCATCTCGGGTCCCCAGGGTGTTCTCTGACCCCCCCTGCTGTCACTTGGTGCCCCGATTATCCTGATTCGAGATGGCTAAAAGGGGGAAAGAAAGTTGGGCCTTGCTTGAGTCAGTTGGGCAAGATGGTGGTACCCCGATTCGTGCATCCAAGGAGAAGCAGAGGGAGGCTGCTCAAAAGTTCTTTGCCAGGCCAATCACCAGGGAAACTTCCCAGAAACAACTTTTGGACTCCGCTACTGATCCGGACTTAGACTTTGCAGGCTGTACACAGATCCCTCTTGCACTGGCAGACCAAGAGATCCCATCCTGCAGTCCCGCAGTGAGTATCCCACCATCCTAGTCTCATGGGACACAGCCTGTGATTTCCATTGAAGATCATCCTGAACCCAACCTTAGAGAAATCTTCTCCGCAGTCACTACATGTACCTCATCTATAGCGGTTCTTACCAGGGAGGTGAAGGGGATGAGGATGGAATTGACCCTGGTGCGTCAAGATATGCAGAAAATGCGGGATCGCACTGTGGCCTTGGAGGGGAGAGTGAGTACCCTGGAGAATGATTGGCAAACATTACATAGGGACATGCGATATGTGCAATCGATCGCTTCTACTAATGCCTCTAGATTGAAAAATTTGGAAAATCGGTTACGCCTCAACAATGTGCGCGCAGTGGGTATCCTGGAGCACGCTGAGGGTAAAATTATGTAACCTTTATTGAAGCCTTGCTGACCCCTACCTTTGGCAGTGATGTATTCTCCTTCATGTTTGCAGTAGAACGTACAGAGTCCCAGCACATGCTCCTCCGGTCGGCGCTCCTCCTCGACCCTTTTTGTTCAGGCTCCTCAATTACCGGGACAGAGATACCATTCTCTTCCAGGCCAGAAGCAAGGGTAATCTGTCAGTTGATAATGTTCAAGTATCCTTATTTCCAGATTTTTCCGTGGAAGTTCAAAAGCAACGCACAAAATTCCTGGATGTCAAGAAACGTCTTCGGGCATTGGGCCTTCAATATGCCATGCTATATCCGGCTAAACTTCATGTGCTTGCGGATGACACTTCTCACTTTTTTGATACTCCTAATGCAGCCTTACCATGGTTGAATGGAGCGGAACATCACCTGGCAAACTCCCCTGGAACCTGACCCTGGGGACCTGGTTGATCTTTAGTGCTTTAAACTCAGCTTAGCAGAACAGCGGAGTATTGCTCTCACACTTCCTTCCTTTTTTGTATCAGAATTTTTTCCCGCTTAAGGTGGTGCTCCTCTCCTCTTGGGCTATCCTTACTTTTACCTGCTGTGTGCTTGTCCACCAAACATTGTGCAAACCCCAATCTGTTTCTGGTCCTGAGGGGACCTTTTAACATCCTGCCAGTGTCTTCAGTTAATATTATTATGGCTCTGTTGGCCTACATGTCGGTAATAATTTCAGTATTCTCCCTTGTTTTGTTTATGGTTCACCTGCGATGTCTGTGTTTAGTGGAGTACATGTTGCTGGGTTTATCTTCCCTGCTTCCTTTGGCTGTCCTCCTGGTCACCCTGCCCCATGTGATCTGGGCCTCTCCTACTGCCTACCCGCTCATTGCTCCCCTCGGGGGGGGGGGGCCTTATGCTTGTCCACGAGTTATCCTTCCTATTTTCTCCATACGTTTTATGTCTATCTCCCATAAAGAATTGATGTTTTTATCTTGAAATGTAAGGGGCCTGGGTGATAAAACCAAACGGGGTGCTGTCTTCCATGTACTTAAACATTTCAAACCTTCTGTAGTATGTTTGCAGGAAACCCATTTGAAATCTGACACCGTCAGTACCCTCCGCTCTCTTTTATTTCCCATGCAATATCATTCCTTCCACTCCACGTTTTCTAGAGGTGTGTATCCTCATCTTTAACTCTATTCAATTTGTTCATGTGCAGAAGTGGATGGATGCGAAGGGCAGGTATATATTCCTACTGTGTACTTTGAATGGGTTTTGCTGCATAGTGGCTGTGGTATATATCCCTCTGCTCTACTCTTCAGAGGTCATTAAACGCCTAGCTCAATTTATGGCCAATCATCCTGATGTTCCCCTATTGGCATTAGGTGATTATAACAAATGCTTACTCCCTAGTTTGGATAGATTGCCCTTGGGCGGAAGGGGCAGACAATTATCCTCTCAGCCTACCTCATTTGCTAATTTATTGGTGGAACTGAGCTTCTGGGATGTGTGGCAGATGAAGTATCCGACAGCAAAATGTTATTCTTGTTTTTCTGCTACTCATGATGGGCTTTCACGCATAGTTTTGGGCCTTGGGAACATGACTATCCTGCCATAGGTGTTTGATGCTGCGTATGAACCCAGGGCTCTATCTGACCATGCCCCTTTCTGGGTCAAACTACAGTGTTATACCCGCTCTCTTCTGATGTGGAAGGTGAACCCATTTTGGTTGGCACTGTTTCCGGAGTCCGAGTTGATTCCAGGGGAGTTGTCAGACTTCCTGCAGCGGAATGAAGGCTTGTCCCCGCCAGGAATGGTTTGGGATGCGTTGAAGGCCTTCCTGAGGGGTTTGATTATCCGGGAGATTTCAGCGGTTAAGCATAGATCCAGGGAGTGAGAGGAAAAGGTACAGTTAGATGTTCAACAGCGGGAGATTCAGATGATCCAAGACTGAAGCCCCTGTAACTGCACCTCCTGGAAAGAGGCCCATGCCCTTTATGAATCAGTGCTTACTCAAGTAGCGATATTTTTTGCAACCTAAATATTTTGAGGAGGGGGAAAGTACGGGGCTCCTTCTTGCTCTTGTCCCGAAGTCACAACAAGGGGTGTCCACTATAGACAAGATTGAGGATGCTGATGGAGTGATCTGCACGAGTCATGCGGAAATCCTGAGCATTTTTCATCACTTTTACGACGATCTGTATGCTTCTAAGGCTCCATGTACACGGGACACTTCTGAACGATGGAAACTGACTGCTGGAAAATGTAGGTTAAAAAACGTCTTTTAACCACATTTGCATACCGCATTTATGAGCGTTTGCGTTTAGAGGCGTATTTTAAAGATAACCTCAGGAGACCTTCCAAAATGCCCAGAATGCACTGAAAAACAGTACAAAACTAACTATTTCAGACATCTTGAGAGTAGCAGAGAGAGCAGTATTTGTTGAGATTAACTGTCTTTTTTTTTTTTTTGTGGTGTTTAGATGTATTCCAGATCATTTCTGTGCAGAAATTATTGCAGCAGTGTCTAACATATTTTCTTTCATGCGAAACCTCAAAGTATGGTGTACTAGGTCCATTTGAGTACCGGGAAAACGCTTTGCATGCATTTTTCATGATGAAATGGAAATGGAAGAGTTAAAATATGATGCAAATGTTTATAAATGCGGTTAGCCACATTTACAAGCATTTGGCGTTTGAAACGCTAATAAAATCTACTCCTGAACACAAGTTTGGTGCGGTTAAAAAAACAACAGTAAACTCAACTGCCTGTAAACGACTGTAAACGACATAGTGTACATGGACACATAGGAAAACATTAGGGAGAGTTCAGGGGCTGCTGAAAAAAAATACAGAAAAGCTCCTAAACGTGAGTTTTATCAACTGCAGTGTACATGGAGCCTAAAACTGTAGCCACCCATTTTGAGCTTTTTCAGTTTTTAGACACCTGTTCTTTTCCTGTTTTTTATCGGAGACTGACCAGAGGGAACTGGAGATGCCAATTACTGTTGAGGAGTTATCTGAAGCTTCGGCAGGCACCCTCAGTAATAAATCTCCGGGTTCAGACGGATTGCCATTCGAAATCTATAATAGATACGGCTTTAAAATTAATTGGCATAAATCGGTGTTGATGCGCATGGATCCTGTAGAACTCCCCCTCCCAGCATGTGCGCAACACATCCAAGTAGTGTCTACATTTAAGTATTTGGGGGTGGTAGTCTCTTCTGATCCTAAGCAATATATTTCTCAATATTTTACCTCTACTCCATCAGCAGAAATTGAAGTGTAACAGTTGGTGCAAACTCCCTCTGTCGTTGGTGGGTAGGGTTAATTTAATTAAAATGATTTGGGCCCCACAACTTCTTTATATTTTTCATAATTCTCCCATATGGATTCCTAAGAAATGGTTTCATCGCATAGAGACCCAGTTTAGGAGTCTTATTTGGAAAAAACAAGCAGCTAGGATAAAATTGTCCACATTACAATATGGCAAGGCGTCAGGGGCGCTGGCGGTTCCTGAGCCCAGACTTTATTTTCTGGCTGCCCAATTGCAGCAATTGGTTGGCTGGGATTCATCTGATAATACTGATCCCATTATAAGTTTGA
Source organism: Staurois parvus (assembly GCF_062004578.1). NCBI lineage: Eukaryota > Metazoa > Chordata > Amphibia > Anura > Ranidae > Staurois > Staurois parvus. The sequence continues at coordinate 11,904,585 of NW_028317961.1, read as the reverse complement.
TTTCCCTTCCTGATCCCACCATTTCGGCTCTTTGCATCTCCCATTCTTTTTGATGAGACCTCTCAGGTGAACCAGTGGTTGTTGTTGATGTGTTTTTTTTTTTTGTTTTTTTATTGTTTGAAGCCTTGTTTTGGGCTTTGTTCCTTCATTTCTGTTTACATCTGGATGGGAAGGAATAAAAAGGATCTGCGTATCCACGTTGTTCTATTTATGTGTAATCCTGCTGTTGCATTAATGTCATTGTGGATTCTGTAAGTACTCTTCCATTTGCTCTATTATCTTGACAAAAGTTGTTTGGATGAAAAAAAAAATAACTCTGATTGGATTATTTTTTTTTTTTTTTTTTTTTTTTTTTTTTTTTTTTTTTAGTTTTTGTATTTCAATAGTTTTTATTAGTTTTAAGCAGTATAAAACAGAGGCGACAAAACATGCCCCCACAGGGGCTATCAATTGCACCGATAAAATAAAAAACATAATAATAAAAGAAAAACAGTGCTCTAACTTCAACAAGGCAGAAGGTACGCCCACGCAGGGGCCTTCAATGGCACATAGGTTACAATGACGGTAATGAAATTCTAACTGCAATTAAAGGCAACTGTCAACTATCACCCAAAAAAAACTAACAGAAATGGAGAGAAAGAAAGAGAAGAGAAATAAGAGGAGAGAAAAAGAAAAAAAAAGAGAAGAGGAGGCAGAGATCCAGGAGCGCCACCATCAAACGCCAATGCCTAACGCCAGTACATCCCCATACTAGCCAAAGGAAGCGTGGGAAAGGCATATTGCAACCATGGTTCCCATATTTTCGAGAATTTACATTGGGAGTCGTTACATATGCTCGACATCTGCTCATTAAGCATCATATTGGTCATACGATCCCGCACCCCCTGAAAAGGGACAAACGGACTCTTCCAGGCCTGAGCAATCGTTCTGGTGGCCGACAGAAACAAATAGGATGCCAGCTTCTGCTGATGAGCAAAGAGACCCGGTATGGGGCAATGAAGCAAGGCATACCGAGCATCCCGGCGTATGGATAGATGAAACAACGTGAAAAGGAGGCCAAATACACGAGACCAAAAACGGACCAGTCTCGGGCATGACCACCAGATATGCAAGACATCGCCACGATGGCCACAACCCCGGAAACATCGATCACTACAAGCGGGATTAGCCTGGGCCAAACGAGCCGGAACCCAATACCAACGAAACAATACCTTATAGGCTGCCTCCAGCGTGGTGGTATTGAATGAGCATTTAGCTATGAGTGACCAGGCCCTATTCCAGTCCTCCGGATCCACATCCACCCCCAAGTCACGCTCCCACTGAACAACATATGAAAGAGAAGTATGCAACGGGCGTCTGTTCAAGGCTGCATAAAGGAGGGAGATAAGGCCCGGGGCGCCCGGGCGCTGCTGACAAAGCTGTTCAAAGGCCGATTTCTGGTATGGAAAAGAAGAAGTGCTCCGCAGCGAGAGTAGCCAGTGCCGCAATTGAAGGTATCGAAAAAATTCCGCCGGGGGAACATCCCGGGACTCCCGAAGAAGATCCCAGGTAGGGAAGGACCGAGAAACCAAAAAGTGTCGTACCTGTGAAAACCCATGAGCCACCCACCAAGAGAAAGCCCTTGGGTGATCTAAACCCGGTGGGAAAAGAGGGTTGTTAACAATTGGAAGCAAAGGCAGAAAGGGTGACATCAGGCCACTGGAACAACGTACCGAGTCCCAGACTCGTAAGCCATGGAGCAACATCGGGCTCAGCGATATAGGGCGCAGGGCAGGGGGAAGCCATAGAAGCGCCGACGGTTGGATAGGGGCACAGTTAGGTAGCTCCAGCAAGACCCAGAAAGGGACGTCAGAGGAAGCGTGCAACATAGACAGCGGGGCAATCTGGCTCGCCTGGTAATACTTAGTTACATTGGGCACCCCAAGGCCACCCTGGAGTCTATGAGCAAAGAGCGTATTTCTAGATACTCTGGGGTGCTTATTGGCCCAGATGAAACGCATAAGCTTCGCCTGAAGCAACCGAAGGAAATGAGGGGGAACCCGCACCGGGAGAGTACGAAAATAATATAACAATTTCGGCAGGACAGTCATTTTCACTGAATGAACCCGCCCTATCCAAGACAGGTGCGGAAATTGCCAGGAATGCAGAAGAGAAGATAAAGAACTAAGCAATGGGTAATAATTCGCAGCAAAGAGGGAGTCATAGGTGGGGGTCAAGCGGATGCCCAAATATTCAAGAGAGGAGGAAGCCCATTTATAAGGGAAGTAGGATTGAAGGCGTGAAACCAAATCGGAATCCAAAGTAATATTAAGAGCGACAGTCTTATCCAAGTTAATACGGAGACCCGAAATCAAAGAGAAGCGCTCAAGAACCTGTTGCAGATTAGGAAGCGTCGTCAGAGGCTTAGTAAGAGTCAAGAGGGCATCGTCCGCAAAAAGATTCAGCTTAAACTCCTGTCCCGCGTATGAAACCCCCGATATATTGCAATCGGTCCGGAGCGCTAAAGCCAGCGGCTCAAGCGCCAGTACAAAAAGCGCCGGGGACAAAGGGCAGCCCTGTCTCGTCCCTCGCCCAATAGGAAAGGGGTTTGAAAAATATCCAGCATATTTAACGGAGGCCGAAGGAGACGAATACAAGGCTTGAATCCAAGAAAGGATAGAATCCCCAAAACCCCAACGAGACAGCACAAACCGCAGATATTCCCAGGATAGAGAGTCAAAAGCTTTATATATGTCTAAGGACAGTAAGAATCCCGGGATTTTCCGCTGTTGCAGAAGATGTATAAGATGGACCACCTTACGAACGTTATCACCCGCCTGCCTCCCAGGGATAAACCCCACTTGGTCCCTGTGGACCAGGCTACGCAAATAGTTATTGATGCGAGAGCTAAGAATCTTGCCCAATATCTTCAGGTCTTCATTAAGAAGAGAAATGGGCCGAAAGGCTTGCGGTTCCTGTACATCCTCGTTCGTCTTAGGAATCATGGCTATATGTGCTCTAAGCGCGTCCGGGGAGGGCAAGGAGCCCTGTCGTAACTCATTGAAATAGGCAGCCAAGAAGGGTGCCAATAGGACCGAGAATTTCTTATAATAGAGACCGGAGTAGCCATCAGGACCCGGGGCCGCGGTGGACCTCAAAGATTTGATGGCTTGGAGCACTTCCGGTACGGTAACACAGGCATTGAGGGCCACCTGTGCCGCCTCGGATAATCCCGGAAGACGAAGATCTTGAAAAAATGCCTCTGCCTGAGACACAGGGAAGGGATCAGGCGTAGTGTAAAGGCGCGAAAGGAAGTCCGAAAATCGGGAAACAATCTGACGGGGATTAGAAGTACATCCACCTGTGGGAAGTCGCAGTCGGATTGGTTTATGGGGTTTCCCCACGGAATTGAGCTTCCTAGCCAGCATCGGGCCCGGTTTATTTGATTGGATTATTTTTAATTTTGTCTTTGTAATAATGTCAGGGATAAAAGAATAAGCAATTATAAAAGGAAAAAGGTAACTGCGTTCATTGTAGTCCACACAAAACTGATATAACGGTTTTGAAAAATGTTGCAGAGGTAAACCACATGACAATTTCTTATCCCACTTTGAACTTTGTTGGGGAGATATGTGAGACAATCCATGCTTCTTTCTGGATTTTTTTCTTATTTATTTCATGGAGAATGTACCATGAGGATCTGGAACACGTATAGATGGGCAGGAGCAACCCAAATTCCCAGTTGGACAACTAACAGCAGAGAAATCTCCCTAACTGAGTTTCCAAACCATATAAGAAACTCAACCCATTATGCCCCACCTATCCTTAAAATATCACTTTTTGTTGGACTGACCCTATTAGAAATAAAATCCTGCTTATATTAGTCTCTGCAGTACAAAAGCTTAAATACAACACTTACTATTAATTTTTTTTATTGATATGCAGTAGTATAATCTGCAGCCTTGTATTGAGAATATTGAATTTGTGAATCCTAATATTTTCATAATAGATGTGACAGTTTTTCATATTGATCCTGTTGATAATTCTACAGTGTTGCCATCTACACCAGTCACACCATCACCTACAGTGTCTAATAAGCCATTTGCTGGGACCAATAACCCAGAAGAAGCAACCAGAATCCTTGCAGAAAAAAGGAGACTTGCTCGAGAACAACGGGAGCGAGAAGACGAGGAAAAGAGGGAAAAAGAGGAGGAAGAACGGTAAATATTATTACGCTACTTTGACATCAGTGGATTAAACATGAATGTGATCTGAAAAAATGGCATATATTGTATTGGATTTGCAAACATTTTAACTATACTGTATATACTAATTAACATCATTTTGTAGGAAAAAGAAGGAGGAATTGGCTCGGCGGAAAGCTGAGGAGAGAGCTAAACGAGAAGAGGAGGCACGACAGCAGGAAGAAGAAAGAAAACTGAAGGAGGAAAAGGAGCTCCAGGAAAGGGAAAAGGTTCTTAAACAGCAGGCAGAGGAGAGAGAACTGAGGGAACGCGAGGAAGCAGAGCGTCTGCAGAAACAAGTATGTCCCAGCTGCAGGCACTCTAAAGTTGGATAGTTTCATACTGTGTTACTACTACCAGGGTCGGACTGACAACTCATGGGGCCCCGGGCAATAGGGGATCATGGGGCCCCTGTGTCCTCACCCACACTCAAAGCACACTCAAAAAAGCCTATAAAAAAGGTAACGGGCAATTCATGGAGCCAACTACTGACCCCGGGCCCTCGGGCAGTGCCCGAGTGCTTGAATGGTCAGTCCGCCCCTGACTACTACAGAATAACACCAAGGTGTAGCAGGTTTATTGCCTCCAGTATTTGTTGTAGTAGTTGTGACAATGAGGATCCTTGATGTTTGATGGTAGAACCCAGATGTAAGCTGGAGTCTCTCAGAGGTATAAGAAGTTAGTGGGTGAATAAAATTGAGTCGTCTGAATATTACCTATGTTACAATGACAGAAATAGTACAAACAAGTGCTGAATGGCATGTTTGCCCCTTCTTCTCTACTTCAACTTTACGGACATCAAATGAAGTAATAGAGATAAGTCAAATAAATATCAAAAACCTGTAATTGCATATGGTTGGGTTTAGGCTATGAGTGCTGCCAGGTGATCACGCTTAAAGGATAAGTTCACCTTTTGGACAAAAAATAATAAACGCACATTTTTTGCAGGTAAAAAAATGAAATGTGCCTGGAAAGCATTGCACCAGTGATCAGTAGATTGCTAATGCCATGCAGATCTCCTGCAGACCTGTCAGAATATCTACTTGCTGTACGGGATGTACGGCCAAGGAGATATTCTGACTGGGAGCTTCAATTAACTACCACGGTGTTCTACAGAGCTGTGGTAGTTCAATGAAAGCTACAAGCCCACAGCCGCTAAGGCTGTCAGGACTTGCAGCTCTTTCAGTCCCGGAAATCCGTAAATGAATGCCGTGTGGGCCGTGCTGTTTTAAAATTTGACAGATAGTATGAGAAAACTTCTACATATTAACGGCGGGCGCAGCTGCAGCATTGGGAACATGTTACATGTTTCACCCTAAAAACAGGCGGAACATGTAACATGTTCCTAAAGGTAAAATTATCCTTTAAACACCTTTGAAACCGATAAGGGCCCATGCACACTGGGCTTAAAATAACACTTCTGCTACAGGAGTTTTGCTTGTAGAAGCAGCTCTATGTTATCATATGTGTCCATGCACAATAAGATGTTTAGCGGCATATTTTAAGCTCAACATTTAGAGGCAGAAAAAAAAATCTTCTGGTTTGCATTTTTGAGAGGAGTTTTCTGGCAGAAAAAAAGCTAAATGCTCCCAAACACCTGTGCAAAAATGCTTTATATGCCAAAAGCACTGATGGCTTTTTAAGACCAGTGTGCATGAACCCTAAAGAGAATTTATGTTATGCACGAATGTTACATTCACTATTATGTTATATGAAAATTTGCACTAAAGCTGGTTTTGAAACATATTCCCAGACACATATTATATCCAAATGTTACTATCTACTGTATATGTCTTTCTTTTACTAATATTTAATACATGACAAAGGATTCCCAGAGCACCATAGCTGAAGATACAGCACAACTGATGCTGCCTGCTTTAAGCTATGATTTGGCTGACTGAATATTTACTCTTAGCAATCTGGTAAGGGACAAGTCATTTTTCTGTCCAATCATTTATTGGTGTGTGTAAATTTCAGTTAGAGGTATTGAGTTACTTAAAGTGTTACTAAACCCACAACAGTAAAATCAGTCTGTATATGCAGTAAAACATACTTGCTATACTCAAACTGGAACTTAAGGGGTTAATCCTATGCATTGTGTAAAAAGGGTGTTTGATCATGTCTTCTCTGATCCTCCCCTTCTTCAGCCGTTCTCCATTTCATCTCCTGATAGAACAGAGCCTCGGGACACTCTGCTCAGGCTCAGTTTGGTGTGTACTGCTAGAGAGTTTTTACTTTTCTTGGGAGGGTGCATGTGATCAGCACAGGGCCAATCAGCACTGTCCAGACAGAGGGTCAGAGGTTATTTAAAAATCATAGGGCAGTGAGAGGAGAAAGGAAACTCCTCTTTCAAGCTTTAACCAACACTGATAGAAGTCACAAGACTGCTCTAACATCTAAAGAGAAAATGTATTTAGCAGTTTATATTTACTAAAATAATTGCATTTCCATATTCTGTGTGCTGCGTGAGACCAGATATAGTGAATGCAGGGTCCTGGGTTTAGTAACACTTTAAAGAGGCTATATGTCAAAAAACGAACTGAGAGACTAGAAAACATTAAACAGCCTTAAGCTCCACCTGTTGGCTCAAAAGGAAACGTGTACAAAACAGTTTTACATTCCCTAAAATGTTTTTTAATGATTCCATAACTGGATTAAATGGTGGCATGTTATATTTGTCCACAATTTAGGTTTAAGTCAATATTGACTCTAAAATGGAACCACAATTATTTAATTTGCAGTTCAGGAAAATTGTTTTTTATTTTAATAAATATAACACACAGATTAGAATTCTTTGTAAAGGTTTACAAGCTTTCATCCCACTGGACTGAAGAGGGTGATTAACCAAATTCTTATTGTTGAAGGATTGACCAGCTCATTTCATGTTTAACTAGAAAACCGCAAAATTTTGGGAGGATAAAAAGAAAAATAGGCTTCAAATGCTACTCACAAAATGTGGTAGATACATCAGATAGATAGATCAGAGGGAAAAGAAGACTACATCCTTTTTTTAGGATAATTTTCACACTTAAATGCTTCAGATCATTAAAGAAATTTTAATATTTCACAAAGATAATACGAGTAAATGCAAAATGCAGTTTTTAAATGATGATTTAATTTATTAAGGGAAAAAGCTGTCCAAACCTTAACGGCATGTTTAAGGTAATAGCACAGCTTCTCAATCGGATTTAAGTCTGGACTTTGACTAGGCCACTTCAAAATCTTAATTATGCTTTTTTGCGCCATTCAGAGGTGGACTTTCTGGTGTTTTGGATCATTGTCCTGCTGCATAACTTAAGTGCTTTTGAGCTTGAGGTCATGAACTGATGGCTGGAAATTCTTCTTCTGGATTTTCTGATAGAGCAGAGAATTCACAGTTCCATCAATTATAGCAAGCTGTCCAGGTCCTGAAGCTGCAAAGCAGCCCCAGACCATCACACTACCACCACCATGTTTCACTGTTGGTATGATGTTCTTTTTATAAAGCGCTGTGTTAGTTTTACACCAGATGTAACGGGACGCACACCTTCCAAAAAGTTAAAATTTTTGTCTCATCAGTTCACAGAATATTTGCCCACCAGTCTTGGAGATAATCAAGATGTTTTTTGGCAAATGTGAGATGAGCCTTTGTGTTCTTTTTGGTCAGCAGTGGCTTTCATCTTGGAACTCTCCCATTGATTCCATTTTTTCCCAGTCTCTTTCTTATTGTTGAATCATGAACATTCATCTTAACTGAGGCAAGTGAGGCCTGCAGTTCTTTAGATGTTGTTCTGGGTTCTGTTATGACGACCTGGATGAGTCGCTATTGTGCTTTTGGTAGGTCAGCCACTGTTCCAAGTTTTCTCCATTTGTGGATAATGGCTCTCACCATTTGCTGGAGTCCCAAAGCCTTAGAAATGGCTTTGTAATCCTTTTGCAGACTGATACATGTCAATTACTTTGTTTCTCATCTGTTCTTGAATTTCTTTAGATCACGGCATGATGTGTTGATTTTTTAGATTTTTTAGTGTGCTTCACTTTGTCAGATAGCTTCTGTTTAAGTGATTTCTTGATTCAGCAAGTCTGGCAGTAATCAGGCCTGGGTGTGGCAAGTGAAATTTAACTCAGCTTTCAAGTGTGACAAATACGCAGAAAAATCAGGAAGGGGGCAAATACTTTTTCACATCACTGTACCCATGCTTAGTGCATTTACTACTTTGTGATTTTGGATTAATGATTTGATATTTAATACATACACGGTGGTAGTGGTGATTGTTTGGATGTAGTGAAGGGTTTTAATAAGTAATGAAATATGTATACCAATGTAATGTATACTTCAATATATAGTATAATTTTATTTCTGTACAAACAAAAACTAGCCAAATTGTAATTGTCTCTTTATAATTGAATTAGAAAAAAGAAGCAGATCGTATAAGATTAGAACGTGAGAAACATTTCCAAAAAGAGGAACAAGAACGCTCTGAGAGGAAGAAGGTAAGCAGTGATTTTGATCCTCGTGTCAATAACATGATTCTTAAGGCTGCTTTCACATTGCTCTGTTGTTGAAATGAGGTAAAACCGCATATGCGGTTTTACTGAGTTTTTACCCCTTTTTCCTCATTATGATGTGTTTTGCAACTGTGAAAAAAGAACACGTGACTCCAAAAACCCAAGTACAGATACACTTATGTGGCATTTTGGCCACCTTTTCCATCATTTCAATGGGCAGGTGTGTTATTGATGCATGTTTTTTTTACCGCACCAAACATACCAAAAATGCAGCAAGCAGGACTTTTGAAAATGCATCTAATTTGCAGTTGAAGTGCTCCATAGGATTTAATGGTCATTGGTAATTGGTAAGGCAGAAACTGATCAGTGTGAAAGCAGCCTAAAGCTGAAGTTTAGTCAAAAAATGATTTTGCTCCTATAAGCAGAAGTCACATCACTTTCCTGTCATGAAATATGTCACACGTTTGTCACGCAGCTGGATCCTGTAGAAGTCTTCTGTGCAGTGATGACAGGCCCTCTTCCTGCTGCTGAACTTTCAAAGCTGAGGGAGTTCCCAGCTCCCAGTCCTCTAAGTTGCAGTGAAAAAAGACAAAGGCAGCCCTACCTTCTTCCCTCATTCTTCCATTGAGAGAAGCTTGTATATTGATTATACTGCTTGTAGCACAATCTCTGAATGGGAGAGTGAATCTAATCCTGCATGAAAGCCTCCCCCATTCAATTATAGCTATTAAATGGGTTGTAACGGCAGAAGATTTTTTACCTTACTTCATAGTAGAGAGCCGGTGACTGACAGTCACTGCAGTCTGCTCAGAGTGGAAAGGAAGGAGAACTGAGTGATTAGCAGTATTTGATTGCTCTGTTCTTAGGGTAGATCTGGTGGGGGACAGCTGCAGCCAGCTAGGTGAGTATGATTTTTTTTCTTCCCTTTAAACTCCTTCACGCTAGAACTTGCAGCAGCAGGAAGAAGACCTGTCATCAAAAAAATTACTTTTTGAGTAAATTTCATCTTCAATATCTGAGGATGAGAAAAGAATATTTATTAATATATATATATATTTTAATAATTCATTGAGGGACATAGGAATGTAGCAATTCTTAGACATTTGTGTTACATTCTGCCTCCTAAAAGAGGTTTAGTCACTGGCTGAAAAACTGTGAAGGTCATCCCCATTTATCGTCATGTCTTTTTTGCTAGTGTCCTAGGAGGTTGGATGCCATTTCCTCAGCTGTGCTTTGAAAAAGCCTTTTTAACCTTATTTTTTTTTTTTTGTCAAGATCCTTTGTATACTGTAAATATTTGTTGCTTTTAGGGCATCAATCAAAACTACCATGAAAGCTGCGTGAGCTGGTCTATACACAGCAGCTATTCAGATTGGTCTATCCTCAGCAACAGCTTTGGAGGCCATATCTGAACCCTGCTGGACTGGAATGTAACTTTCGGGCTTTGCATTGGGGTGCTTTTCAGACCATTGTGTGCTATGTTCGTTAACTGCAGAGTGCTCTCCCATTCTAGAGACCTGGCACAGCCTCTGGAGTGATCCATTTTCTGAAGACTTGTGTAGAAAGTATGTTTCTGGGCGTGGTGAAGCTAGCCTGGAATGTGACCCTCAGTTTCTGGACACTGCATTGTGGTGCTTTCCAGATCTCCATGTACTGTGTTAGATGCAGAGTACTTTCAGGATCAACAGCCATGGCACAGCCTGGATGGTGAGCCAATCTCTGAAAGCTCTCCTAGTGAGCAAGGCTGGTATGGTTGAAGCAATATGGGCTGTCTCACAGTTGGTACCCTTGGGTGCCATCTTTAAAATTTCCCAACTCCACCATTTTCATCAAAAATCACAAAATCGTGTGTTTTTTGCCACAAATCCAAATCGCCTATATGTGGACGGGGCCCCTGAGTCCCCTGCTATACCTGCTGTTGGGAATTTCCTCTATGCAGACTGATAATTCCCTCAAAAGTCCTGGACCCATAGCAGTCTCGCATGTAACTCAGGGAGGATCTCATGTGCTACAGTATTTAGTGAGTCTAGTCATGAAGAAAATAAATAATATGAATGTTTGGCTCTCTCATGCCACTTAATCCTTAAAGGTCTCTCCTCTAAAATAAAAGATAGTGGAATTGTAGGGATAGATTAAGTGGCATGACAGAATAAAACATTTAAATTATGTGTTTTCGGTGCGCATGTGCGGGCGGCCAGAGCGGATGTCCTGCTGACTGCTCCTGGCGATTTAGGGGCGATATGCAACGGCCCCAGGTCACCAGCACCCCGGACACGTACCGGAGCCTTTGGTGGATGCAGTGGGGGCTCTCTCCATGCCCACCCGACCGGCTGGAAAGTCCCGCACTGCAATTAAAGGAGCGGGCAGGGGAGGCAATATGGCGCCCGGCTCCGGCTCCCAGGTGTCAAGGTCCTACCTTTCTTCAGAGCTTGTGCATCTCCATGAGCTGGCCTCCATCTTGGTTTTCTGCAAAGCATGGTGGGAACCTTTATGCCTTCAGGCTTCTGCGGCTCCTCCTCAGAAGGGTGTGGTTGAGCACATTTAAACCTGCTGTCTGCAAGTGTGCTCTGCACTTGTGTCCTGTATGTTGCCCTGTTGCAAGCTCTTGTGTTGTTCCCATTGCTCTCCTGGTAACCGACTCGGCTTGGACAAGACTACTCTCTGCGTTAACCCTTTATCTGACCTCCCGTTGTTGAACCCGGCCCGTGACCTGAGTCTTCTTTGCCTACCGTCTAGTACTGTCTGCTCCATTGTTATTGACCCGGCTTGTCTGACTACTCTACTCGTGATCCCATCTAGCTCCCACCAGCTGTACACCATTGGCGGCAGTCGTTATCGCAGCTGGGGTCACTCGGGGGCCGCGACCTGGTCTCAGGCTGCGTCAAGTCCATCCCCACCATCAGGGGCCCTGGTGAAGGGTAGCCTGGGGCTTAGACTCCGCGCCCTGAGGGACTCTGGTCTGTGGGTAGTGGCTGTCGTCAGTTGCAGCGTGACCGTACCATAGGCCTGCCTGCCCATTCCATCGTTCCTGCCCTGACATTACACAAGTGCCATGAATCCTGACGGTGCAGGTACGCCTTCGATCCCTATGTTACTCGCCAGACTCGACCAACAGGATCGCTTGTTGGATCAGTTCGCTCAGGCGTTGCAGGCTCTGCTTGCACGCACAGCGCACCTTACCCCTGGGGCTATTAGGCCAGTTGTTACTCCGGTGGACTCTCCCACTGTTGCTCGGTTGTTGCACCTACCTCTGCATCTGTTGCGGAACCCGCGGTACCCAGAGGTATGACTGGTTCTGCCCCTCTTCCTCAGCGCTTTGGGGGGGAACCGAGTCAGTGTCGTGGTTTTCTTAACCAAGTGGGGATTTACTTTGAATTAATACCTCACGCTTTCCCTACTGAGAGGGCAAAAGTGGGCTTCCTAATCTCGCTGCTCTCTGATAGGACCTTGGCCTGGGCTAATCCCTTATGGGAGAGGAATGACCCGGTGATTCACGTGTTTACCCGTTTCGTTGCCTCCTTCCGTACGGTATTCGACGTACCCGCTCGCTCCGCTTCTGCTGCCAAATTGCTCATGTCCATGCGTCAGGGTTCACGAACCGTTGCCGAGTACGCCATCGAATTTCGTACTTTGGCGGCAGAGGTGGGTTGGAACAATGAGGCTCTAGTGGCTGCTTTCTCTCATGGTCTCTCTGATGCGTTGAAGGACGAGATTGCAGCCAAAGAACTGCCTGTGGAGTTAGAGGCACTCATCTCCTTCCTAATCTTGATTGACACCAGGCTCAGAGAGAGGCCTTCATTTAAGGAGCGGCTGCGGAGGCCTCCTAACCGTTTGGCGCCTACGTTCTCTGTCCCACCCGTGCCTCCCTCTCCTCCCATGCCTCCTGGGGATGGTTTGTCTGGTAGTGAGCCCATGCAGCTGGGGTTTGCTCGCCTTTCCGAGGGGGTGCGGGCCTCTCGGCGTCGGGAGGGTCGCTGCCTGTACTGTGGACTCGGGGGGCATTTTCGGCAGTCCTGTCCGGTCCGTCCGGGAAACGCCCGCACCTGAGATCCTGTCGGGGGCAGATCTTGGGTGGAGTTTCCTCGTCCCCGGTTTCCCGTAAAGATAAACCGCTTATCACCGTTGTCCTCTCTTGGGCAGGAGGCTCGGTGACGGCCCAGGCGCTGGTAGACTCTGGGGCTGGCGGTTTGTTTATGGACAGTTCGTTTGTGGCCCAGTACTCCATTCCTCTGCAGGCTCGAGAGACTCCATTGGTTCTTGAGGCGATAGATGGCAGGCCCTTGCAGCCATCGCAGGTTACCCACGAGACCCTGCCGGTGGAGGTAGCTATTGGGGCTGTTCACAGGGAATTGGCCTGTTTCCAGGTAATTTCTTCCCCGCACTACTCCGTGGTTTTGGGCTATCCCTGGCTTCAGAGGCACAATCCGACCTTTGATTGGCGATCGGCCGAGATTCTCTCATGGTCACCACGGTGTGGGGCTGGTTGCATCCGTGGTCCGGTTAAGGTGCTGTGCACCTCCTCGGACTCTGTGCTGCCCACTGAATATGGGGAGTACCTGGACGTGTTTGACAAGGTGCGCACCGGTGCCCTGCCTCCTCATCGTCCATACGATTGTGCCATAACCTTACAAACTGGTGCTACTCCTCCGCGTGGCAGGGTGTATCCTCTTTCGGTGGCAGAGAATCAGGCCATGGAGGAATACGTTGCGGATGCGCTTTCCCGGGGGCACATTCGCAAGTCTACGTCTCCAGCAGGAGCTGGGTTTTTTTTTGTGAAAAAGAAGGGAGGTGAGCTGAGACCCTGCATTGATTTTAGGGGTCTCAATCGGATCACGATTAAAAATGCTTATCCTATTCCGTTGATCACCGAGTTGTTTGACCGCCTCAAGGGAGCAACGGTCTTTACTAAGCTCGACCTTAGGGCTGCCTACAACCTTGTACGGATCAAGGAGGGCGATGAGTGGAAGACCGCGGTCAACACCAGAACCGGCCACTATGAATACCTGGTTATGCCCTTTGGGTTGTGTAACGCACCCGCGGTCTTTCAGGAGTTTATTAACGATGTCTTACGTGACTTGTTGCAGCAGTGCGTGGTGGTTTACTTGGACGACATCCTGGTTTACTCTGCGTCTATGGAGACTCATATCCAGGATGTTAAGCGGGTGCTGCAACGGTTACGTGAAAACGAGCTTTTCTGTAAGCTCGAGAAGTGTGAATTTCACCAATCCCAGGTTGCCTTTTTAGGCTACATCATTTAACCGATGGGTTTTTCTATGGACCCTGAGAAGGTTTCAGCGGTTCTGCAGTGGCCTCGTCCCAGTGGTCTTCGGTTCATTCAGCGCTTTTTGGGATTTGCCAACTATTATCGGACGTTTATCAGGAACTTTTCCACATTGGCAAAGCCTCTCTCAGATCTGACCAAGAAGGGCAGTAACCCTCACGAGTGGTCACCCGAGGCCATCTCAGCTTTCAAGGCTCTGAAAGCCGCCTTCACTTCGGCCCCAATTCTGTCTCATCCCAATCCTGGGTTGCCTTTTGTTCTCGAGGTTGATGCATCTGAGACAGGAGTAGGCGCCCTCTTGTCCCAGCGTCGGTCACCCGAGGGACCCCTACTTCCTTGTGGGTTCTACTCCAAGAAGCTTTCCTCTGCAGAGTGCAACTACCAGATTGGAGACAGGGAGTTGTTGGCCATTATTCTGGCTCTCAAGGAATGGAGGCACCTGCTTGAGGGTTCTGTGGTCCCGGTCCTAGTTCTCACTGACCACAAGAACCTCACATATCTCTCGGAGGCTAAGAGGTTGACACCCCGTCAGGCCAGGTGGGCTCTGTTTTTGTCACGTTTTAACTATGTGGTCTCTTACTTGCCTGGTTCCAAGAATGTCAGGGCTGATGCCTTGTCGCGGCAATACTCTGAGCTGTCCAGGGAGGACACTGAGCCGACCTCGGTCATTCCTCCAAACCAGATCCTGGCTGCCATTCGTACCAACCTGACTTCTCCCCTTGGGGAGCAGATTTTGGCGGCTCAAACTAACGCTCCCCCTGAGAGACCTGCTGGAAGATGTTTTGTACCTGAGGGATTGCGTACCCGCTTGCTACGTACCTACCATAATGCCAAGACTGCCGGTCATCCTGGTAGGAACCAATTGTCCTGGGTCGTTTCTCGGTTATTCTGGTGGCCATCTCTCCGTTCTGACATCGCCTCATATGTAGCAGCTTGTTCGGTCTGTGCCTAGAATAAATCTCCTCGGCACCTTCCATTGGGCCTTCTGCAACCCATTCCCAATGGGGAGCGTCCCTGGTCACACCTGGGAATGGATTTTATTGTGGATCTTCCTGCGTCTCAAGGTCATACGGTCATTCTTATGGTGATCGATCGTTTTTCTAAGATGTGCCATTGCGTTCCATTCAAGAAATTGCCGACTGCACAGGAACTGGCTACGGTTTTCGCCAAGGAGATCTTTCGCTTGCACGGGTTGCCCAAGGTGATTGTCTCGGACCGTGGGAGCCAGTTTGTGTCCAGGTTCTGGCGCGCCTTCTGCTCCCAGTTGGGTATCGAGCTTTCCTTCTCTTCGGCCTACCACCCTCAGTCCAATGGGGCTGCGGAGCGTTCCAACCAGGCCCTGGAACAATTCCTTCGTTGCTATATATCGGATCATCAGGACAACTGGGCCGATCTCCTGCCATGGGCAGAGTTTGCGAGGAACTCGGCTGTCAACTCCTCCTCTGGGATGTCCCCCTTCATGGCCAACTATGGGTTCCAACCCGCTGTATTGCCTGAGTTGTTCTCTCCACAGGACATTCCGGCTGTGGATAACCACCTGGCTGCTCTGCGCTCCTCATGGGGGCAGATTCAGAGGTCCTTGAAGGACTCAGCACAGCGCCAGAAGCTCCAGGCTGATCGTAGACGGTTGCCCGCTCCCTCATACCAGGTCGGAGATCGGGTGTGGTTGTCCACTCGCAACCTCAAGCTTCGGGTGCCCACACCAAAGCTGGCCCCCCGTTTTGTTGGTCCTTTCCGCATTCTTCGCAGGGTGAACCCGGTTGCCTATGCCCTTGCTCTTCCTCCTGGGATGCACATCTCCAATGTCTTCCACGTATCCCTGTTGAAACCTCTGATCTGTAATCGCTTTACTGCCTCTCTGCCTCGTCCTCGTCCTATCAGGGTCAACGGTCATGAGGAGTATGAGGTGAGCCGCATCTTGGATTCTCAGTTGGTCCGCGGTCGGGTACAGTTTTTGGTCCATTGGCGTGGTTATGGTCCCGAGGAACGTTCCTGGGTTCCTTCCGCGGATGTTCATGCTCCTGCCCTCCTCCGCGCTTTTCACGCCCGATTTCCTCAGAAACCTTTTGTGGAGCCACGGAGGGGGAGGGGCCCTTGAGGAGGAGGTACTGTCAAGGTCCTACCTTTCTTCAGAGCTTGTGCATCTCCATGAGCTGGCCTCCATCTTGGTTTTCTGCAAAGCATGGTGGGAACCTTTATGCCTTCAGGCTTCTGCGGCTCCTCCTCAGAAGGGTGTGGTTGAGCACATTTAAACCTGCTGTCTGCAAGTGTGCTCTGCACTTGTGTCCTGTATGTTGCCCTGTTGCAAGCTCTTGTGTTGTTCCCATTGCTCTCCTGGTAACCGACTCGGCTTGGACAAGACTACTCTCTGCGTTAACCCTTTATCTGACCTCCCGTTGTTGAACCCGGCCCTTGACCTGAGTCTTCTTTGCCTACCGTCTAGTACTGTCTGCTCCATTGTTATTGACCCGGCTTGTCTGACTACTCTACTCGTGATCCCATCTAGCTCCCACCAGCTGTACGCCATTGGCGGCAGTCGTTATCGCAGCTGGGGTCACTCGGGGGCCGCGACCTGGTCTCAGGCTGCGTCAAGTCCATCCCCACCATCAGGGGCCCTGGTGAAGGGTAGCCTGGGGCTTAGACTCCGCGCCCTGAGGGACTCTGGTCTGTGGGTAGTGGCTGTCGTCAGTCGCAGCGTGACCGTACCATAGGCCTGCCTGCCCATTCCATCGTTCCTGCCCTGACACCAGGCTTCTTCGGCTGCTGAGGGATCAAGGCGGCGCTCACAGAGAGCTTCTCCTTCCTCTGACCCTGGATACCAGAATGACAGCTCCTCTACAGGATGTGGCTCACGTGAGTGTTCTCTCTGCACTTTCTGGATTTTTTCCTAGCCCTAACAGGCCTCCTTTACAGGCTGCAATCCTTTCTCTGGGCCACGACTCCCACACTTCCTCCATGCTAGACAGGGAGATGGCGGACATTTTCATTAGTCAATCAGGCAGGCAATATTCCACTCTAGATGGTCCTGTGGACTCTCCTGTCCTTCCTCCTGCAGTCCCACACTATTCTGGTGATTCCATACTTATTGCACGTTTTGCTGATTTACTGCAGCGGGAATTAGATAAAGCTACCACTAAATTGGCCTCTGACCTGAAACAGGATTTTTGGGAATTGGGGGATTGCCTCAAGAAGATTGAATCATCAAAGTTCATAACACAGTCCACAGAGTGACTCAAAATTCTAGCATGATTGCCAATTTACAGGATCGCTTAGATAACACTTAGAATAAAATTGATGATCTTGAGAATCGGGTCAGATGGGGCAACTTCAGAATTAGAGGTCTCCCAAAACAGTAAAAGATATTGAACCCCTTCCCTTATTCATTCAGCGGATCCGAAAATTGATGACATTCATCTGGAAATAGATCGTGTCCACAGGGCCTTGGCCTCGGGCATAATCGTGAAAACCGCATTTTTTCACAGTTAAAGAATCAGTGATGCGTTACGCTAGGGAACATCCAGATCTAGAAGTGGAGGGACACCGGATTCAAGTTTTCACAGACATCTCTCAAACTACCATCCAAAAGAAAAGGGCCTTCAAACCACTACTCTCACCGTTGATCCAGAGGGATATTCGCTATCGATGGAATTATCCGTTTCGTTTGCAATTTCTTTATAATGGCAAATCCTTTTATGTTCTCTGAGGGGGAAAGACTTCTGCTGAATTTGGGTTTTATCTCCCTTAGTCCTGCCTCTCGGAACCTGCCCAAAACTAATGGACCCCCCCACTATCACCTCTGTGGTCTCCGGCCCCCAGGAAGAAATTCGCTGCTGCAACATTACACCGGGTGCCTTGAAGTCTTGGTTCATTAATGTGTGTTCATTTTCTGACGGAGGTCTCTCAGTGGCCCCATTGTGGGGCATTGGCCTCTGTACGCAAACTGGTTGCTGATTCTTTTTGCTATATTTTGGTAACATATTCTGGTGGCTTTAAAAGTTTTCTGGATGTTACATGTAGACCCCGGGATGCCGGGAAACGTCTATGCATACTCCCTATTTCAAAGACTATCTCCATTGTTTGACTTTGTGGAGACTCTTTCGGTCCTTGACCTAGCTTCTGAGATATTGGTATTTTGTTATCTTACGTTACGTATTGTTAATCACTCTGCAGTTAGATGCGGGCCTCTCTTCGGCCTTAGCGTCCTTGGTTGCTCTCTTTTCTTCTTTTTCCTTTTCCTACTTTCTTCTCTTTTTTTCTGTCCAAGAGTCATCCTGGGAATTTTGTCCTGCCTCGGGCTGCTTGACAATGTACATGGCTAGGTGGGTTGTCTGATTGTGTTTTTGTCACTTGCTTCCCATGTCTAGCCAAAAACAAGGCTTTGTTATGATCCGATTGCTGTTCCATAACGTCTAAAGGTTGGGCTCCTTTTTTAAGCGACTCAAAATATTCTCCCATTATAAGTCTTTGGGAGCAGATATTGTGGCCTTACAGGAAACACATTTTGCCCCTTCCTTTACTCCCAGATATATTCATAGGAATTTTATGACTTGTTTCTTTGCTAATGCCTCCGAAAAAAAGAGAGGGATGGCACTCTGCTTTTCTAAATAGTTATCATTTACTGACACTAAAGTTTTAAGGGATAGGGAGGGATGGTATCTTCTGGTAAAGGGTCATTTAGAGGGTAATATGGTGTCTTTTCTTATCTATTATGCCCCTAATATGAACCAGATGGCCTTTTTCCGTTCTCTTTTCAAGTCTCTGTTTAATGAACTAGAGGGAAATGTGATCTTGGCAGGGGACTCAAATCTGGCCTTAGACCATATCCTCGATAAATCCCATGTAATTAAACTTAAATTGCCTTCTAAGCAAAGCTGTGAATTCGCGCAGCTTTTATATCACTATCACCTAATGGATGCGTGAAGCGAGGCCAATACCACTTCTAGAGACTACTCCCACTTTTCAAGGGCTCATAGTCATTATTCCCGTATAGACCATATTTTCTTCCCCTCAGACACGATCACTAAGTTGCATTCAGCTAAAATTATATTGACAACTTGGTCGGACCATGACCCCTGTACTTGTAACTCTTTCTAATTTGACGGTTAAAATGGTTCAACCACACTAGCGATTAAACGAGTCCTTACTAAGTGATGAAGCCAGTTGCTTGGAAGTGGGTGAACATCTCAAGTCCTATCTTTCAATTAACAAAGCGAAAGACACAAATCCCTCCATTAATTGGCAGCCCATAAAGCCTCCGTTCGAGGTGTTTTTATCTAGCTGTCCTCCAGAATTAAAAAAAATCCTGCGAAGGGTTGATCTCTACCAAATCTAGAGAATATGAATCTTTAGCTGCCCAACATAAAATTACCCGACCTCGGATCTTTTAGCTAGGGTGGAACACGCTCGGCTGGAGCTTAACCTATGCCTTACCACAAAGGCAGAAAAGCAACTGCGTTTGATGAATCATATATATTTCACGTGGAGGGATAGACCGGGTTCTCTTCTTGCACAAAAGCTTACCCCTAAATTTACTAACACAGCACTACCTAAACTCCGGCAGACGGAGGGTACGATCATGCAGGATCCTCTGCAGGTCCTTTGGGAATTTCATGATTTTTATGCTTCTTTATATAGTCCCCCGCAGCCAGCAGAACCCTGTTCTATTCAATCCTTCCTAGAGTCCTTGCCTGTCCTTTCCCTTACTGAAGCCCATAAAAAACTTATGGAACAACCCTAAAAACTATTAAATCACTACCATTGCATAAATCCCTAGGCCCTGACAGCCTCCCCAACCACTACAAAATTCTGTGAACATTTACTTCCTCATATGACACTATACTTTAATTCAATGTGAGAGGAAAGTGTTAGATGAGAACAAGGCATATATTAGTGTTATTCCTAAACCCCACAAAGATTCCACTGATGTTCATAATTACTGTCCTATTTCATAAATTAATTGCAACCTGAAAATTTTAACAAAACTCCTAGCTGTACACCTTAACTCCTTTCTGGCACAATATATTTATAAAGATCAGTCAGGATTTATTTAGGGTCGTCAAACATTTGACCAGATTCGTAGATCTATTACCCTGATATCTGCTGCCCATTTCAACTGGGATGTTCCTCTCTTTAGGGCACTTTTATTTCTTTCTGTGGACCTTCATAAGGCCTTTGATAGACTGACATGGAAATATCTATTCACTACCCTGGAGGCCTTTGGCTTTGGTCTGACGTTTCTTGCTCTGTTATGTTTGCTATATGCTAACCCCTCCGCCCAGGTCTCCATCAAAGGCTACACATCATCGGTGTTCCCTATCCGCAGAGGGCATAGACAGGGCTTTCCACTTTCCCTGCTGCTTTTTGCACTAGCAATTGAACCCTTGGCTCTGGCATTTCGGTCTTATCCCCAAATTCATGGCGTCCATTGCGGCGAACAGGAACATAAATGTGCCCTATTTGCTGATGATGTTCTTATGTATATTACTTCTCCTTTGATTCCAAATTTACTATCTTTATTGTGCCAATTCTCTGCTCTTTCCAGGCTCTCCCTTAATTTCCAAAAAACGACTGCCCTTAATGTTTCTTTCCCATATCTGATGAACAGCAGCTTAGAACGTCTTATGATTTTCAATGGGCAAATAGATCTTTACCCTACTTAGGTGTACACCTCACCAAATCCATTGAGACACTTTATCAGACTAATTATCCTCCCCTCTGTGAAACACTTATGAACGATCTCCATTGTTGAGTTGATTATTCCTTGCCCTGGTTTGGTAGAGTCAACTCATTCAAAATGACATTTCTGCCTTGATTACTCTATTACTTCTGGACCTTGCTTATAGCGATTCTGCTACAAGACTTGCGGCTTTTACAAGCTGAGGTTCTTCGTTTTATTTGGAATAATAGATGGCCTCGGATGAACCAGAAAACGTTATATGCTTCTAGATCGCGGGGTGGTATTGGCCTTCCTAATCTCCACACATATTGCCAAGCAGCGCAGATTGCCCAACTAGCTTATACTACGGTTGGGGGACATACTCCCCATTGGATTAATGTAGAAGCTCTTTCCTGTTTCCCTTTGGCTATTGGGGTGTTACTCTGACTTCCTAGTCGATTACGTCCTCCTATATTGTGCCCCACGTTGTCGTTCTCCTTGGCAGTTTGGGACAGGGTATGCCACCGCAAGTCACTGGCATCACCACATACACCTATTGCTCCGATTTTTTGCAACCCTGAATTTGTGCCTGGATTAACACCGGCCCTTTTTCGATGGTGGATTAATAAGGGCTTGCTGCAGATAGGAGACTATCTTAATGGTGCTTGTATACATTCTCTGCAATATTTTAAAGACAAGTTAAATGTGCCTACTACTGAAATCTTTAGATACTATCAGATTTATCAGCTCGAAGCTCGCTTTATTGGACGAGTCACATTTGCTCACCGCCTTCGAACTCTCCTGCAGGAACAGGGATTCCCCAAAGGGCTGGGTTTCTGCAGTATATGCTCTCCTCACTGATCCGAATTGTAAACTTCCTTACATGGAACATTGGAAAAAGATTTAGCTGTTAACTATGAATTATCGGATTGGCAAGATATTGCCTTGGCACTGTCTAAAATTGCTATTAATACTACCTTAATTGAAGCTAATTATAAAACTGTGTTGAGATGGTATCTGGTGCCTACCCGGATTGCGAAGATGCATCTGTCTGCCTCTGCGCTGTGTTTCCAGCATTGTGGCCAGATTGGGTCTATGATTCACATCTGGTGGCAATGTAACTAGATTTTGGATTTGAATGTTCAATTTGGTAAACTCAGTGACGAGTTTATATATTCGCAGATCCCTGGAGATGGCGCTCTTTCACAAATTTCCAGATAATGTTCCCAAGAAATCTCAAAAATTGATTTCCTATATGTTTCTGGCAGCGAGAATTACTATAGCTAGACACTGAAGACAATCAGTCATTCCACTTGACTATGTTAAAAAGAAACTTAATTGGATCATGATTAACGACAAACTCACCTGTGTCCTACACAATAGTTCGAAGAAATTCGATCACACATGGAACCTGTGGATCCAATACCTTTCTGTGCCTTAATGATCCTCATCTGGACTTTCCTTTCTACTCTTTCTTTTGCTCTCTTTACTCTGTTTGTATTGCTCTGCATTGTATTCTCTATGTTAGCAAGACGAGATATACTTGACCTCAAATTGGCCACGATTTATGCCACTTAACTGCAATAACTTGTCCTAACTGCCACTTGTTGCTGCAGACTTTATTGTTTGATGTTTCTTAGTGTATATACGATGGCACGTTATTCATTAATATTGTTTGCTTTACTTATGTCTTTTTCTTTTATAAAACTACTCAATAAAAGCCATTGAAATATAAATTGTGTGTTTTCGCCAATACTAAGCTCACTTAACCTTCCTGGCGGTAATCCCGAGTGTAGCTCGGGGTTAATTTCAGTACCAAAAGTGGTAACCCTGAGCAATACTCGGGATTACACTGCAGTGATCCCTCGAGCCTTGTCTTGTCCCACGATCCCACGAGGTCCTCCTGCTGTGTCCGTTGGCCGATGCTGGCATCCGTCTTCTGGGTTCCAATCCCTGCGAACGTCGGGATGTACGGGGGGCGGAACTGGCGGGAGATTCAAAAAAGTCAAAATTTTACATACACACAATCCACTGTAATCTCGTATTACATTACTGTATCAAACCATTTCACCTAAATTTTGTCCAGTGCCCTGCCTGCACTTTTACCATTCTTTCTGCCTGGAAACTGAGAATCGTCCATGGCGTCTAAAAAGTGTCCCTTTAGGTCAAAGGCAGTTTTAGACCAGCTAGAATACAGTGATAGTGAATTAGAACCACTTGCAGAATTAAGTGATAATGATTTGTGGGGAAATTCATCATCAGACACTGAAAACGATTTTGCGACTTTGCTCAGTGATGTGCGAACATGGCACTCTATTTCAAATTTCAGTGTTTTTGGTTTGATTACATTATTGAATTAAATTTATTATTATATTATTATTTTTTATAATTATTATATTATAATTTATGAGGAACCTTAGAGATGTCTAGTGTTGGTAACAATCAGTCACCATTGATCTAGGCTGACCAGCTTTGATCCTCACTGAAGCACTCTGCTTCCTCTGGATTAGTAAAATCTTCCCTAGTAGCCTTGGTACCCCATCTACAGGGCTAGTGCAGTACTGGGGGCTTGCCTTCTTTGCATTACCCTTCCCGCTGCAGGCCCTGCATAGGGTTTTCCCTGTCAGGTTCTAGTCACACCTTCAGGTGTCCTTGTGGATGACTCTGCTCAGCCGGCTGGAGTTGCTGTGCCAGTATGTTGTTGTCGTCTCCCACTCCTGTCTTTTTGTGCTGAGGTGTACGTCTTTCACCCCCTTTTTATTCCTTCTCCATTGGGGTTGTCACCAACTTCTTAGGACTTTTTAGGATTCTTTTTTTGCTCTGAGCATCAGGTTAATCCTCTGTGACCACCTCTGGGTATTTAGCACTTCCTCTGTCCTGTTAAAACTTAGAGTGGTTGTAAAGGCGCAAGGTTTTTTTACCTTCATGCATTCTAAAACCTTCTCTGTGTAGCATTCCCCCCTAATTCTCAACTAAGCCCCCTCTCAGTCCAGTGATGTGCACTGGAGTCTCGGCTATCCCGGGACTCCCTCTGCTCATTGGCTGAGACAGCAGCAGGAGGCATTGGCTCCTGCTGCTGTCAATCACAGTTAGTGAGCCAATGAGAAGAGAGGGGGGGCAGGGCTGAGCCCGCAGCTCAGTAAGTGCATGGACACACAGAGCAACAGCTGGGGAGTGTGTGTCCTTGGGTGCCCCCATACAAAACTGCTTGCTGTGTGGATACCGACAGGAGGAAGGGGCCAGGAGTGCCGGCGGGGGATCTGAGAAGAAGAGGGTCTGGGCTGCTCTGTGCAAAACCACTCCATAGAGCAGGTAAGTATAGACATATTTGTTACTATAAGAAAAAAAAAAAGATAAGCCTTTAGAATCACTCTAAGCTCTTCTGCTTCTGATTCAGGCATTGGTCCTTCTGGGTGTTAGAAATGGTTTCTGGTTCTATCCCAGTTTCATTAGTGCCTGCTGCCCACCCCTCAATTGGACTGCTTTTGGGCATCCCAATTGTCTAACAATTAACACATTCCTCTATTCATCAATGGATAATAAGATTTTTATACTTACCATAAAATCTTTTTGTTGGAGTCCATTGAGGGACATAGGTCCCACCCGTCTTTGTTTGTTGGTCTTATGTACTGCTTTCCCACAAAACTGAGGCATTGTGATTAGAGGTACAGTTATATGGGGGCTGTCCATAAATCCATAAATGTTTTGTTTTTTTTCTTTTTGTTTTCCAGTGCTGTTAAAATGAATACGTTCCTGTGTCCCTTAATAGGCTCCAAGGAAAGGATTTTATAGTAATTACAAAATCCTCTTTTCTAGCTTAAATGGAAACCTGCCCTTTACATACAATAAAAAAGTCTCTTGACCATACTGCAATTCCCTCATTTTAGTGGGAAGTGGGCTTTAGTTGGTAATACCATTATACAAATAAAAAACAGATATTGCACCCAGACTGACCCCCCTCCCCCCATACAAGTAAATATCCATGTATAAGCAACTTAGAAGGCATTTGCAAACAAGCCAGACAAAACAAAACCAAGACACTTTCCCTTAAAGAAATTACAAGCAAGCCTGATGACACAAAAGCAAGACGCTTTCCCCTAAAGCATACTGCTGTTCTTTTGTTTATGGGTCTGGTGCCCATGTACATGAACCATAACAGTTGGTTTAGGGGCTATCTATTGTTTACAAGAGGCTGTTTGGGCGAAGGGACTGTTGACTTGCTTATGATCCTGGTTCCCATGTACACGAACTCTAGACCAGGGGTCTCCAAACTTTCTAAATAAAGGGCCAGTTTACTATCCTTCAGGTGTTTGGGGGGCTGGACTGTGGTCATTGGGATCAGAAATTGTCCTGACATCAGTGGGAGTAAACAATACATCTTTGGTATTAGAAGGAGGAATAGCGCCCCATTGTTGGTGTCAGTGGGAGGAATAGTGCCTCATTGTTGGTGTCTGTGGGAGGAATAATGCCCTATAATTCATGTCAGTAGAGGGAATAGTGCCCTATCATTCATATCAGTAGGAGGAATAGTGCTCTATCATTCATGTCAGTAGAAGGAAAAGTGCTCGATCATTGGTGTCAGTGGGAGGAATAGAGCCCTATCATTCATCTCAGTAGAAGGAATAGTGCTCTATCATTCATGTCAGTGGGAGGAATAGTGCCCTATCATTGGTGTCAGCGGGAGGAATAGTGCCCTATCATTGGTGTCAGTGGGAGGAATAGTGCCCTATCATTGGTGTCAGTGGGAGGAATAGTGCCCTGTCATTGATGTTAGTGGAAGGAAATGTGCCTCATTGTTGGTATCAATGAGAGGAATCTAGCCCGGTTGTTGGTGTCAGCTGGAGGAACAGTGCCCTGTCATTGGTGTCAGCGAGAAGAATACTGCTCCATCATTGGTGTCAATGGGAGGAATAGTGCCCGATCATTTGTGTCAGTGGGAGGAATAGGGCCCCATTATTGGTGTCAGCGGGAGGAATAGAGCCCCATCATTGGTGTCAGTTGGAGGAATAGTGCCCTATCGTTGGTGTCAGTGGGAGGAATAGTGCCCCATCGTTGGTGTCAGTGGGAGGAATAGTGCCCTATCATTGGTGTCAGTGGGAGGAATATTGCCCTATCATTGGTTTCAGTGGGAGGAATAGTGCCCTATCATTGGTGTCAGTGGGAGGAATAGTGCCCTGTCATTGATGTTAGTGGAATGAAATGTGCCTCATTGTTGGTGTCAATGAGAGGAATCTAGCCCGGTTGTTGGTGTCAGCGGAAGGAATAGTGCCCTGTCATTGGTGTCAGCGGGAAGAATAGTGCCCAATCATTGGTGTCAGTGGGAGGAATAGAGCCCCATTATTGGTGTCAGTGGGAGGAATAGAGCCCCATTATTGGTGTCAGTGGGAGGAATAGAGCTCCATCATTGGTGTCAGTTGGAGGAATAGAGCCCCATCATTGGTGTCAGTTGGAGGAATAGAGCCCCATTGTTGGTGTGAGTGGGAGGAATAGTGCCCCATTGTTGGTGTCAGTGGGAAGAATAGTGCCCTATCATTGGTGTCAGTGGGAGGAATAGTGCCCTATCATTGGTGTCAGTAGGAAGAATAGTGTCCCATCATTGGTGTCAGTGGGAGGAATAGAGCCCCATCATTGGTGTCAATTGGAGGAATAGAGCCCCATCATTGGTGTCAGTTGGAGGAATAGAGCCCCATTGTTGGTGTGAGTGGGAGGAATAGTGCCCCATTGTTGGTGTCAGTGGGAAGAATAGTGCCCTATCATTGGTGTCAGTGGGAGGAATAGTGCCCTATCATTGGTGTCAGTAGGAAGAATAGTGTCCTATCATTGATGTTAGTGGGAGGAAAAGTGCCTCGTTGTTGTCAGTAGCATAAATTATGCCCCATTGTTGGTGTCAGTGGGAGGAAAAGATAAAATCAAGCAAAGGGTCGCAGATTGGAGACCACTGCTCTAGTCGTAGGATGAGGGGCTATCTATTGTTTACAAGAGGTTGTTGGAGGAAGGGCTGTTAATGTCAAGTTGAATTCATCTAATTATTAAACATATAAAAATCTTTGCATTCATCAGCATGGAAGCTGCTCATGGAGCACACTTCTTGACTTTACAAACCTGACAAAGATCTGAAACATAAGGTGAAGTTAAGTTGACCCCTTAGTGTCAGCAGCAGAAAAAAGTAAAAGATTTGGAGTGGCCATCATCATTTCCTGACCTCCATATCATTGAGCTGCTTTGGGGTGATCTCAGATATGCAGTTCATGCATTTTTACCGCATTAGAAAATAAAGGGATTAATTTACAACGATCACAAAAGACTGCAAGCCATCATTGATGCTAAAGGCATTCAGTACAGAATATTCAAAACTAAGGGTTTGCAAACTCTTGAACAGAACCATTTTATTCTTTGCTTTCTTGCCATGATTTGTGACTGTGCTATTCTGTGCTGCCTAAGAGTTTCATTTGGATCACATTAAAAATCAGAGAAATGTGTTTTGTCTGATCACTCATACCTCTGCGAGGAGTATGTAAAACCTATAAGCACAAATGTAAGTGCCTAATTGTGAAGGCATTATGCATAGAATTGAATGACACTGAAAACATATTTTCTGAGGTTTTAACAAGACTACTTTGCAATATTTTACAGCGACTGGAGGAGATCATGAAGCGAACGAGGCGCAGTGAACCTGGGGATAAGGTAAAATCAATTTTTACATAAAGACACAGCTAAAATAATATAAAAACATTTCAGAAAAAAATTTGAAGATTACTTGTTACCTTTAATACTTATAATGTACACACAGCACAATTGGAATTTGATTTCAATGAGTGCTGTGGGTGGAAACCCATGGGTATGCATGCCAAGGACATTCAGTTTATTGCATCTCTAATGGAACTCTATCCAACACTTAGATTTACTTTTTGCATAGAATTGGAAGGATTGCAAGTTGTTTTTATTGCTGTTTGTGTCCCTATTGGGATGGTTTCCTTTCTTTTCCCGTCCTAAAGACATCCAAGGTACTGCTCTTAGCATTTTTTGCTGTTTCCATTTTTTCATTGCATTCCCCATGTATTCCTTCGGTGCAGGTGACCTGCCACTCTGGTGATTTCAGACAGCAGTAAACCCTAACAGAGAATCTTCCATATTTTACTGTATCCAAATGTTAAATACAAATTATATATATATATATATATATATATATATATACACACACACACACACAGTTGCAAGAAAAAGTATGTGAACCCCTTGGGATTACGTGGAGTTTTGCATGAATTGGGCATAAAATGTGCTCTGCACGTCATCTAAGTCACAACAATAGAAGAACACAGTCTGCTGAATATAATACTACACAAACATTAGATGTTGCCATGGTTTAATTGCACATAACATGTAAACATTCACAGTGCAGGGAGGAAAAAGTATGTGAACCTTTGGACTTAATAACTGGTTGACCCTCCTTTGGCAGCAATAACTTCAACCAAACGTTTCCTGTAGTTGCAGATCAGACCTGCACAACGATCTGGAGTAATTTTGGACCACTCCTCTTCACAAAACTGTTTCAGTGTAGCAATATTCTTGGGATATCTGGTGTGATTCGCTCTCTTAAGGTTCAAAGCTCAAAGCAAAGGGAAAAGCTCCACAGCATTTCAATCGGGTTGAGGTCAGGACTCTGATTGGGCCACTCCAGAAGGCGTATTCTGTGCTGTTGCAGCCATTGTTTTGTTGAATTACTTGTATGCTTTGGGTCATTGTCTTGTTGCATCACCCATCCTCTGCGGAGCTTCAGTTGGCGGACAGATGGTCGTACGTTTTCCTGCAAAATGTCTTGATAAACTCTGGAATTCGTTTTCCCATCAATGACAACAATCCGTCCAGGCCCTGAGGCAGCAAAGCAGCCCCAAACCATGATGATCCCTCCGCCATGTTTTACAGTGGGGATGAGGTTTTGATGTTGGTGTGCTGTGCCTTCTTTTCTCCACACATAGTGTTGTGTGTTCTTCCCAAACAACTCAATCTTGGTTTCATCTGTCCACAGTATATTTTGCCAGTAGTGCTGTGGAACATCCAGGTGCTCTTTTGCAAACTTCAAACGTGCTGCAATATTCTTTTTGGACAGCAATGGCTTCCTCTGTGGTGTCCTCCCATGTACTCCATTCTTGTTTAATGTTTTCCTTATTGTAGATGTGTCAACAAAAATGTTAGCATGTGCCAGAGATTTCTGTAGGTTTTTAGCTGACACTCTGGGATTCTTCTTTACCTCATGCAGCATTCTGCACTGTGCTCTTACAGTCATTTTTACAGGACGACCACGCCTAGGGAGAGTAGCAACAGTGCTAAACTTTCTCCATTTGTAGACAGTCTCTCTTACCGTGGACACATGAACATCAAGGCTTTTGGAGATACTTTTGTAACCCTTTCCAGCTTCATGCAAGTCAACAATTCTTGATCGTAGGTCTTCTGAGAGCTCTTTTCTGCGAGGCATGGTTCACATCAGACAGTGCTTCTTGAAACCAGTAAACCCAAAACAGGTGTGTGTTTTTTAATGGCAGGACAGCTGTCAGCAACACATCCAATATCATCATCACAGTGATTGGAGTCAAGGTTGGCTCACTCCTGGCTCCAATTAGCTCTGGGAGAAGTCATTAGGCTAGGGCCTCACATACTTTTTCCTCCCTGCATTGTGAATGTTTACATGTTATGTGCAATTAAACCATGGCAACATCTAATGTTTGTGTAGTATTATGTTCAGCAGACTGTGTTCTTCTATTGTTATGACTTAGGTGACGTTCAGAGCACATTTTATGCCCAATTCATGCAAAACTCCACGTAATCCCAAGGGGTTCACATACTTTTTCTTGCAACTGTGTATATATATATATATATATATATATATATGTATATGTATATATATTTATTCATTTGTTGGGGCCATGAGAAGTGGAAGCGCCCTGTAAACCATCTCACAGAAATGGATTGGTAAGTGCATAGGCAACCTCTCTGTTCTCTGAATATCTATCATGACATTATCCCCAGCCAGTTGAGAAAAGATTTTAACCACTTGCCTACTGGGCACTTTTACCCCCTTCCTGCCCAGACCAATTTTCAGCTTTCAGCACTCTCACACTTTCAATGACAATTGCGCGGTCATGCAACATTGTACCCAAACTAAATTTGTATAATTTTTCTTAGTTTTTGTTATAAAGTTTTGTAAATAAGTAATTTTTTTCCTTCACTGATGTGCACTGATGGGCGGCACTGATGGGCACTGTTAGGCGGCACTGATGGGCACTGTTAGGCGGCACTGATGGGCACTGTTAAGCGGCACAGATGGGCACTGATTGCCAGCACAGATGGGCACTATTGGCCACACTGATGGGGGTACACTGATCACCAGGACACTGATGATCAGTGTATATGTCCCCTAGTGAATTGCCGCTTACCGGCTCTCCTCTCCTCACATGCTGTCAGCGGGAGGAGAGGGCCACCAATAATCGGCATTTCCTATTTACCCGGTGATCAGCTGTGATTGGACACAGCTGGTCACATGGTAAAAGCAGCTGTGATTGGCCTATTCCGTAACCATGTGACCAGCTCTATCCGAAGGACACTGCGATAACAGATCGCGTGCAAGAGGCGCAGTTCTGGGAGGAGCTCCATGGACACCCTTCCAGAACTAGCCGACCGCTCTGTAGCTGTCTTTCAGATATAGTGCAGTAAGGAGCAGGTTAAAGTTTACATCTCTCAAAACACCAAAACGGGTTGCTACCCCTGCCCAGTGAAGATAGCCCAATGAATCAACAGAAAGTGATAAAAAAAAACTGGGTGAAACGGTTTTAAAAATAAATGTAGTTTAAATAACTAGTTTGTGAAAATGTTTAAAGTTAAATTTGAGGTTATTTTGGGGCATTTGGACTTTGTGTTCTCTTGGAGGCATTGCATTGCAGTTAGGGGAGGAGGGTTGGAACTATTATTTTGTACTTATTGTATCTTCATGTAACTTAAGTACTGTTGTACTTGTCAAATTTAATAAAAAAAATTAATGAAAAAAAAAAGTTGAGGTTTTTTTTCAGTCCCACACTAGGCCCTCTCCTTTTATTCTTTTTCTGTCTTTCTTTCTGCCTTTGCCAAGGGTTAAAATGAATCAATCCCCAGATTAAACAATTCTTACAGAGATTCATTACAGCAGTCAGACTGTGGTATTTTGAAAAATTCCCATGCTCCACTTCAGTGCTACCATACTGTCGGAAATATTGCTTTTAGCAAGAAATTTTGTTCTTGATCTGAAAATCTTGTTGAGCTAATAAAGTTAGTATGTACTGAATATTAAGACTGTTTTTTCCTTTTCAGCAATCCACTGTTCAAAGAAATGGGGAAATACCAAAAACAATAGAGAATACAGGTAGTCATTTTAACATCCCAGTAACCATGACTTGCCATGTTGACAAATCACAAATAGCTATAAACTACAATCTCAGCAGCGTTGGCAGACAGTGACTCCATCCAAATGACATCTTGCAGATCATAGAAAGCTTAAATTGAACACACATCTTCACAGATAAATGTCAGATAGGTCAAAAAGGTATATGTCTAGCTCCAGCAATTACATATGCTCAGAACAAAAACCAAAGACACACTGAAAAGAGGGTGGAACTAGATATACAGAGCATCTCTTAGCTACAGAGTTAGAAAGGGACAAATTTATATGAAGGCAAACAAACAGCTATGCATGTGTTACTAGTTAATATGTTATATAGTATTTTAAATGTGTATTAGTTGTACAGTTGTAGATGAGCAAGCTATTTAGGCTCTCCAATATTGCTTAATCAATATCAGTCATAGGTTATTGAAAATTAAACTGTTAGGCCCCTTTCAGATGGGGCGGATCCGTCTGCTCAGTGGGGGATCTCTCTACTGGCGGATGACAGGTCTTTGTCTGCTACAGACACTGGCCGCTGATTTCAGTGGGACGGTCGGATGGAAACGGACCACCTGTCCGTTTCAACCCAAATGTCATCCGATCTGCTGGTCAGATGGGGAACGGATCCATCTGTTTTTGGCATACAGGATCGGATCAGATGCCAGCGGGTGTCAGCAGACTATTGTCCGCTGACACCTGCCAGTCCGTAGAAGTCTATGGATGGACCGATTGGGTCTGCCTGAAAAATGGACAGGCGGACCCATTGATCCACTCCTGTGAAAGGAGCCTTAAGGTTTTCATGTTGTTGTTAAAGCAGAACTTCACTTTCTCACTCAACATTGACTATTTTTAATTCTTATGCTGCTAATATTTGTAAACAGATGGAAAAGTATATTGTATTTACTTGTTTTAAACTTTTTAAATTTTTCTACAGTTCTTCAGTTACTTCCTGGTTTCCATGCCTAGGAAAATGCTGTTATACATCCCAGGAGTCTTTAGGAGGGAAGGAGGGGCTTTCTCTGCTAAGCACACCCTGTTGTCTGAGCTAGGGGTTGATGGCTTCCAGATTCCAGGAAGTAAATTCATCTGCCCTTACTTAAGATGGCCACAGCCAAAAATGCTAGAAGGTGTTTTTCAAAGTGATTTCTCTGCAAAATAAATGAGACATGAATGGATGGGACAGTTTGCTTTGAATATTATAAATGAATTAAATAGTGTTTTTGGTTTATCCTGCTCAGATGCAGTGTAGCTCTGCTTTAAATTTACTGCACATTAATACTTTTTATTTAAAGAGACATAGTCTTTACCTTACATCACCATACATACAGCAACATGCTTAGTGTGCTCTGGCACAACCTAACCTATGCCCCTCGGTGTCTTAAGTTGTCCGAACTGTTTGCATATAAGTCCAGCTTTTTAGAGAATCGGCCTCTTACCAGTTTCTGGCCTGTGGAGTTTGGGTGCATTCAGTGGCAACAATCAGTTTAAAGTTGCAGGATGCAGAGGAGGATCAGGCTGTGGCAGTTAAATGGTGTTTTCTTGACATTCTTTAACCTCTTTCTAAATGAAACATAATATATGAACTTTAAAGGTAAGGATAGCTGGAACATTACAAAATAAAGATAAAATGTGTTTCCGTGTTTAAATTCAATATGGGTCTTAACTACCATACAGCAGAGATAGGCAGCTTGGTAACTGTTGCTTTTTTTTTTTTTTGCAGCCATTACATCATCATCTTCACCAGAGGAACAAGAACCTGTGTTCCTCCAGAGTACAGAAGAAACTCCCCGCAATGGAGAATCATTGACCTCCTCCCCAAGGATTATTACATTTCAACAGACTTTACCTGTTGACAGGTGAGACTTGTAAGGCTGGTACCTGCCCTGCATACAGCATGCTGCCCCACACCAGTGCCCATAACCAAGTTTTGATATGATCAGTGAAGCAGCAATATTATATGAATTGCTCTTTCTGCTGACTCAGCATCATTTTTTAGACACTTATATAAAATATGTAGGTTACTGTCATTTTTAGTCACTCCAAGCTTCAGTTTTGATTAGGATAAACATTTTGGTTCAGTTTTCATTCCCTGAAGGAATTATACGCCTTGTTTTGGGGGCTGTCAGCCAATTTGCAGGACAGTGATGTATCTGAGCTAGAAGTGTAACCACTAGACCTGAATGGTCTGATCTTGATATGTTGTGTCAATTAAAGCCTCGATTGTCCTGTCATATTTTCAATTTTTTATACCATTTAGCACAGAGAAGCAACCAAATGAAAATGGGTTATGTACACCAAACAACAACTTTGAAGAGATCATCAATTTGCCTGTTGGAACTAAACCAATCAAACTTGATGCTCTAAATAATGAAGGGAACAGTATTGAGGGCCTTCCTCTGAATCCAATTATAGCTTTTGAAGTTGATAATGTGCAAACGCCACAAACAGCAGGTATGTTGATCTACAGAAGTTTAATAAATGTCAGAATAGGGTGGAAAAGGCTTACAATGTCTCTCAGATTTTTGTGATTGTGTATGTCTTTGTTAAGGAGGGTTTTTTTGTCTGATTTTAAATGCTTTCTATGTTTTTCTCAAAGCGATTTCCCTTCCCTTCCTTTTCTGACTGACAGCCAACAGGGGAAACAGGCAGCAATTAATTCCCAGCAGAGAGTTAGGTTTTATCCTCAATTAGCTAGAAAATGTGTCCTTCCCCTGTTTTCATATCTGTTGTGTCAAAGGCACTAGAAGTAGGGAGATTTTTTCTCACTTCCTGTTCCGTCAAATATAAAGTAAGGTTGGATTAATAACAGGCACTAGTTGAGGTTTAATGTTGAATTTCTTAATCGTACATCACAAGACACAGGAGAGTTCATTCTTAGATTATTGGGTTATGTGCCACCTCTAGATGATTGGACACTTGCAAGTAGCAAAGCTTGACAATGCTCAGCAAAACCTCCCACTCCCAGCATTGCCTCCATTTTTTGTTCGTGTCCGTAGGTGATGCCCTTGTCTGCTGAGAGCCTTG
Source organism: Staurois parvus (assembly GCF_062004578.1). Taxonomy (NCBI): domain Eukaryota; kingdom Metazoa; phylum Chordata; class Amphibia; order Anura; family Ranidae; genus Staurois; species Staurois parvus. The sequence continues at coordinate 11,870,506 of NW_028317961.1, read as the reverse complement.
CATTGATTTCTGCTTGAACTGTCATTCACTGCTGAGCCTTGGTGCATTATAGCAGTGGTAGTTTTCTTGATCAGTCCCTATGGATGCTTATATCCAAAAGGAACAGTACCTGGGCCCCAGTGAAAAAATAGAGATGGTCAGTAAGCTGCATTGGATCCTGTGTGTGACCTTCACTTTACAGGCATTTGCTTCTGTGAGTTAGCTGGTGGATTGCTTTACAGGTCTGAAGCCATGGCTACATAGTAGGTAAGGTTGAGAAAAGACACCAGTCCAACCTGTGTGGGTGTGCTCAAAAATCAGATACCTGTATACTGTGTTTGCTAAGATGCCCATCCAAGAGTTTTTTTTTTATTTTTAAATCTATCAATACTTCCTGCTGTCACCACCGATTTTGGAAGTGAGTTCCACATCCTTACTGCCCTGACAGTGAAAAACCCCCTACACAGGGTCTGCTTGGTGTATGCATATGTGCCCTTGTTTTAGTTGGGTGGTGCTGTCTCCCAGACATACAGGCAACTGGAGAGACTGAGGGTGCAGGAATTGTTCCTTTTAGCCCCCTATACCTAGGAGAGGAGCAGGTGCTGAGGGGTTGGTGCATGCGCGCTACCCTGTTTTGACGTACAGACTCATTCTACTGGGTGCTCTGTGCACTAACACAGCCAGCTGTCTTCTTACCTCTGAAGAAGTGGCAGAAGCCTATAGAGCAGATTTCATCTACATCTGGAACCAATTAGAGTTCCTTTTTGTTCTTTTCAGAATCCTGGGTTGTAACAGAAAACTTCCTTTTGGAAAAAGTCCTGTAGCCCCAAACAAGCCAATTCAGAAAAAAAAAAACCTTCCCAACTGTTAAAAGTGGGGAGAAGGGGTTGTGCTTGGCTGCCTTCGCAGCCATATGGACCGGATATATTGATGATGTCTGGATTCAAAAAGTTTTGTACAGAGGCTCAGGTTGTGCACAAAGGCAAGGTGGAGTTTCAAGGCATTTCTCCTCTGTGCTGTCTTCTGCACAAAACAAAATAGCAGCCCTGTTGGCTGCACTGGGCCAGTTGAGTTCTCAAGGGTCATTGCTCATGTTCTGGAACCAGAAAGATTTTGTAGTCACTATTCAAACCTGTTCATGATGCCCAAGCCACAGTGCACCGAATGACCATGTACGGCCCGTTCTGGAACTAAAGTGCTTTAACAAGTTCTTACATGTTCAAAAGTTCCATATAAAATCTGTAAGGTCAGTGGTTGAACTACCGTGAGATTTCCTGGCCTCAGTTAACATCAGGGATACCTACCTCCATATCCCTATATTTCCATTTCATCAGCGCTACCTGCACTTTGCGGTGGAGGGAACAGCTTTTTCAGGTTGTGGCTCTGCTCTTTGGCCTAGAAAGGGAGAAGCATTCCAATGATTTTCATTACCCTGAATTTGGTTCTCAGACATAGTCATACTCCTAGCAGACAACCCATGGGCCCTGCTGTCCAGACCTTCTCTCTCAAGGCCTCCTGATGCATCCTGTTTTGCAGTCACTGGCTTTGGTGGCTTGGCTGATGAAGCTCAAGTCCTGAGGGACAGGGGTCTTGCATACTCTGTGATTCCCATTTTTGCAGGTTAAAAGGGCTTCTTCTTGTAGGACTTGCCAGCGCACATGGAAAGCATATTTTTTTTTATGCAAAAAGGGAAATCTTTCCAGGACTTACTCTGCAGATTTTATCCTTCCTCCAGTCAAGACTGGACAAGTCATTAGTCCTGACGACTATAAAAGGTCAGGTTAGTGGTGCTGGCTTTCCCACACTCTGGTTAGAGCTTTTTGTGAGGAGTTTCTCACATTGTTCTACCACTACGCTCCCCACTAAAGCTGGCCATAGATGGATCGAATGTCAGCCGGTTCAACAGGGAAATTGTAAAATCTATAGCTTGCCTAATTCTGTGAGACCTGTTGTTGTTTGAACCCATTTGGGATATTTCTCTCCTTCTCCTGTCACGCAAGGTAGCCTTTCTCATGTCTGTCACATTGATTAGCCGGGTGTCTGAGCTGCCATTTTGTCTTGTGAGGAACATGTTTTTGTTCTTTACAAACACCGGGTTTTTTTAAAACCAAGTAATTCCTACCTGCTGAAGGTGGTCTCAACTTTTCATTTGAATCAGGACATTATGTTGCCTTTCTTTTTGTCCTGCTCCAAAATATCCTAATGAGATATCTTTCACTACTTGGATGTGATTAGGGCTGTGCTAGTCTACCTTGCAGCCTTGATTGCACCTTGTTGGAGTTGCCTGAAGGCTATTCCCTGGTCTTCTGCTCTTACATTTTCTGTGTTTTACCAGACTCATGTTCAGGCTTCAACAGACACTGACTTTGGTTGGGTTTTATTACAGGCGGTTCTGTAAGGGTTTTCTTGGTTATTCCTCCTCTGTTTAAAGGACTGTTCCTGTTGGGCCTGCTAGCCATTTTTTTTGCTGTTGCCCACCCCTCATGGGATTGCTTTTTTTTAACATCCCAATGGTCTGTGAATTAACTCTCCTGGGTCCTGTGATGTACGGTTAACAAAACTGGTGTGGAGTACATCATGTGACATCAGCCCATCCCTTCCCCTCTGGTTTAACTTTAATATAGCTTGCTGAGGGGTTATGCTGGGTGGTGTCAGGCTTTGCTGTTTGTTAGTGTCCAATCACCTGGTGGTGGAGCATAACTGAATGTTCTAAGAATTACCTATCATGTGTCCAGTAATGTATTCTAAGAAAGGGGTTTTGTACGAAATGCTTTGTGAACCTTGTTGCCCACTGTTTTATCTATCAAAACAAGTCTATAAACAAGTCATCAGTTTTGTTTGTAACAGTAATATCAATGTTATGCTGCTACATTCCAAATGCTTGTGAATTCTGAGGAATTTTCAGCTTAAAGCAGCAGTAAACCTGCAAGGTAATGTCATATTGTGCTATTATGCATCGTATACTAGCACATTATGAAGGACTTGCCTTAAAACGAAGCCTTTCAGCGGCGTGCTGTCACCACTGTAACAGAAAAAGTAATTAAGTACACCTATTTTACAGCGAGAGCTTTTCTTGGAGACTGTACAATAGTGACAGGATCATTTTTAGTGTTAATTTTGTGTATCTTAAAGGATAAGTTCATCTTTGGGAAAATGTTACATGTTCCACCCGATTTGTAACGCAGCAGTCGCTACCCAATCATCCCCCCCACTACCTGTGAAAGCAGTACAGTGAGAAGTTACGTATACAAGTGACAGCTTTCCTCTACTGCTGTCATTGATTCTTCCTGTCAGTATATCTGCTTGCCTGTACAGGATGTATGAGCAAGCAGATATATTGACAAGTCTGCAGGAGACCTGCATGGCACCAGCAATCTGCTGATCACTGGTGCAATGTTTTCTAGGCTCCTGCAACCAAAAATAATAAATGCACATTGTTTTACCTTTTCAAAAATGTGCAATTATTATTTTTTGTCAATAGCTGAACCTTTAAAGCAAACACTTCCATGTGTTGACGCATGTTGAGTTAAGGTAGCTTGTTCTTTAAATGGCCCTTTAGTCCCTCAATGCTTGCAGTAAGAAACCTACCCTATTTTTGTCAGCACAGCACACACAGAATTCACACCTGTGCGTTTGCAGTGTGCTATACCATTGCTGCATTTGTATGGTATTTGTATGCAGGACGTTATCATGCCCAGTTTTTAGTGCACATAAGTGCAAATGTATGAAAGCAGCATAAATATTTGTTTTATTAAAGAGAATTAAACTGTGCTCATTTTGGCAGTTCCCCATCAGTTTTCAGTGCTGGATCAGGATTTTCATAGAATTGATGGACAGCACCCATTTCCTACTGATTTTTAAGTATCTGTAACTTACATATAATTATTAATATGCTTTTGAATTCACAGAGGTCATCTGAACAACCAAACAGAACATAGAAATCACCTTTAAAGCCCCAGGGATTCTTTCCATGCTATGAAGGAAGGATTGTTTACTTAATAAGTTATTGACTGAATATCTGAAGATGGGAAAAACTAGATTCATACCAGCTTATGGGACTGCTGCTCTGTGGAAACAGACCCTTGATTTTTAGTGTGCAGTGCATAAAAAGGGATTTTCCCTAAAATTTCTGCTTCTGGCACCTATTTTTGAAGTTTTTACAATGTTGAAGGAGATGATTTATAACTGAAAGCATCAAGGAAGTTTGTGGGACCTTCTCAAGACTGGTCTGTTTTAAATGTAATTGTTTAACCTGCTAGTAATATTTTACACTGTATATGTTTAATACTTGAATACACCCTCATAGCTCTACATGTAGGGCTATAGAGTGGTCTCATTTAAACCATTTGGTTTAAATATTATTGCTGAGAACTCCATTTATAGGGGCTTTAATGTATAGGCTACTGTATCAGGTTCTCTGAATTGTAATTACTACTTGGCTGTTTTAATCATCTCATCGGTTTATTTCCTTTTCATTTTATTTGAAACAAAATGACATTCCTTGATCGGATAAAGAGGTACAAAGATTTTAAGTTTTCATTTTAATCACTTAAAAATCAAGTTTTCCCATAACAAGGATGCATATTTTGCTGTACAATAACAAATCTTTAAGGAAAAACAAAATCTATATTATAAATGTATTTTTGTCAGCTTTTCTTATCCGTGGATGTTTATTTGCCTTACTAAATTCCTAAACACACAGACCTATATATATAGATAGATCTATATAGAGAGAGAGAGAAGGGGAGAGATGTTTATGTACAAAAAGGGTTGGAGTCAAATGAAAGAGTAAAGTTATAAGTATGAAAATAACTCTATGCTCGTTTCAGAGCAAAATAAAATGAACGATTCTTCTAAATTAACATTCACTTTACTTTTTTGGGGGTAGGGGTCTTTATTTTTACACTATACCACACAAGCACTCAGTTTGTGCTTCCTGTATTTGTCTTTCAGATGCTATTTCATAAATGTGCACTTCTTAAACCACACTGCTCTTATTCACTTATTTATGTTGTAGCCAGCCGGGTGATGACTAAAAAACACTGGCTCAAAAGTCCATATTTTGTGGATTGTCAAGGAGCCCTCACTGGTTAGAGATAGCCTGTCTAGGAGTACAACACAGTACGCATGGTCAAATGCCAATTCCTGGAGAGGTTCATGCTGTAACTAGCGAAGGCATCTTAGAAATGTGTTGATGGGCATTACTGGCTAGTCTACAGTTTGCAGCTATTTATGTCTACAGGGTACATACACTGTGCAAAGAAATCATTTTTCCTGTTACAGTGCAGCAAATGTCACAAGAGAAACAATTTACATTAAATGCAATTCAGTTCACTTTTCACACAGAATCCAGTGTAGTATATCAAATTGAGTTTGTTTTTTGGTTGTCCTTATGTCCATGTACATAGAAGTTCTATTTAAGATGATGATAATGCTTAAATCATGTAGTTTTTATTTCTCTACTCTATATATAGCATGTCATTAATGAATAAATTTGTTTGAAGTAATTTTAATGAATTTGAAGTTTTGTGTAGTCATTTGTATTAAATGCATTCCCCTTCTGTACAGGTGTATATAAGAAGGTCCTGAAGGTAATGTAAAGAAATTTCTGGGGGTAGGGTGGGCATGTTTACAACAGTAAGGCTTGGTTTACATCTATACGGTTTCGCCGCAGTTGCATTTGTTTGTGCACTGCAGCCCTTTCATTTGAAAATGCAGGAAAAAGGTCTCTGCGCTTTTTTTAGAAAGCATGGCACGCAGGGAATCCACATAGTGCAGTGCGATTTCCAGTGCATAAGGGTGCCATTAGGATTAAGTTTACCCCCACGCATCTCCTAAACAGCATTGCGTTTTTTGTGCAGGAATGCATGCAATTACACACCTACCTGCAGCCCATACTAATGTAAAACTAGCCTTACTGCTCATTAACCAATATAGGGCAAAAGGATAAGAAATGTTGACTATCAACTGCAGGCAGTGGCCATAGTAGCAAGAAGGTTTGAGTTCATTGTTAGTTTTAGATCAAGCAGAGAATGATTAAAAACACATCAGATTTGTTTTTCTCCCATTGGCAACATTTCACTGTACTGCCTGTCCCAGGGATAAAACAGAAAGCAACGAAATTTCCAGGGGAGATATCCCTGCAGATGTAGCTGAAAACCACAACAGGTAACTCGCCCTATTCATGTTTGCAACTAAAACATTTTGAATTCCCATTAACTTTCTTATTGACGATCATGAGAGTTGGAGGGGTACATTTTTACAAGCTACTAAATGCTAAACAAAACAAAAACAGTTTTTAGAACCATCAAATTACAAAATTGCTTGTATATCAGGTATTTACACAATATGCCATCTTTTTAGGAACTTTTTGTAAAGTTTTAGTCTCAGTATTAAGATAATTTTGTGAAAAACTGCTAAAAAAAAAAAAATCTATTTTAATTAATTCTCATTAAGATTATGGCATATGTCTTGAGCTTATTCAGCCACACGGATTGTTTTAGGCCACCATTGTCCAACCCATGGCCCCAGAGAGTTTGGCATGTGGCCTGGGAATGTCTAGAGGGCCACAAGGGCATGCCATGCAAGCATTGCAGCCATGGCAGCCTGCATTGACACACCAGGTAAATGCACATCTGTAGGTGATGCTAGGCTGCCATGTTTGCAATAGCACCAGGAAATGCAGGGGGCGCCTGACCAGTCAATGCTGTATGGCCAGATTATGGGGGGTGTCTGGCTAGCTATATTTACACCAGCGCTTAGGGCAGGTGCGAATTGTAGGGGCGGTTGCTGGCCCTGTTCACTATAATGGCAGGTCGCCGGTGGCTGCACCTATTCATGGCTCTTACCTGTGGTGATCCCTACTGGGCACAATTTGCATCCAGCAGCTTTCACCGCAGGTATTCGTTGGGTGTGCAGAGAGTTGTGAATGGGGCTGCACCTACTTTCTGAGGAATGTAGGAGGAACTGCTCATCAGCTATCCTTTTTGTTGTTTATCAAAAACACTAGTTTTATGTTGCCCGCTTTACTTTGCGTAATAAAACTTTTTTTTTTTTGTAGATAGGTACTTTATCAGTGATCTGCTGACTTTTTCTACTTATCAGCTATCCTTATTGTTAGGGTATTTTATGTGTGGCCCAAGACCATTCCTCCTCTTCCAATGTTGTCCAGGAAGGTCAAGGCCTTGTTTCCCCCCCCCCCCCGGGTTTCTGTAAGTACTTATAATATAGATTATCTGCCTGTGTTTAGTTTGCAGTAGTGGTGACAGGGCCCCTTGAAGGGGTGTATGTGTTCTTCTGGAACACCATTTCAAATCCCAATGTTCCCTTTCACAGATTACATTGTAGAAATAAAATACAGCATTCCCTTTGAAGTAATATTTAATCACTTATTTTTATATGTCCACCAGTGCACAACAGGACCAAACCAATACATATTTTTACAATACATTAGCAACAAATTGAAAGTAATAAAACTGGTATAAAACATAAAATAACATATAAAATCTATCACTATAAAGGTAAACACATACATATATAATAAATAAGAAGCAAGAAATGTGATGTACTTGGAAGATGCTCTGTCCATAAAAGGAACAGGGTAGACTGCTGTAGGTATGATGCCATTGCCAATGCCTTTTATTAGGGGAATGCACTGACAAGAATTAAAGACCACATCACAAAATATCTTCCTTGCCTGGAAAGTAAAACACTACGTAAAACAGTCAGTGGGGGTAAATGTGTATGCCCCACAAGCCAAGAAGACAATGTAAACATTTTATAGGGTGTGTAGACCAATCACTCATTTAAGCTTAAACTGTCTGTGTGACTGATGGCCAGTCGGAGCAATGCCTGAGTCTCCTCTGTCTGCTGCCGCACTTGCTCAAGCTGTTCCTTCAGTGGACTTTGACTGATTGCCATTGAAAACTCTGTATCTGAAATGAAAATAACCGTGGTTAGTTTACTTTGTCGACTCTTGTGAGAAGAGAATAAGAAGGACAGACAAACATGGTGTTGTTTATGATAGCCTATTGTTCTACTTTTTTTCTGGTCTATTCAGCTGTACTGGCTTGAGGTTCTAATACTTGACAGGGCTCTAATTGTCTCTGTTCAATCAATCTTACTTTGGCAACATCAAAAGGGATCCCTGTCTGCCTTTCTGATGTGTGATAATTCCCTGAAACTCAAAGCTAAAAGGCAAATACCTCAAGAAGCCGTAAGTCATCGAAACACACACTTTACACTGCAATCAGCATATACCAAAGTACTGGCTGGCCTGGATGTTAACCCACTTGCCCTCCTGAGGATTTTCCCCCCTTCAGGACCAGGCCATTTTTTTGCATTACAGCGGTGTGTTACTTTAACTGACAATTGCGTGGTGCTGCACCTAAGTGAAATTTATGTTCTTTTGACACAGGGGGAACTAACTTGGTGTCAACATGGTGATCAGTGCATCACTGGGCAGGAAGGGGTTAATGTGAGGGACGATCAAAGGGTGGGTTAACTGTGTGCTGGGAGTGTTTTACTAGGGGGCGGGGTGTGTTCTTCACTGTAAGCACACTGCTTGGAATGGCTGTACTATACACAGCCATCCCAAGCAGTGTGCTCGAGTGGACAGGGAGGAAGATTGTTTGTAAACAAACAAACAAACAAACTTCCTCCTCATCGGTGATTGTCGGTAATCACAGAGCGCTGGCGGGTAATTACCAGCCGGGACTCTGTGATTTTGATCCGTGGCCATGAATGGCAACGTGGGTAGGCCGTGCACACCCCCCTACCCGGAAATGCAAAATGATGTACGTACACACACACCGCCCTGTAGCAGTATATCTGCTATAGGGCAGTCCTTAAGCAGTTAAAAGGTACTATTCCCTTTCCATTGCTGACATGTCTTCTTGTGCAGTCCACCAAAGAATGTGTACACCTTCAAGAGTTGTACTCTCACCTGGCATATATGACCAAACCGTTAAGTGAGAAAAGGGAGAACTGTGTTGGTCCATCTAGCGAATAGGGATAATCTCATCCGCTAACATCTAAGTCCAATTCAAGGGACACAAGCCTTTTATGACCTCACTTAACAGTTTGGACATATGCCAGGTGAGAGCACAACCAGTGAAGGTGTACACATTCTTTGGTGGACTGCACAATATATATTTCATATTACGCCATTAGAAGAAATGTCAGAATCACGGATTAATAAAGGACATGTATGCAGCAGCAGCATGATTGCATTGTCACTTCTAATTTGATGTTGAATTATTTATATATTCTATTCACATATTTGATCATTTGTATTACTACTGTTAGTGGAACACAACACTTTTGATTTTTATGCATAAAAGAAGATCAATTTAGCAATCATTATGCAGGAACTTTTGTTGCTTGCCTTAACAGGTTCCCGCCAGGCCTATGGCCAGATGGCGGCCAGGTGAGCACCTCGTCCCTCCAGGTGGACGCCATATGGCATCCTTTCAGGCATGCGCAGTTTGCCTTCCATCAGAGCCGCGCGATCTGTCACCGGCCGTGTACCTCGGACACGGCCACTGACAGATTGTTGCCACTACCATGTGACCTGCTGTGACCAATCATAGCAGGTCACATGACAGTTGTATACAATGGGTGGCATGAAAGGAAGAATGTATCTAGCTGTTAATGGTTACAGCAATCACAGCTAAGCACAAAAAAAAAAAAACCCTGAATGAATCGATGTCAATCAGGTAAATGCTTGCTTATAGCAAAGTAATTCTTTACTATAAGCAAATTGTGTAAAAAAAAAAAAAAATACTGATCTCTTCCCCAAAGTAGTACAATGTTACTATGGTAACATACTACTTTGGTCATAGTGAAATATGAAGAAAAAAAAAAATCTTAAAGAGAAAAAAAATTTAAAAATTATCAATTTTTTTTTCCATACGGTCAGTGTCCCTGATCACCGCCATGCCAGTTATATGATGATGCTGTGCTGCACTGGTGACAGTATGTAAAAAAAAAAAAGACAAAAAAATTACAACTTCAAAAAAAAAAAAAAAAACTCGCCATGCCTCTTATGAAATACGTCGGACTGTCTACTTTGCAAAAAGGGGTCATTTGGGGAATATCTGTACCGTTCTGACTTTTTATCAACATTTTTGGTCTTTTTTTGTTAATTTAGCAAAAAATAAAAATCCCAGCGGTGATTAAATACCACCAACAGAAAGCTCTAGTTGTGTGAAGAAAATGATAACATTTTAGTTTGGGTACAATGTTGTATGACCGCACAATTGTCATTCAAAGTGTGAGAGCGCTGAAACCTGAAAATTGGCCTGGGCAGGAAGGGGGTAAAAGTGCCTGGTATGGAAGTGGTTAACCACTTGACCTCCAGAGGATTTACCTCCCTTAATGACCAGGCCTGTTTTTGCTACTTGGCGCTGCACTAATTCAACTGATAATTGCGCGGTCATGCAATGCTGCACCCAAACGAAATTTACGTCCTTTTTTTCACAAAAATAGAGCTTTCTTTCGGTGGTATTTGATCATTTGTGCGCTTTTTATTTTTCATGCTATAAACAAAAAAAGGCCAAAAATTTTGAAGAAAAACAATATGTTTTACTTTCAGCTATAAAAAATATATACCGTATTTGTCGGCGTATAAGACGACTGGGCGTATAAGACGACCCCCTACTTTTCCTGTTAAAATATAGTGTTTGAGCTATACTCTCCGTATAAGACTACCCCTCTTCCAACACACACCAAATAAAAATGAAAAAACATCAGATTTGATTTCAATATGGTATGGTATTCCAATGATGGGGTGCTATTCCTCCCACTGACACCAATGATGGGGCATGATTCCTCCCACTGATACCAATGATGGGGCACTATTCATCCCACTGACACCAATGATGGGGCACTATTTCATCCACTGATACCAATGATGGGACACTATTCCTCCCACTGACACCAATGATGGTGCCCCATCATTAATGTCAGTGTGTGAGGAATAGTGCCCCATCATTGGTCAGTGGGAGGAATAGTGCCCCATCATTGGTGTCAGTGGGAGGAATAGTGTCCCATCATTAGTGTCAGTGGAAGGAATAGCGTCCCATCATTAGTGTCAGTGGAAGGAATAGCACCCCATCATTGGTGTCAGTGGCAGGAATTGTGCCCCATCATTGGTGTCAGTGGGAGGAATAGCGCCCCATCGTTGGTATCAGTGGAAGGAATAGTGCCCCATGGTTGGTGTCAGTGGGGGAGGAATAGTGCCCCATCATTGGTATCAGTGGGGAGAAAATTGCCCCATCGTTGGTGTCAGTGGGGGAGGAATAGTGCCCCATCGTTGGTGTCAGTGGGGGAGGAACAGTGCCTCATCGTTGGTGTCAGTGGGGGAGAGGAGCGGCTGCTCCTTCTTTCAGTTCGGCCGCTTGATTTTCGCGGGGCCGTTCGGCTCCGCCTCCTCGCCGGTGATTGGTCGCCTGTGTGCCTTTCCAGTGCTGGCGCCCAATCACCGGTGAGGAGGCGGAGCCGAGCGGGCGGCGGGACCATCGAGAGGCCAAACTGAAAGAAGGAGCAGCCGCGCTTCCTGGACCGGATCGTCGTGGGACCGGGACCGGAGCCAGGTAAGGTACAGCAGCCCCTCTGCCCACCCCTGTACTTGGTGTCCATTGGAGGAGGAGGGGGGGCGGTGCCGCCCCTCGAAAAAGTGCCGCCCTGACACCGGCTCGCCGTATACCGGCGTATAAGACGACCCCCGACTTTTCAAAAGATTTTCACGGGTTGAAAAGTCGTCTTATACGCCGGCAAATACGGTAGTAATCTCAAAGTTGTTTATAAATTTAGGCCAAAATGTATTCTGCTACATGTTTTTGGTAAAAAAAATCCCAATAAGTGTATATTGATTGCTTTGTGTGAAAGTTATAGTGTCTACAAACTATGGTATAGATACTGCAATTTACGACATTTTTTTTGCTATACAGCGCTGCACTATTTTAACGCACAATTGCGCGGTCAAGCAATACGGTACATAAATTACATTTATATCCTTTTTTTCCCCACAAATTGAGCTTTCTTTCGGTGGTATTTGATCGCCTGTGCGGTTTTTTGCACTATAAAAAAAAAAAAGGCTGACAATTTTGAGGAAAAAAAAACAATATTTTGGACTTTTTGCTATAAAACATGTCCAGTAAAAAAAATTTAAAAATCAAATTTAGTCAAATTTCTGCCAAAATGCATTCTGCGACATATCTTTGCTAAAAACAAAAAACAAAACCCAATACCTGTAAATTAATTGGTTAACGTGAAAGTTATAGCGTTTACAAATGGCGGGAAAGATACTGGGATTTTTAGTTTTTTTTATACTAATAATGGCGGCGATCAGCGACTTATGGTGGGACTGCGGCGGACATTCTGACATTGGGGGGTACGGACTTGGGGTCACTGACATCCCCCGTGACACCAATACAGTGATCAGTGCAAAAAAAAGACACTGTACTAATGGCACTGTTTTACTAGGGGGCGGGGGTGTGTACTGCACAGGACACCACTGATCGGGAGAGAGAAACTCTTCTGTCGCACTCAGCTTGTCCTGGAGCTGTCAGGGAACTGACAGAAAGCACAGCTACTGCAGCTGTGCTCTCTGTCAGGAATTATCGCTGGGACATAGCCGGTAACGACCGGCTGTGACCCGGCGACAGACAGCTGCGGCTGTGATCAGCGGGACAGGTAGGGTGGCGGCGCGCCTCCTACCTGTTTACAAAACACACGTTTTAAAATTTGATTTTGCCCAGCTGTGCTGCCCTGCTGCCGTATTTATACAGTGGCTGGGCGGCATGTGGTTAAAGTATTACTAAACCCAGGACCCTGCATTCACTCTATTTAGTCTCCTGCAGTACACAGAAATGCAATTATTTTAGTAAATATAAACTACTAAATACCTTTTCTGATCAGCAGTATATCAGTTTTCAACAGAACACATGTTAAAACTGGTAGGAGGAGTTTTCTTTCTGCTGTAAGAGGATACAAAACCCCTGCCCTCTGTCTGTACAGCACTGAGCATATGCACTCTCCCAAGAAAACAAAAAACTCACTAGCAATACACACTAAACTGAGCATGTGCAGAATGGCTACAGTTTAGTCTGTCTTATCAGGAGATTAGATGTGGACCTTTAAACAAGAAGAGGGGCAGAGAAGACAGGTGTAAATGGCCTTTTTCCACAGTGTGGATGATTAACCCCGTAGGTTCCACAATGAGTAGAACAAGCATGCTTTACTGTTGTGGGTTTAGTAACACTTTAATAATTAGCACATTTTTTTATAGCTGTGTGCATGAGGCCATAGGGTGGTAGTAACAATTATTTCTACAAAGGAGTCATGCACAGCTTGAGCTGCCTAGTGGAAGTTTGAGATATGAGCAAGTTCACTTAAAATATCACCCACAAAACAACCTTTTCATTAAAAAAAAAAGTTTCCAGTCTCATGGAAGGAACCTCTACCAAAAGCATGTGTTTGGAAGTGAGCAGTAGCCAGGTATCTGAAAAATCTTGCTAATAAAATAAATAAATCAATCTGTACCTTCACTTAACAAGCACAGAGTGGCAATGCCCATCTGCTGGAACTGCAGCTCTGGATGACTGAGGAAACTCATGAGGTAGGTTTGAACATCCTTCATGAAAGGTTTTAAATATGCAGCAATTCTCCCTGTAAGAAGAAAGAACATACATCAATAGGAATTAAGTCCTTTGTTTTTGTCTATAACTAACAAAACATGTGCCACTGATCTTCAAGACTAATCACAATGGGCTCCCAAATGATATTCCAAATAAAGCAACTAGCAAGCAAGGAAACTGACAGATGTCCATGTGGAGAGATGGAAGGAGAGAACCTGAGGAGGCGATTGGTACAGCAGTGAGTCTCAGTTCTAGCAGGAGAGAATTCCCAATGCTGAGAGGCATCACAGGCCAGACAGGGGCAACTAAAGGGCTGCAATTTGCCCAGGTCTGCTGGATATATCGCTGAGAAAAAAATGACCGCCAGAACTTGGATGCGGGTCTTACCTCCTATATTAGACCTCTGGCAGAAAATTATTAATCATACTTTACATAAGAATGTGACCTATGAGCACAGAGCAGGGGTTGGCAATCTTAAAGAGGTGGAGCTCTACCTGAACAACATGGGAGAAGTAAAAGATCACTGGGCACAGTGTCACCTCCTCACACCTGATTTAAACCTCATTGCACAGCAATCATGGGTTTAAATTAGGTGGTGAGGAGGCAACATATTACCCCCCAAACACACTTGGATCACTTTTCAGAGAAGCAGAAGTGCCTGCCGCACTTGTGAATGAACCCATAGTTGCATTTGGCAGCAACACCCATAAGGTTTGTTCACGAGTAACGTTGAAGAGGGGGGGCGGGGTAAAACCCAGCAGTTGTGTTGCGGTTTTCCAGTCCCTACCCCCTCTAGCTGCTGAGATATCAGCCAAAAGGTGCTGCAAGAGTAATTAAGCCCCCTGTTGCTTTTGGTGGGTCAATCACAACCCATTTAAATATATGGGGCCACTCTCCAAGCACCATGCAACTGCATTCTTTTGCAGAGTCCAAGGGGTTAAAAAGGTGGTGAGAAAGCAACACAACACTGCCTGCTTTAACCTCTTCCTTGTTTGCTGTACTGCACAAGGTTACAGGACATACAACTCCCTGGCCACTGCACCTAAAGGTGCGGTAAAACAGTGTCTTAACTATGGAATTTTACTCCCCCAAAATGGCAAAAGTAAATAAACCCTTACATGATTCAGAAAGTGCACCAGACCTGCAGGATATAGTAGAAGTCTATGGCTAAGCACAGCAAAAATACAGGAAAGCCACAGCTACACTGCACTAGTGGGGTGGGTAAAGCGCAGCACATTAGTGTGAAAGCACTGATCAGCCTACTCACAGAGCAAACCTTCAGAGAAGGGGCAAGCTCAGGAGCAATACCACTGACTCTAGATCTGAAAAAAACTTAACTAACTTTTTACCAGAACTGGGTCTTATACGGAACCTACTGCCCAAAGGTCACTTCTAGGCTTGCCCTGCACATCCAGTCCAGCAGAGTCCAGGTACAGCACTCTAAAGTTAGACTGATCCAGAGAGTTGCCAATGTTGAGACCAGCTAAATCTTGAGACTGACAACTTTCAAGGCCTGACAAATGGGTGGGTGACTAGGTGGCAAAAAAGCAGCATTTGTAAAACTTTTTATTTCCCTCTTGGAGGGTAACACTTTGGCAAGTATAAATTAGAGCTCAGAAACAGAAGATCTGCTCACTTGCTGGCTTTTTAGCAAATGTATTGAAGATAAAAAGTAACAAGTAAAGCCAACATGTTTCAGGGTATTGCCTTCCTCAGGTCTGTTTATGATAAATTTTGAAAAGTGGTCTGGCTCAAATAGAGGCTTGTTTAATGCTGTCAGCACTTCTTTAGAGTGTTGGCTGCATCCCATTCACAGAACACTGAAACTCCACAGAAATGCAGACAGCGTTAAACAAGCCTCCATTTGAACTTGACCACATTCAGAATTTATCATAAACCGCTCTGAGAAAGGGGAGGCAATTCCCCCGAAACACTTGGCTCCACTGATTACTTTTTCTGTTTCAATATTTTTATTAAGAAAGTTTTTGTTTTAAAAATACAACAAGCTCAAAATACGCCCATGCAGGGGCAGAGCAAAAAAATAACTGGTTGGAGGAAGGGATGGCAAGTAAAAACGTATCCAAGGTTCCCAAACCTTAAGGAATCTCGGATGAGAATCATGAAGAATGCTAGACATCTGTTCATTGATCAACATAGCATTCATCCGGGTCTTCACCCCCTGGAAGACAACCAAAGGGGTTCTCGCCAAGCTTCAGCTATAGCACGTTTGTCCGAAATAAATAGGTAGGATGCCAATTTCTGCTGAGACCTAGACGGACCCAAAATTGGGCAATGCAGAAGGGCCACCCTTGCATCCCTATGGACCGCAATATGAAATAGCGTTTGTAACAAACCAAAAACCCTAGACCAGAAGCCTATCAAACGCGGGCACAACTACCAAATGTTCCCGCATAGACCACAGTTCCGGAAACACCTATCTCCGCCAGTCGGATTAAAGTGAACAGTCCGAGCCGGGACCCAGTACCACCACAGGAGAACTTTGTAGGCTGCCTCAAGGGTGACTGTATTGAATGAACATTTCGCCACCATCCCCCAGGCCCTACGCCAATCCTCTGCCGCAAATTGAGACACCCAGATCTCGCTCCCATTGAGAGACATAAGAGGGGTGGTGAGGAGGACCTACTGTTAAGGGAGGCATAAATTACAGAAATGAGACCAGGGGACCCTGGGGAATGCTGACAAACATGCTCAAAGGGCGTTTTGCGGTAAGCGTATGTAGAGGTATGACGGAGGGATAGGACCCAGTGGTGCAATTGCAAATACCGATAATATTCCCATGGCAGAGCCCTCCTTGATTCTCGAAGAGAGTCCCATGATGGAAACGTACGAGTGCTCAGAAAATCATGTACAATAACAAAGCCATGGGAGGCCCACCAAGAGAAAGAAGGGGGATGTTCTAGGCCTGGCGGAAATAAAGGATTATGTGTAATCAGCAAAAAGAGGTAGAAATGATTAAATCAAATTACCCGAATATTTGACAGAATCCCAGGTTCGTAAACTGTGAAGCATGATAGGGCTCAAATCCGGAGGGTGCAACTTCGGCGGGAGCCAAAGCAATGTAGTTAAGGAAAGCTGAGCACCGCTGGGTAATTTCAAGAGTACCCATAATGGGATATCTGTCGTGGCATGAAGTATAGACAACTGAGAAATCTGAGCCGCCAAGTAGTATTTAGAAACATATGCGACTCCCAGACCTCCCTGTAATCTATGAGTATACAGAGTAGCCCTACGCACTCTGGGACGTTTATGAGCCCAAATAAAACTGAGAATCTGGCTTTCCAGTACACGAAGAAAAGACGTAAGGACCTGAATAGGGAGGGTGCGGAAAAAGTACAGGATCTTCGGCAAGATAGTCATCTTGACAGCATGTATCCAGGCAATCTATGATAAAGAAGGAAACTGCCAGGAATGGAGCAGGGAAGTAACACAGTGCAATAAGGGGTAATAATTAGCCAAAAATAAGGCAGAGTAGGAGAAAGTAAGTGTAATGCCAAGATAAGCCAGAGAATGGGATGCCCAACGGTAGGGAAATTGTGTCTGCAACCGTTCAACCAGGTCGGCAGGGAGCGTAATATTCAATGCTGTGATTTTGGACAAATTGATGCGAAGGCCAGATATAGTCGAAAAACGGTCCAATATGACCTGGAGGTTGGGGAGAGTGATGAGAGGATTGGTTAAAACCAAAAGAGCATCATCCGCATAAAAGTTGGCCTTGTATTGAGTGCCGGCATAGGGTAAACCAGAAATATCTGGGTGATTTCGAATGGCTGCAGCTAAAAAGTCAAGAGCGAGAACAAAGAGCAGGTGATAATGGGCATCCCTGTCTCATGCCCCTGAAAATAGGGAAGGATGAGGGAAAAAAAACCTGCATATTTAACAGAGGCCAAGGGAGACGAATATAAACCCGAGATCCATGCCAGAAATGCGTCACCAAACCCCCATCTAGGCAGCATATATGTCATATATTCCCAAGAAAGTGAATTGAATGCTTTATAAATGTCCAGGGATAAAAGGAACCGTGGTATCCTGCGGCGATGTAAAATATGAATGAGATGGATGACTTTACGGATGCTATCAGCAGCTTGTCACCCCGGAACGAAGCCAACCTGATCTTGATGAATAAGTGAGAGTAGATACTTATTAATTCGAGTGCTCAGAACCTTTCCCAAAATCTTCAAGTCCACATTTAGCAGCGAGCACTGATTACTTTTTATTGTCAATAAATTGATGAAATAAACCCAAGTGAGACAATCTTTTGTTACTGGGTGCTCCGTCATACTCACCCAAGTGTCTCCTGCTCAAACCTCTCTGCTGTTGCATCAGAAAGGTAGCAGCCCAAGACCTTAAGGGAGCATACTGCCACTGCCCTCCACTGCGTAATAACCTTCTGGAAGTGACTCCTACTTTACCCTGCAAAGATAGTGAGCAGTAACCAAATTTTGGGTACACTTGCAAAATGTACTCTAATTCATGCTGCAATAAGAAATCTGAGATTTTAAACTAGGAGTTTGGTGTTGAATAATATCGGATTGTGGTCTATGTTTTGGCGTAATAATATATGGCAAGTCAGAGAAGTTGTACAAGAGGACAGCTTCTGTGACAATGAAACTTTACAAACCTAGATATTAGGGATGGGATGAGGTACAAAATAGTAACATTTTACTGTATAAGCAACAGCTGGCCCTGAATTACATTATATTTATAGAGAATATGGGATTTGTTTAAGTACATTACCAGAATGAGACAGATGTTTAATAACTGTAGCAGCTTGAAAGGAGAGTTCTTTTTGTTCTAGGCATCCAGACAGTTTCACCAAACACTTGAGAAAAGCTTTATCCTTCCTTTTAATGAGATTCTCCCTTGCATAGTCTGCAAAGTGAAAAGAGCATTATTACACAAAAATGTTAGGCCCTCATGACAGTCAAAATTTACCTTTTACTATGCGAAAAACAGGAAATACTATTTTATTACAGAGCCTTAAAAAAAAAACAATAATGCTATGAGGACTTGTACTGTGCTAATAAAAACAGGGCTGCAGTGAAAATATAAAACACGGGTGTTTAATTTTCTGATGAAATCTTTTATTCTAAGCCTGATACAGATTTCTCAATGGTGATTTTACATTTACATTTTACTTGCACGTTCTTGTATATAAATAGTAGATTTCATATATTTTGAATAGCCAACACCTATCACTTGCACAGTATTCTGAAGCTGTACAGGTTTAGGCATGCCATTTCCAATAGATTTGTACTGGTTTCCACTTCGACAATCTGCTTTATAACAAGAATTTAAAAAATGTGAATATTTTACCCACACTGGCACAATTCCATATTTCTTCCCCTTGTGCAAACTACAGAATACCCAGAACTGTAGCATAAGTTTAGTAACACTATACCTTAATCATACAGTACAGGACACTAGCAGAAAATTCATACACCATGGGTTATAGGCATGTACCTTAGGTGACTGGACATTGGGAAAGCTGTAAAGGAAACACCCCTGGGCACCTCCCTAACCCTACCCCACTATATGAGTCCTCAGCTTTCTGCTAGTTTCTGAAGGTGATGGACCTTTTCCCCTTCACAGGGGGTTCCTCAATCAACAACCTCTCACTGTCTTCCAATGCCAACATAGAAGCATTTTATCTGGATTGGCTCAACCTTGGAAAATCCCTGGAAGCCGTACACAAACACTATGCTGTGGGGATGGGCTGTAATGTTGCTCCGGCACTGGCTCCTGCATGGGCACTCACCTTGGCACACGGTGCAACACGTTGAGCCAGCCGCAGGGTGCTATACATGTCTAGGGCTGTAGTCAATAGCAATGGAATCCAGTCCCTGAGTACTTCTTCAGGAGTATGCCCACCGTGACAGGTAACGCCTGGAATTTATACACAATCCAGCAACGTGGACAGGTAAAACAGGATCACCCTGTATCTCAGACTGTTACTGTGAAAAGAGGGCTATGTTTGGAATGTGTACTTTTCAAACTAGATGCTTAAATTCAACCACTCAGAGCTTAGTCTCAAGGTGGATGACCAGGTGTTACATCTTACCACTGGTCGCAGACTTCACTGCCACCTCCACCTTGAGCCCTTTTATAGGGTACTCAGGCAATTCCCCCCCACCCTTTTGCCACAGGAGGGTCTTCACTTGGACTACCATGTCCTCCTTCCCTACACTTTGCAACCTATTCCCTGAGCGCACCATACAGGAATGTCCTCACTGCTATGGCTCAGACCAGGCGAAAGGAAGTCCATGCACAAATCATAGGTGAACAGTCACTCTGCCAAAAGCCTGCACTGCACTCAACTGCAGAGTGATATGTCCCTTCCACCGCAGCAAGAGCCAGCTCTAACACCAGTCACGGCAGACAATTCCAGCTCTATTTTTGGGACACAACGGCCTATTTGACTAAAGCAGAATTTTCTACATCTATATCACATTTATGGCCTCAATACAGCCATATTTGTCCAGAACCTGGAATCACCACGCCCCTTGTCCTACTCTCATTTCTCAGTTCCAATATGTCAGTCCTGGAGGATGCAAAAGGGAATGAAGGGGATATTGGAAGAAGCTGCGGACTATTTTTCTTCCCCAGACTCACTATATTGAAGAGAGAATGTCATGCAACATGCTTGCTGATGTTGAAATACTCTATGCTTCTGTCTGCACAAAAGCCTTGGCATTGTGCAACCTGGACTCTCCTCCGACTTGCCAAGCCCCTTTGCAAACGTTATCAGTTCATGAACAGACAGAAAGTGCAGTCTATGAGAACTGGGTCACTCCTGAAAGGATGTTCATTCCTCCCAAAATCTTTGCTGAACTCTATCCCGTGAAAAAAAATAAATATTTTTCCATATCTTGAAGTATAGGTCAGAGGCAACATATTACACTGTGGGTTATAAGAATGTACCTTTGGGTAATTGGACACTGGCAAGCTTTTGAGGACATGCCTCTCTAGGGCACCTCCCTTATAAGTTCACCCCACTCCATGAATGAATTTTGTAGCAAGCAATGCAGAGTAAACCAACAAAAGGAAGGGAGGGTTGTCTTGTGTCCTGCACCATACTCCAAGATGTAGAATTTACAGGTAAATCAAAATTCCGCTCTTTCTCCATTGCTTCAGTATTCAGAAATTGTTTCAGCTGGTTGATGAACTGCAATCAGTTGGCACTGAACAAAGGATTAATTGATCTCTCTAGGAATCATAATGTTTATCGCCACAAGTAATGTCAGATCAGTGGAAGACTACAGGAAGTACAACTGAATTCCTTTTATAGGACACTTAAAACTATATATAAAAATAGGCAGAAAACATACAGGGAATATTTCTATATGCACATAAAATACTGTGCAAAAAGGGAAAGATCACAAAGACAATGTTTTACATGCGCTGCCAACTACCATTAGAAAAAAGCTATGGGTAACTATAATGGTAAAATCCTACCATGTTTAGCCAGTTCAGCAATGCATGATGCCACATACTGCAGAGATTCTTCTTCATTATTAGGATCCAGAAGGGCTAGTAGTAATTCCTCAAAGCACTGACTTTGTACAATGACCTATGGCAAAACAAAACAAAAGAACCACCTTTAGACAGACATTCATGAATATTTAACCACACTCAATTTAATACTAGTATAGAAACAAAACACACTGCATCTCAGTACTATTATATAGCATTATTCAATTATTTTGTTTGAATACAAAAGATAGTTTTGCTGATCCAGGGTTTCATACAGCATATAGGTGAAATGTAAAATGTAAAGTAAAAGTGCTCCACAACCTGTTAAACTATTTTATAATGCAGCTTTAGAAATAATCCAAACAGTTTTGTTTGTCAATGCAAGGCTTTCCTCAGCAGACTAAACATTGTACAAATATCTTGAGAATATCTTGCTCAGGGAACCCCAGAATAATTTTGTCACAGAGATTCATTACATTAAATAGAGTACGTGATTGTGGAAGGTTTCCATACTTCAGTTTTTAAAGTACTGACTGGCTACACATTTTGTGTTTTTCATTAGGAAACATTGTAATATGGTCAATAACTCGGATGATTAGGAGCAGGTCAAGAGGTCTGTTGCCAGAGCAGATTTTCAACTCTGTGCTCTAAATACAACAGTGTCAAAAAGTTCACTTACGTTACTTTAGTTTGCGTTTTAATCTAATGCAGCAAGCAGGATGCTGCTTCCTTATAGACTTTATTATTCCGTGATTGGGAAAATGTGGCTATTTTATGTAAACTGGATTTCCAGATTACCAGTAATAAAGTGATTTTAACCTCTTCCAATAGTATGCATATATGCAGCTTGATGTAAATATTTTTCTGTGCTGAGAGCACACTCCCTGGGCACTACCAGCACAGATACCGGCAGGGACCAGAAGGCTCCTGATAGATACTTGCAATACGGAGCTTTCCGACTATGTAACCGCTGTGACAACCAATCACAGCATTCAAAATAGCTTTGACTATACATCTCATTTAATGACTCATTCAGCCCTCTCCAGTGTGGTGTATGTTTTGTGGAAACACAGATGTTACTGCAACAAACGTTCTATACGTTGCAGTGCTCTTCAGAAATAATAGCACCTTAACGCATTAGCACATGCATTATTGTGCCCCACAAGGCATGCCAATGCACTACAGTGCACTGTGGTGTGTCAGAAAAACGTTTTAGGTTCAATTTTTGGTCCATTCTGGTGTATTGGCAGTCTATTCATTTGAATGGGCTGCCTTAACACAACGTTAGTGCAATGTACCAGGATGGACAGGTCCAAAATGGCCCTTAATATCTTGCAGAAAAGTTCTTTTGACTAACATAGAAAGTGCTCTAATGGGAATTAACCTGCGACTTCAGCATTTCTTGGCAGATATAGGTACCTCAATGTCCTTTGCTTGGCTCAGATTCTGGATGGTGCAAGCTACATGAATCACAACCACAGGATTTGCCCTCTCTGTCTGCATCAACATTGCTAAATGCTGCAGCATTTCTTCGCACAGCAAGACATCCTGAAAGAACAAAAAAATAAACCAATGATGGATGTGTTCTGACAGTATAAAGCAGACAGCATACTTTCCTTAAAATTAAAATATAACAAGCTTGCAGAACGCTGCAGATAAAAGTTTACTCTGCATTTATTGTGGCAAATAAAAACTACACCCAAACAGTTTATCTTAATCTCACATACAATATGATTTATCCTGACAAAATATTCTTTGATGTGCACTTGTCACCCATAAAACATTTTACAAAACAATACAGCTTATAAACCTTTAGAAAGACTTTATGGTTTGTTTGTTCTCCCAGTACCCCTGATTCAAGTGTCAAAAACAGCATACAATTTAGCCATCTATGCCCTTCTACATTTCTGGGCGAGATAGCTTTGCATTCTGGGTCCTCAAATAATCATTTTTTTATTCTGTAGAAAACATGTTCCCAATATTTTCTGTATTTTTGCTCCAAACAATAATAAAATGCAATTAAAAATTGGAAAAGAAAGAAACAAGTGACACTAGAAGAACTATTCTTTACTTCATAGTTAACAACGTAGCAACACCCATGGCGCATTGTCCAAGTCAAGTGATGACAGCAATGTAGTGACCAATGTGGAATGGGAGTTGAGTAAGGATATAGTTGGAGATGTCATATAGAAGAATGTCAGTGTTGAAGAGGAGATGTGGCAAGGTATCTTCGAAAAAGAAAAAAAGACAAACATGGAAAGAGAACAGCTCCTGTAATACACCCCCCATTATCTTTTTCCACTTTTTTTTATTTTCCCATTTTCATGGGATCTCTAGCCTTCTTTTCTTCAATATAGTTGTATTACAACTAACTCAAGGTTAATGATTATGATAGCGCAGCTTAAGGCGTGACTTTCTCATCTGAGGGAAAGGTAGTCCGCATTGATGGGTATGTATGGCGAGTACTGTGCCTATACGGTTAAATTGATTTCTTATTATCTGCTTTTAAATACTATGCTTTTATAGAATATCTACCTCATTAATGGTTTATTATCTTTAGGGAAAAGGTAACGTGTACTTCTTAGTTTTACAATGGAGTTGTGTATTAAACATGTGTTTGGGGCTCCCTTCACGCCTAAAAAAAAGTAATACTTCTTACTATGGTGATGCTGCTCTTACTTATTGCTTTGTTAGTTTTCAAAAGACCAGTGGTGAGGCTGTGAGGGCATCTTTAATGTTTGGATTTTAGTGTACTGCATAGGATTCCATCATTTGTTGTGTGCAAAGCATGTATGTAAAGGCTGAGGCATTGTCAACCACTGAATAAACTTTAAGCTGTAATCCAGCAAGAAAGCATAATATATGTGACATCCCCAGCAGAAAGAAAAAAAAAAATGTTATACATGAGACTGACTGACACACAGACACACACACACACACACACACACACTACTGTGCAAAGGTTTTAGGCAGGTGTGAAAAATGCTGTATATTAAGAAATTTTTCAGAAATAGGAGGTGTTAATAGTTTATTTTTTATCAAAATGGAAAGTACATGAACAAAAAAAAAAAACCTCCAAATCAAATCGATATTTGGTGTGACCACTCATTGCCTTCAAAAACAGCATTTATTCTTCTAGGAAGACTTGCAGTTTGTGAAGGAATTTGGCAGGTAGGTTGTTCCAAAAATCTTGAACTAACCACAGATCTTCTGTGGATGTAGGCTGTGCGAAACCCTCTGTCTCTACATGTTATCCCAGACAGACTCGATGGTGTCGAGATCAGGGCTCTGTGGGGGCCAAACCATCAATTTTAGGACTTCTTGTTCTTCTTTACACCAAAAATAGTTCTTAACATTGGCTGCATATTTGGGGTTGTAGTCCTGCAGCAGAACAAATTTGGAGGCAATCACATACCTCCCTGATGGTATGGTATAATGGATAAGCATCTGCCAGTATTTCTCAGCATTGCGGACACCATTAATTCTGATCAAATCTCTAGCTTAATTTGCAGAAATGCAGCCCCAAACTTGCGAGGAACTTCCACCATGCTTCACTGTTGTCTGCAGACACTCATTATTGTATCGCTATCCAGCCCCTTGCGAACAAACAGCTTCCTGCTACAGCCAAATATTTCAAATATTGATTCATCAGTCCAGAGCACCCACTGCCATTTTTCTGCACTCCAGTTCCTATGTTTTCGTGCAAAGTTGAGTCACTTAACCTTGTTTCCGCTTCAGAGGTATGGTTTTTTGGCCACAATTCACCAGGACCCACTGGTTTCTGCCAGTTCTGTGCTGATGGCACTGCCAGACCTCTTCCAATGTCAAATGGAAGTAAGCATGATGCGTCTTTCATCTGCTGCATTCAAGTGATACTAAATCTAAAAATGTTTTTTTTACCTTAATGCATTGCTTGCATTACGGTAAAAAACGCTTTTGATTTGTCGGTCCTCCCCCTTCCCTGTGTGAAGGGGAAGAGAGGGAGAAGAGATCAGCGCTGTGCATGGCTCCATCTATTCACCCAATCTTCTCTTCCCACAGGGACTTAAACAGTAGCAGGAGCCATTGGCTCTTGCTGTTGTCAATCAAATGTAGTGAAGAGGGAATGGGGGGGCAGGGCTAAGTCCCACTGTATGTGTCAATGGAGCGTGGCTCTGTAAACACATAGGTCAGAAGCATGCACGCAGCGGGTTTCCCCATAGGAAACAGCTTGCTATGGGTACACAAGAAGAAGAGTAGCAGCCTAGATCGCCGGAGGGGGGACCTGAGAATAGGACCAGGGTCAGTCTGTGCAATACCACTTCACAGAGCAGGCAAGTATAACATGTTTGTTATACATCAGAAAAACTGATGCTGTTTAGAAGGTAAAGGGTGGTCACACCAAATATTGATTTGATTTAGATCCATCTTCTGGAAAATATTTTTACTTACAGCATTTCTTCAAAGCTGCCTAAAACGTTCGCACAGTAAACGTACGTACACACACACGTACACACACACACCTCTGACCTCACAGAAACAAACATTCTTTACAACTCTGATGGGCAGAAGGGCATACCAGAATTCATTGAACCTCAAACCTTGAAGTGGGTGGGCTAAAAAACAGAGGGTCATGGTTATACTGTTATTGTTGTCTATCCTTTAACCACTTGCCTACCGGGCACTTATACCCCCCTTCTTTACCAGGCTAATTTTCAGCTTTCGGCGCTGTTGCAATTTGAATGACAATTGCGCGGTCATGCAACATTGTACCCATATGAAATTTTTATAATTTTTTTTCTCATAAACAGAGCTTTCTTTTGGTGGTATTTAATCGCTGCTGGACATTTTATTTTTTGCGCTATAAACAAAAAAAGAGCAAAAAATTTGAAAAAAAAAGTTTTTGTTTCTATTATAAAATTTTGCAAACAGGTAATTTTTCTCCTTCACTGATGTGAGTTTTTGATGCAGCACTGATAGGCAGCACTAATGAGGTGGCACTGATAACCAGCACTGACTGGCGTCACTGCTGGGCACTGACTGGCAGCACTGCTGGGCACCGATCATCAAGGCACTGATCATCAGTGCCCTGATGATCGGTGCCAATCCCCGCTCTGACAACTGCCAGTTCTCAGCAGTACTTTCCTCACGCTCTGATAGCGTGAGGAAAGTGCAGCCGGGAACCGGCAATTGCATTTCCCTGTGATCAACGTTTCATTGGACACAGCTGATCATGTGGTAAAGGCCACTGTGATTGGCCTTTTACCACATCACGTGATCAACTGTGTCCATAGGACAGCGCGTTCTGGGAAAACGTCATATGACGTCCACCCAGAACTGGCTGGCCGCAGTGCAGATCTGCAATTCGTTAATAAAAATCGTTTTAAACAAATACAGAGGGTCATGCTGGATATCATGCCTGTCAGCCAAGAATAAAAAACTGAAGCTACAGTGTGCCCCTCATCACCAAAACTGCAGGTTGGAAAGTGTTGACTAGTCTGATGTACCTCAATATCTAATAAAATGTGCAGACATCAGGGTTAGAATGTAGCAATTTTAACAACAATGTGTTAAAGTTTAAGATTAGTGTTGGAGTTGTAACAGGATGTTTTTTTTGGTATGGAAAACACATTAGGCCTCTACACATTAGCAAAGTGTTAGCAAAGTGTCACGTGAACGTCAAAAGTGAACAACAGGATCCAAGGTACCACAATCAACAAACAATTAGCAATTATACTTAACGACCAACAAAAACAACCTGCAACCATAGCCATTAGTGGAGAGAATAATTTCCCTACAACACCACAGCATATTTGGTGGTAAAGATCACAGAACCAACCAGTCATATCTGATGGAACAGATTTTCAGTTATTATTTTGTCTCTAGTTTTTTGTTTAAACATATGTAATAGAAAAAAAAAAAAAAAAATCACAGCTATGCTTCTGTGACTGACTCTTGTAATTTGATTATTTTTTTAAACACATACTTGTGCTTAACAATTTGTAAGGAGTACACCTAATGTCAAAAAAAGGAGTTACCATCATCAAAGGCATGGAACAGGACAAAATGCAGCAAAGCTCAAGTCAAATGGTTACCATGATTCCAGGTGAGTGAGACATGGTGCAAAGAAGAGTAATGGAAGCTTGTCGGACATCTCTACTGCTAGAGTTGAGCAAGCAAAGGACGAGAGGCATGATGTCCATAGCCAGGAGGTGAGTCTGAACTTCCCCTTTAAAAAAAAAAAAAACACCTTTAGTAACATTAAAGAGGGCAGTCATGTCTGATATTATTCTTAAACTAAGAATGATTCAATGATATAATATTTGCATTTGCCATTTTTTAGGTTTGTCATATATTACTCATACAAGCTAAGGTTGTCTAATTATGGTTCAGGGACAAACCTACAGCTCAATAAAAAGATACCAGATATCCTTTAAACCTATCACACCTAACGGAATCCTGTATTGAGGACAATACATGGGCTGCCATTTCTAAATTTGCCTTTTAAAACCTTTAGTTGCCAGGCCAGCTCAATTACAAACGGTATTTTTGGAGTCACGACCCAGCACTGAAGTCAAACACAGACAAGCAACTAAAAATTTCCAAATGCGGTCGGGAGGGTAGTCAAGTCTTTTATACAGCTTTATATTAAGAAAGTGCCAGTCGGACAGAATCTTTTATTTAAATGTATTTTCAAAATGTACAAAAACTTTTTTAGCAGGCACTTTTTTTTTCTTTTTTTAGCCCTGGGCAAAAATATAGAAAACACTGTATATTTCACTTTAAACTAAGTCACAGCATGAAATACCACAACACACCTTTTTTTAACAGTTTAATTAGTAAAAAAAAAAAAAAAAAGTAATAAACAAATGCCTTACCACTTGAAGCTAGGTTATTTAAACAAAGACACGCCTGACTTGAGACCTGGTTAAAGCAAACAAAATAGAAAGACAAGTTTATGCCACAGAACTGATTTGCCATTTATGACTATGAACATGCATAGTTCAACCACTCCTCTGTGTAAACAGAAAAGTTAAAGTGTATGCCATTTTCAGTACATCCCTCCAATACATGCACACTCCCTCAGTTTTAGACAGTTTAGAAAATGCTGATATGTTGTATAGAGAAGGGTGACTGCCCTGGCATCAGCGAAGGCAGCTCCCATAGTTCCATCCCCACAAGTTTATTTTAAAAGGATGTAAATAATGTGCATCACCTTCTGCACAGACGAAGACATCAGAGAGACCAGCATTCGGAGTAGGAATTTGTCACCAATGGCTAGCATGGCTTTATGATGCTCCGGATTAGCGGCAATGTTACCCAATGAGGCACAACTATAGTACTGCAGAAAAGATAGAAGAAAGTGATGATATCCTTTAACAGTTCATAAAACCACTTGGCAATAGAAACATCTCTCATTAACATCCCAACTTTGAGAATATAGATAGTTCTATTTATATTGTCAGAATATAATAAAAGAAAAACACCAATAGATTATTATCTTTCAAAAGAACATTCAAAGAACACTATAATAAGCCACCGAACCTTATAGTGGCGCACACTGTTAACAAAAGAATTACAATCTAATGCCAAACTAAGAAGGACACAGCGAGGGAATAATATACAAAAACATACATTCAGGGGAATTCAAAATGGCCTTAACGACAGTTTTCTGGTGGTAATTTTCTTAAGAGGTACCTGCCCCTAATTCAGGGAAGCATTTGTGCCATAAATCTTCCAACACATGTGACAAATAGTTCTTACTACTGCCACTTTAAGAATCTATCACTATGGCAGTGACAAAATTCTTAATGAATTACTGCCAGCTCTCCATTTAGAAAACTGGCAGTAATTAAGATCAAATCTGATCTGGTGTACAGGAGGTATGCTATACCTGTGCTGGGAAGCTTTTAGGTCTGGGACAGCTTCCCACATGAGCTGCATCACTGCCTCATTTAACTGTCAGCTGAGAGATTTTCCAGTCAAAAGCTAAATGAAACAAAGACTGGGACAACAGCTGATGTCATTATCCGGAAATGGGTATTTAGGAAATGTCTTGTTAATGGGTAGGGGGGAACCTTATGGGGAACTGAGAGATTCGTTTCCCATCAGGTCTGCTCCACTTCTGATCTACAGTGCACAGCAGTGGACAGATTCGAAAGCCACTACTTGACTGAATAGAGATTATGAATCCGCCCACTCCACTGCCAAAGTGGAGGGGGCCCGATAGGGAACTAGTCTCCGTCAGGCTCCACCCTCCCCTAGTAGAAAACTCTTCAGAAAAGTGCCGTTAGTGTGACAGCGCAGTGACCAGGAGTAAGTGCTTAGGGCAAGGAGTATGGAGTGTGGACTCTTCTGCCCCAGTGCAAACATGGACAAATTCATGTATCGGTCTCTGATTGGTACATTAATTGGGCACAAGCTCGGTGCTGAGCCCTGGTGGAATTTTAAAGTGTCTACCTGACTCTTTATGAATTCCCCTGATTGTTAACAATAAAGAACAAAATTACAACAAAATTCAGAACAGAGAAGGATGCCAAAGGCATTTAATATATTAGCAGAGTCCTTATTTTAAACAATTCAAAACATGCCAGCAGTTTAAATACAAATCAGCTAAGAAAGCATCAGCCGTGCAATTAGTGCATATATTTGAATGCAGCATTGAAGGGAACCAGTCATGAAAGCAGATATGCTTCCAATGCCATATAATCCAGTGGTTGATACTGCACACATAGTCAAGAGAAAATGGGCTGGTTGCTCAGCAAAAGCATAAGATACATATCCAAAAGGTGAGGTGCCATTCAAGTTGGACTTGAAAGGTGAACATTTAGTGATAAGGTTTATTTGGATGAGGCACAAGCCTGTCTTCCTCAGGTGCTGAACAAGTATGCATACATACAAATACGCATAACTATTTGAGATATGGGATACTGCCTTTTGATTATAAAAAAGGTAGTTATTTGGTTTTAAAAAAAAAAAACTCTTAAAAGCTAAATCAATCACTCTTCCTTTAGATTACATACTATATATGATGAACCCTAAAAGCTTTATCAGTTTACCAGCATATTCAAGGACTTGTTCCACTACTCATTTAAAACCCCGGTTCATGGGTGAATTCTGGAATGGGCAGCAGGATTGTTCAGCCCTATAGAAAGCTTGACATTTACAAGTTCTAAATGGCTTTTATGCATCTATAACTAGTGGTATTCAGATTCACACCCATGGTCTCCGATTGTCAAAACAGAATTCATTGTGCCAAGATGACATGACAGATTGGAATGAAGCAAAGAAGAATGTACTTTCAGTTAGTTTAAAGTAGTGATCTTTGTTAGCAACAGACATAGGCTAACAATCTCTATTATTGATCTAAAATTTAGTTCACAAGTGTATGAATCCTCACAATCAAAAATTATTATTGATCTAAAATTTAGTTCACAAGTGTATGAATCCTCACAATCAAAAATTATTTTTTGATCCCTTTTAGTTTGTGAAATATACCACTGGAAATGTTTTGCTATATCTGTTTTATAAGTAAAAAAATCCCTGTTGATTTGTCAGAAATTAAGAGCGGTCTTGTGTCCTGTGTTCTCTCAAAGAGCCTTCTTACTTATCTTGGACCACAAATTATTAGCCTTTATATTGGAGATCTGAAAGCAGGAGTGGTTTAATATTTTGGTAAAATACATTGGGCAGGGCTAAGAAAACTAATTCAACAAAAATGCCGTGTGTTGGCAACCCACAACAGGGTTTATATGCATAGTGTATTTTTGACAAACCACCAAGTATTTTTCTATTCCTTGGGATAAAGGTGCAGAGAGTTTTTTTGCCTTGACATATCCTTTAAAAACTATGCACTTCCCTTTAATGGTGAAGATACAACCTGCTAGTGTGACATTCCACCATTCATTTTATTACCTTGCTTACAGCATGTCCTTTTTAGTATTGTTTTTTCCTTTGACAATTTTTCCTTTGAGCATTTATAGGGCCCATGCAGAATGTGTGTGCAATGTTTTCTAGTCAGCTGTTGTCGAAGGCAGTGCTAAAACTACTGCCAGATCCCTTCCCTCATCACTATTGTTGTACAGTTTCTGAATACACTTTCCTAGAAAGTCCACCTTGGCTCAGCTTATGACCAGCTCTCCCTAACTGATTCACTGTTAAGAGAACTAGATGTCTTTTTGCTGTCACAATTTCAGTACGGACATTCAAACTATATGAACGCCAATACATATAGGTGCATGATCAGAGGAGGAGGAAAAAAAAAAAAAAAAAAAAAAGAAGAAGCTTCACCATGGGCTTCCTTTAGGTAACAAATGCCTACAACTCGACTCATGCTAAATTCATTATTTTGGGCGGATGTCCTGTCACGTGTTTAGATGCGATTAGGTTTTCATCTTAGAACTAGTAAAACAGCTGTTTTTATGCCAGTAACACTCAATGACTATAATAAAAAGGCTGCATTCTACAGAGTGGAGTCATATCTTCATATTCTGAGGCTAAAGCAAAGGACAACTATGCCCAAAGTCAATGGGAGGAAATAGTGGAAACAGTTCTTGAAATGCCATATACACTACAGGGGGATGGTATGCAATTTAATTTTATACATACACATATATTATATTTCTAAGTTTATTTTCTGTCTAACTTTTTGTTCATTCTATTTCTGGGTTTATAGTAAACCAAGGAAATCAACAAGTGGAATAAATATTCAATATATTCTCTCTCATCATACTGGCAAAGAAACATTGTGTCATAATGGAGGGGTTCTGCTGGTTCTTATTATTGTAATATGCATATACACAGTGCCTTGAATAAGTATTCATACCCCCTGAAATGTTCCACATGTTGTCATGTTACAACCAAAAATGTAAATGTATTTTATTGGGTTTCTATGTCATAGACAAACACAAAGTGGCACATAATTGTGAAGTGGAAGGAAAATGATAAATGTTTTTCAAAACTTTTTACAAATAAACATCTTAAAAGTGTATATTAAGTGCATTTGTATTCAGCCAAACCTACCCCCCCCCCCCCCCCCCCCGAGTCAATACTCTGTAGAACCACCTTTCGCTGCAATTACAGCTGTAAGTTTTTTTGGGTATGTCTCTACTTCTCTACAATGAATCAGTGACCAAGTAGTAAAGGAAAACATTAGTATCATAGTTAGTGAAAATGAACAGGTCATCAATGACAACTCGCTTACTGCTCTCCTGAAATGTTCCTCTTAAATTTGCACTTGCATATTCTTTAATCTCTTGCTGTTACAAACAACCATGATTAGGAATGAAGAAGATGGGAGCTGATAACTGATCCAATATTGACGACGGTTACCATCACTTGCTTTGTAAAAAAAAAAAAAAATTTGCTCTCACTGCTCCTTATTGTTAAGTAAAAAGGAAGAAATGTTTGTCGGAAGGCAAAAAGTTAAATTTTCTGGCCAGAGTGGGGTCACAAAGCCACAAAGTATCGGCTGACTGATATTTTACCCTTAGGATAACAGAGAGTAAGATTCCAACAGTCATGTGTTTTCTTTAAAAATACAAACAATCCATCTATTCATATAACCAGTGGTTGCCAACTTAAGAGCTAAAAGGGGGCCTCAAATGTGGCTCCTGATCTCAACAAAAGGCCACATATAATGTTTAATATCTGTAATACTTGAGAGGATAGGACTGTCAGAAACTGCAGATCTGATAGGGAAAATGAAGGTTTAGACAATGTGGAAATGCTACATTTTTGGTTAGGGATATGTAGCAGCTGACAATACGAATCTGGGAATGTTTGAGGTTAGTAGAGATCAATGCCATTACTCTAAACAATGTTTTCACTACAGACTGCAGAGGTCCAAGGGCTGCACATTATATACAGTGGATATAAAAAGTCTACACACCCGTTAAAATGTCAGATTTCTGTGATGTAAAAAAGGAGACAAAGATAAAACATGTCAGAACTTTTTCCACCTTTAATCTGACCTATAAACTCTACAACTCAATTGAAAAGCAAACTGAAATGGTTGCATAAGTGTGCACACCCTCTTATGAGGATGTAGCTGTGTTCAGAATTAAGCAATCACATTCAAAATCATGTTAAATAGGAGACAGTACACACCTGCCATCATTTAAAGTGCCTCTGATTAACCCCAAATAAAGATCAGCTGTTCTAGCAGGTCTTTCCTGACATTTTCTTAGTATTTTCCTACAGCAAAAGCCATGGTCCGCTGAGAGCTTCCAAAGCATCAGAGGGATCTCATTGTTAAAAGGTATCAGTCAGGAGAAGGGTACAGAAGAATTTCCAAGGTATTAGATATACCATGGAACACAGTGAAGACAGACATCATCAAGTGGAGAAAATATGGCGCAACAGTGACATTACCAAGAACTGGACATCCCTCCAAAACTGATGAAAAGACAAGGAGAAAACTGGTCTGGGAGGCTGCCAAGAGGCCTACAGCAATATTAAAGGAGCTGCAGAAATATCTGGCAAGTACTGCTGGCTGTGTGGTACATGTGACAACAATCTCCCATATTCTTCATATGTCTGGGCTATGGCGTACAGTGGCAAGACAGAAGCCTTTTTTTACGAAGAAAAACAGCCAAGCCCGGCTAAATTTTGCAAAAACACATCTGAAGTCTCCCAAAAGAATACGAGAAAATGTGTTATGGTCTGATGAAACCAAGGTTGAACCTTTTGGCCATAACTCCAAAAGATATGGTTGGAGCAAAAACAACACTGCACATCACCAAAAGAACACCATACCCACAGTGAAGCATGGTGGTGGCAGCATCATGCTTTGGGGCTGTTTTCTTCAGCTGTAACTGGGTCCTTAGTCAATGTAGAGGGAATTATGAACAGTTCCAAATACCAGTCAATATTGGCACAAAACCTTTAGGCTTCTGCTAGAAAGATGAACATGAAGAAGACCTTCATCTTTCAGCATGACAACGACCCAAAGCATACATCCAAATCTACAAAGCAATGGCTTCACCAGAAGATTAAAGTTTTGGAATGGCCCAGCCAGACCTGAATCCGATCGAAAATCTGTGGGGTGATGTGAAGAGGGCTGTGCACAGGAGATGCCCTTGCAATCTAACAGATTTGGAGTGTTTTTGCAAGGAAGAGTGGGCAAATATTGCCAAGTAAATATGTGCCATGCTGACAGACTCATACCCAAAAAGACTGAGTGCTGTAATAAAATCAAAAGGTGCTTCAACAAAGTATTAGTTTAAGGGTGTGCACACTTATGCAACCATATTGTTTTAGTTTTTTATTTTTACTTCCCTGCACCTAAAAGATTTCACTTTGTTGTTTAACTGAGTTGTACAGTTTATAGGTTACATTAAAAGGTGCTAAAAGTTCTGAAATGATTTATCTCTGTCTCATTTTTTTACAGCACAGAAACTTGACATTTTAACAGGGGTGTGTAGACTTTTTATATCCACTGTACCAAAAGGGCTCTAGGTTGGGCACCAAGGATACAGACTAGAGCAACTGACACCATTTCATACCTGGATTTCTGAATCAGCTGACTGCAGAAGCAGAGTCAAGACTGGAAGAGCTCCTTCTCGGCACAAGATACTTTTAATGCGCTCTACAATGACATTTACAGAAGAAAAAAAAAAATTAAATAATATAAGTAATGCTTACAGAAAATTCAGCATATTAAAAAAAAAATAAAAATCTAAACACCAATGTAAGATAGCTTTATCTTACGGTAACAAACACACACACACACAGGACTGGCCCTTAGTGATCTCTGTAGCTGCAGATAACGGAGTAATTTATCCTCCAATATCCAAGCAGAAAACGCAAAATTCGAGTTCTAGTCCATTTTCTCAGCAGCTCAGCTCACTCTGCTAAGCTGGCTTACATAATTACTGTTGCTGTTAAATTTATAGATTAATGACTCCATAGTGCCTGCAGCTACACAGGTCATTGAGGGCTTGCTTTAACCACCTGTGTATCTTAGATGTAAGAGATCTAAAAAATGCTTCAAAGTTTCAAGGGTGTATCTCCCACTTCCTGCTCATCTTCCCCTGCTGTTCTGGAGACTCTGTGTGTACAGTGCCAAAAACTCCTTTTGTCACCGAATGCACAGCAGACACTCCAGAACAATGTTATCATATTGCAATAGACTGTAGCCCTGTAGCTCAAATTGGGGAGCCCAAATTCTGTTGGCTATGTTTTATGTCACACAATAAGTGATCAATATTGTTCAACTGACTGAACTTTTCAAGACAGACATTCTATTCAAAAAGAAAACACACACACACACACACACACACACACACGGAATCCAAAATATAGCAACCTGATCGAGTCAAGTTCAGAATAGCCCCAACAGCATTCTGCTGGACTCTGGGATCATAAGACTTTGCCAATGTCAGAAGAGGAAGGATCCCTCCAGCAATACCAATAGCCTCTCTATTTGATTCTGAAAAACAATACATATATTGAAAATGAGATTTACCACAGTATATGCAATCTGCATGTAGCTACAATTATATATTTGCCTTTTTGCTTCTTTTAACTTCAGTATATTACAGTTGTTTTATAAATTAAGATGGAAAACACATTATAGTAAGTATAATAAAAAATAATTACACACACTATTGTGTTACTGTTGCTCACCAGAGATAGCCAATGTCATGATGCATGCGCAGGAGTTACACTGTACAGCAGAATCCCCTGATTCCAGCAGCTCAAGTATTGGCTCAAGCAATCCCACTTGGACAACAAGCTCCTTACTCACTGTACACAAAAATTAAAAAGAGGTGTAATTATGTTTACTTACCTACA
Source organism: Staurois parvus (assembly GCF_062004578.1). Classification (NCBI taxonomy): domain Eukaryota; kingdom Metazoa; phylum Chordata; class Amphibia; order Anura; family Ranidae; genus Staurois; species Staurois parvus. The sequence goes on along the minus strand of NW_028317961.1, from coordinate 11,834,621 downwards.
AAGCAAAAGTATTTTAAAATCTTACTGAAGAAGCAAATCACACTATATTTGTGTTACATGAGCATGCATGTTCAACTGCAATAATAAAATATAGAGCTAGATTTGGAGCCTTCAACCCTGTAGGCCTGGAATCTCTGGCACCTCAAGCATTCCCTCCTGCCCCACAACTGAAACTACCCCACAGTTGAAAATATAGTGAAATATAACCAGTGCAATACTATTGCCCGGATTAGAGTAATGTCACCAGAGAAGTAATGTTACAAGAGGGGTCCTGATACCAAAGATGCAGAAGGTGACAATTCCAGAATACCAGTGTCCACAGACCCATGTTTACCAGATGTATCATATTGCCTTAGGAGCCTTGATATTGGAGATATTTCAGAGTTTCTCTGTTGTCACAGGGTACAAGTCAGTCACATAAGAGTTAAATAACGACTGTAAAAATGCGGTAAGATAACGCATGCAGTAAAAAGTCTTTTGCAAATGTGCAATTGACTAAGAATTTTGCAGTAAATAAGTACTGCGGAAAAATATTGGTAATTCCTGCATATTTTCATGTGGTAATCAGATGTCCCTGTGTCGAAAGTAATTTCCAGTGGGCAGAGCCAGGATTTATATCACTTCCGCTGGACTATTGCCCCTGATGGAGAGACAGACAGCTCAGGAAAAGAAGCCCAATGTGCTGAGCCAAGCTGAACAAATGGCAAGTGCAAACAAGCGCGCTTTTGGCATGCAAACTGTGCATAAACTAACCATTGACACCACTCTGCAGCAACCATGCAAGCCACTGCTAGCTAAATCTCCATGTCAATATGCATGCACTCTAAAAACTTGAGGCAGGAATTGAGAGACTGCAAAAGCTGACCAAGATTGCGGTTTTGCATGTGTTACTGAAACTGCTGTGCATATGCACGTCTCAAGCAAAGCAGCTATTGCTTTGACACTGACCACTGACAGAGACCACTTAAAGGGCCCATGCACACCAGTAGTGGGATGCATTTTTGACTGCAGTGAAAATGCCTTGGAGCCATGAGGATCACTCTTCTCCTCCTAAGATGCCTTCTCAGGAGGTTGAACTGCAGGAGAACACATTCAAATACCTCCATGGCTGATTTTTTCATTATCTCCAAACACCCTCAAAAGGATCAGAAAAAAACGCATGTGATACAGCCAGCAAAATCTTGGTGATAAATATTGCAAGTTTTTTTTACTTCCTGTTCTATTTGTGAATTGACCAGATGCAGCTTACTGCAATATTTACCGACAAATGTTTAGTTTTTTTACCGCATGCGATAATTTATGTGACTGAGTCATGTGACAGTGTTATCACATGCGGTAACCTTTAGTGAATTGACCCCTATAAAAAAAAAATTATGCAATGAATCAATGGAGGAAACATGTTACAAAAGTACCAAGTTCAATAGCAGTGGCATATTATGAATGCCTCCTTCCAACATAAGTCTCAACTTCCACATCTTCTGCCATAGCTGCATTTAGAAACCTCAGCAATGAGCAGCTGTGAGTGGATGTTGTATGCATAACTGTTGACCATCGATGCCACCTGCCATCAGGAGCAGACTGTGGGTACAAATGTACAAACAGAGCCCAGGTTGGTAATCAACGCATGTGCTTTAACACTGTGTATTACAGAGTGGAAACTGCTTTTGTGTAGCCGCCGCCTCATTGGGTCACAAGACTGGCTAAACGAAATTAAAAATAAACAGCTAAGACATGGTTCACACTAATGCGGTGCGGGATGGGGGGGGGGGACCAAACAAACAACTTTCTTCATAAATTTAGGCCAAAATGTATTCTGTTACATCTTTAGCAAAAAAAATCCCAATAAGTGTACATTGACTGCTTTGCTTTAAATTTATAGCGTCTACAAACTGTTCTGTATATAGACTGGATTTTTTTTTCCTTTTTTTTTTTAATACTAGTAATGGTGGTGGATCAGCTTCTATTGGGACTGTGATAGTGTGGCAGGCAATCTAAATCTAACTGACATTGGATGGGGACTGACACTTGCTTCAGTGACATCAATACAGCCTAAAACAGAGAGCAGTGATAATACCATACACTGTGACTGTATAGTGACACTGGCAGGGAAGGGATTATCTCAAGTAATCAAGGGGTTAAAAGTGTACCCAACAATGTGTAATGTGTGTCTTATGTGCTGCTTTTTACTAAATATCTCTGTTTCTGCACCCTGCTTTGCAGAGAGATTGTTCACTCTGTACAGAGCCCTTTGTTGATTGTCAACACAGGGTTCTAGGCTGTGATTGGACACAGTCAATCAATCAGCAGGTCCCGGCCATGAATCTGGTACAATCGCTGTAGCTGTAAGGTCCACCCGTATGCAGTATATTGCACGCGGGTGGTCCGCAAGTGGATATAGGACGTTCTAAAAAAAAAACAACAAGCATTCAAGAGATTCTAATGAAAGCAATGTATTTTCTTATGCCCATGCATTTGCCTTGTCCTGAAAATGAAAAGAAATGAATGACCATGCTTCTGGCATGAAGAAGCTCTCACATACAAATTGTATTAGACAACTAAGCTGGGAATGGCATACAACTTAAACATTATGCAACTGTTCTTATGCCTAGACCGACTTTACCATCTATTCAGCATGATTGTGCACCAGGTAAAAGGGCAGCTATTCCTGCTCCTAAACCTCCCCCTTTCCTTCCCCAGATGTCATGAATGTAATTTAGTAAACAGAAGGGGTAGGATATGCCTCCAACTATGTAAAACCCCTGAAAGGTTCCTAAGAGGTTAGATGAATGAAGATGGCTAGGCACAGTCACATGTGTGGAAGTGTTCTGTCGTTTCTAATCAGGAATTAGATCCCAAAAGGACCATGGCGTATTGACTGCTTTGCCACATTAACCTGTGCTATTTTTGGACAGCCAAAATATATTTTAAAAACAAATCTTGAATGAAGTTTAAAGTGGTTGTAAAAGCTCTATGCATGAAGGTAAAAAACTTGTGTGCAGCAGTGCCCCCAGCCCCCTCACCAGTTTCCTGAGCCCCATTGAGATCTAGTGATGTGCACAACATCCTCGGCTGTCCCGGGTCTCTGCCTCCTCATGGGGTGAAACAGCCTCGGCTGTCCCGGGTCTCTGCCTCCCATTGGCTCCCCCTGCTGTCAATCACACCCAGTCAGCCAATTAGAAGAGAGAGAGGGGCAGGGTCAAATCACAGCTCCGTGTGAATGGACAAACGGAGCAGCAGGTGCCCTCATAGCAAGCTGCTTGCTATGGGGGCACCCGACAGGAAGGAGGAGCCAGGAGAGCCTTCGTTGGACCTGAGAAGAGGAAAATCCAGGCTGCTCTGTGCAAAACCACTACACATAGCAGGCAAGTAGAGACATGTTTGTTATTTTACCAAAAGAAAAAAAATTAACCCTTAGCAACGTTTTAACTTTTAGATACACTGAGATTTGTGTGCAGCTAGCACTTATGGAGGGAGATTGCAGATATTGCTTATTACTTTTTTTCACAAATGAAAAACTATATTATGACTTTATGAACATTAAATAGAATGTAAGCTTAGCTGGCAATTTTAAAATTTAATATTATAGACAATTAATCTGTATTATTCACTTACAGTTTCCTTCAAGAAGAAAATTCACAAGAGACAAGGAAGACATCTGTTGGACCTCCAGGTCAGCCGACTGTAGCAAAGGCTGATATGGCTCCAAGAACTCTGCAGGCAGCAGTGTATTCACTAATGTGATAGACATAGAAATGAGATTTAACATCACCTTATGTAAAGAGTGTTTAGCATACAATGCTTTTTATGTGTTTTAGAGCAAGTATCTATCAGAAACTACATACATTCTAAGTAATATAATATCAGCACATTGAACTAAACTAACTCATCCTACTTGTACAACATCAAAATATCTTAATACTGTATTTAACATTTGGAAAAATTGTTAAAGAGTATATAAAAAATACTAGATAAGTTTTGTGACATTGATAATTTACAAAATTATAGTAAAGTATCCAGGCACTTACTATGCTGGCTCAAATGCAAATAGTAAAGGGCAGCGGAATGTTGTAGGTCAGAATTTTCTGAAAAAGCCAAGATCATCAAAGCATCCAGGGTTTCTTTTCCTACCGGGGTCTCATTTAAACCTTAAAAAGAAGTACAGGTTGAAAAGACATCATTCACAAATACTGGGATGTATTTACAAAGTATATAAAAGCTTTGAGTTTTAAAATGAACGTACATTTTTTTTCCCACATATAAACATCTGGTACTGGATTACAGCAAACAGGTGGGAAGAGTGCATTTTGTTCTCCATGGATTCAAAAATCTGGTCTACTGCAACAGCAAGATCCTGGGTTGGGCAGATGGAGCTAAATGAGTCAGCTAAATCATTCAGATAGCAAAACTACCCCACCTCCTATCTTGTATACAAGGGAGTGTGCCATTTAGATTCTTTAGGCCTCCTTCACATGGTCACTTAGCCACATACACTGGATTCCAGTGGCAAGAATCAGTGGATTCTTGCAGCTGGAATGACTGTTGAGGCTGAAATGACAGGTTCGTGTATATAGCAGCAGCCGCTCAGCCTGTACAAAGTATTGACAGGCTGACAGCAGCCATTGCCGTTTTCCTAAAGCCACACACTAATCAGTTACCTACGACTAGGGATGATGCTGAAGCCTGGACGGAGTCATGTGTGTCCAGGCTTGGACACCTATCCCTCACACAGCAGTTTAGCTGCATGCACTGGAATCTGGTGTATGTTACTAAAAGGCTGTGTGAAGGAGATCTAAGTCTGAAGGAGCAACAACTGCGACAACTGCAGGGCTAGTGCTGGGCTTTCTTATTGGACAACACAGCATTCAATATAAAACATTGAAACATGGAAAAATCCTATACTAAATGTTTGGATGTAAAGACAAACTTTAACAACAAAACCTGGCAAAGACTGTAAAAGCTGAACACATTCGGACACACAGTGAGTGTCACAGACCAACAAAATGTAATCCCCTCCAACCACTACTACAAACGGTCATCTCCTTCCAAAATCTCAAACTTGGTCTGGTACATAGGCGGATGTGTCTCCATTCAAAAAATATTGAATGCCCATGGGACTTTATAAACTATGTAAAAAAAAATGTTATTTTAAAAAATCCACCAATAAAAACTCTTTGTACAAAAGCATATGAAGTGTTCCACAGATTCTCAAAATTAATTCCATAAACTTGCAAAATAAATGAATGGACAAAATGCATTACAAATCTCAATGCATTTTGTGAATCCATTACATCAGCAGTGGATGTTTCTGACAGGTTATCTGTAAAATGAACAAATTACAGTTCTATAGTAATAATACAAGGACAGCCAGGTGTAATTGTTCACTAGAGCCCACAATGAAGCAACTAAAGCCTACAGAAAAAAAAACAAAAAAACAGCATTAAACATATATATATATATATATATATTTTTATTATTTTTTTTTTTTAAATACAACAAAATGTATACAGTAACATAACACTAGGTGAATCAACAAGATTGTCTAAGTGCCATAAAAATGAAAAAGGTGTGTATAGTTTACAGTAGATCTTATGAGATAATAATATAAGATAAGATAATAATATAGACGATTATACTACTGGTACAAACAAAAGTTAGCCAAGATAAGTCAAATTTTACTATAAAAGGTGTATGCTGCCACCTAAGCAGCTATAGGATAGTTCTCTAGTGAACAATTACACTTGTCTGTTCTTCTGTGGTCTTGCTGGACCATGTGGGCCCACTTCACACAGCTCCCAGGATAGACGCCCCTTAACAGTTATCATCCAAAATGTTTGGGGGTTTTTAATTTCTTTTGAAGTGGATCTCTAAGTGTATAACTTTTACAACCGACCATGAGAGTGGAATTTTCTACTTCGGGCAGATGAATTTATGATTGTAGCATTACTATAGAACTCTAATTTGTTCATTTTCATTTAATAGCTACCCTGTCAGTAGCACCTACTCCTGATGAAGTGAATTACATGTTCACAAAATGCATTGAGATTTGTGATGCACTTTGTTCATCTATTCAATTTGCAACTTTTACTGACATTAATTTTTGAGAATCTGAGAAAATATGTAAAAAAAATATGAATATCAACTATGTTAAATAGACTGACAATGGTAAATCAGTTTTCTCTATAGGTCTAACACTTCATATGCTTTTGTGTATGAGAAAAAGAATGTGTATATTTGAAATAAAATCAATCATTCACATAGTTTGCTTTCCCTGTCATCTCCTTCCAAACCACTCCTACAGGGTTTGTCAAACAACATTGAATATAACCAGGTGTTGCAATGCTATGTATAAATCGCACATTCTGATGTTTGGGTGTGTTGTTTATACTACATGCACACACTCATCGGACACTATTACATACACCTTTGCTAATGCCAAGAAAATCCCCCCACCATTACACCACCACCAGCCTGAACCATTGATACAAGGCAGGATGGATCCATGCTCTCACTGTTTACCCTAAATTCTGACCCTACCATCTGAATGTCGCAGAAACCAGTCTGCCCATTCTCCTCGGACATCAACAAGGCATTTTTGTTCACACAACTACAGTTCACTGGATATTTTCTCTTTTTCTGACCATTCTCTGTAAACCCTAGAAATGTTTGTTCGTGAAAATCCCCGTAGATCAGCAGTTTTTGAAATACTCAGACCAACCTGTCTGGCACAAAACAACCATGCCACATTCAAAGTCACTTAAATCCCCTTTCTTCCCCATTCTAATGCTCGGTTTGAACTTCAGCAAGTCGACTTCACCACGTCCACATGGTTAAATGCATTGAGCTGTTGCTATGTGATTGGCTGATTAGCAATTTGTGTTACCAAGCAATTGAACAGGTGTACCTAATAAAAAGGCCGGTGAGTGTAGTTAGCCTGTGTTTATGTTTACAAATAACGGACAGAAATATTTTGATTATATTTTCACATTTTGTTAATCAGAGGTATAGATTTTTTTTTCTAAATCAAGTGATTTTTATTAAGGTATTTCTGCATGTCATACAACAAAACAACAAGCAAGAAACACAACTGTGACATGGAGCAACAATATGTCAGCACCGGCAGACGCCAAGCCAAACATCATATGAACAGTCCAATCAACGAAAAAAAAAAAAAAAAAAATACAATAACTGAGGTTATAGGCCATGTAAACCAAAAAACAGATCGAGTTAAGGATATTAAATATAGAGGATCAGTATCGATAAAGCTTAGGACAATGCCAGAGCATATGAATAAGTGTGCCACTATCTAAGTGACATCTAGAACACAACGAAGAGTCTAATCTTCCCCACTAGTAAAGCTTTTGTGGGGTGTAATGCACTCTATGAATTATTAACAGTTGAGTCAGGCGTTGTGATTGAGATAGAGAAACCTGTGAGAGGGACTTCAAAGCCTGAACCCATTCCTCTTCCTCTATTAATTCCAAAACCCGCCGCCACTGTGCTAAACTCTGCACCTGGGAGCGAGCCAAAATAGACAACTGCAAAGAGGAGTACAGATCTCCTATGAGACCTCTTTTTGGGCAAGACGTGGACACCACCATAGTCAATGGTATGGAAGGGTTATATTTAAATAGGACTGTAGCGGCATGACAATGCAATGCGTGGCATAACTGCAGATATTGAAAAAATACTTTGAGGAATATGATAGCTCTCCACCAACTCACTAAAGGGTAAAAGCAAATCCCGATCATACAATTGGTGGAGAAATCGAAGGCCAGACCTTTTCCAAACATCAAAACCCTCAAATTCTGCCACTTCCGACAATTGGGGGTTATTCCAAATAGGCATATATTAAGTGTACCCTCATGCATGGGTAAAGTTCGGACATAGTCCCATACTTTATGAATTAAATTAAAAGTAGGGAAAGAATGCTTTTGATAAAAACAATGAGAAACTAACAGTTGTACCAGTGGAACATTAATAAACAGAGATTATAATACACTGAAGTGGGTCAGAGATATCCAGCTTATTCCAGCCGTACCAGTGTTGCATCTGTGACACTATAAAATATAATCTGGCATTAGGAACAGCCAGGCCTCCCCCATCCTTGGGCAGCTGTAATGTGGAGAGCTGTATTCTGGAATGCCTATGTTTCCAAATAAGGTCCCTAAAAAGGGAGTCAATTTTGTGGAAAAAGATCTGCGGAAGCCATACTAGAAAATTATGCAAGATATAGAGGAACTGATGCATCCAAACCATCTTAACTAAATTAGCTCTACCAATGACCGGTAAGGCAATTTACACCACGTTCCGCCCATCTGTTTTAATCTATGTAGTAAAGGTGTCAAGTTATGTTCCACATAATTAGATACCTGAGGTGTGACCAAAACTCCCACATATTTGAAGGAGGACACCACCGATATCTGCTGAACAATTGGTGGCAGATCCAACAGCAAAAGGACTGACTTGTCCCAATTAATTGTAAACCCTGAGAACGAATATGTATTTATAAGACTTATTACTTCAAATAATGAGGAGGAGGTATCCCCCAAAAACAATAAAGTGTCATCAGCATATAATGCTATTTTGTCCTCTCCTGTAGACCATTTAAATCCTATGATATGAGAGGACTGACGGATTGCTGCCGCTAAGGGCTCTAAGGCCAACGCAAAAAGGAGGGATGATAAGAGGCATCCCTGTCTTGTACCTCTGTATAGTGGAAAGGAGTCTGAAACATGCCCATTAATTTGTACCTTAGGTGTCAGAGCTACATAGAGAAGCTGGATCCATCTTAAAAATTTAGGCCCAAACTGCGGCAGACAATGCCACAGGATACTCCATTCTATACCATCGAATGCTTTAGCTGCATCGAGCAACAATACAGCTCTGTTACCGGTGTTACTAGTTAGGATTTGCAAGTTCAAAAACAATTGTCTAATATTAATAGACGTTGCCCTGGTTGGGATAAAGCCTGACTGGTCTGGATGAACTATCTTTGAGATAACATTCGATAAACGGACGGCCAACATTTTAGCCAGAAGCTTAACATCCGAATTAAGCAATGATATCGGACAATAAGAATCTGGAATGCTGGGGTCCTTGCCTGGCTTGGGTATTACAATGACAGATTCATTCATAGACAGAGGCAAGGTCCCAATTTCAAAAGAATTATTAAATACCTCCAAAAGTTTAGATAACAGGAAATCTTCATAGGTTTTATACAGCTCACTAGGAAGGCCATCAAGCCCTGGGGCCCTATTAGACATACCAGCAGCTGCAAGTTGCAACTCCTCCAAAGTCAATGGCATTTCCAGTGCTTCTCTCTCCCTGAGTCAGAGGCAATTTAATAGAAGTAAGAAATGACAATAAGTCTTCCTCACAGTAGGATACCTTAGTACTGTAGAGGGACCTAAAAAACTCACAAAAGACTAAAGAGATCTCCAGAGTGGCAGTTACCACAATATCCGAAGGCCTCCGCAGCTCAGAAATGCAAGTTCGAGGATTCTGTGCCCTCACTATAGTAGCCAACAAATGACCCCTCCTCAAAGAATGGGTGCTAGAGACAAAAAAAACGCTTCTGTTCTGCCTTCTTGAGGGAAATAGAGGCATAATTCTGCTGCAATTGTTCCCAGTTGTGTAGGTTAACTATCGTGGGGTCAGAGAGATATCTGGTCTCAGCCCGTAGAACTTGAGTATTTAGGTCATGTTCTCATTGCATAGAATGCTGCTTGATACCAGCAATCTGTGCTATAAGGACACCTCTTAAATAAGTTTCAATGAATCCCAATATGTTGAGGACACAGTCAATTTGTTAGCAACACTATATTCCTGAAGATCAATCAGTATACCTCCCAGAGGGGGAAGAAGAGTTGACCAATAAGCATTCACCAATATGAGCATTCACCCAAAGCCTAGCTGGATATAGCATGCAGTAACTGAGATCAAATTGGGGCAGCCTTCTCTTGACATCAGAATATTTTGCACATTGGCGCTGAACTTCTGCCGAGAAATCAGGAAAGAAGAAAATCCACAAGCCATCCTCAGAAATGGACCCCCTTCTACCTTGCTTTCTGTAGAATGATGTCATGGTCTTGATAGTTAAGCATCCGCAAGAAAAAAGTTATAGGAGGGGCTCCTGCCGGTGGTGGCCTAGCCGGAATCCTATGTGCCCGCTCCACAGCGAATGAAGGAGTAAAACTTTTCACTCCAAATGTAGCTTGGAGTCAGGTTTACACAAAGTCCACCGGATTCTTACCCTCCAACCATTCAGGGAGACCCACAATTCTGACATTATTCCGGCATAAGAGATTTTCCAAATTCTCCAAATGGAAGTCATGGCTAGCTAACTTCTGAGTAGAAGACTTAGTAGATTGTAGCATGGGGTGAACAGAGTCCTCCAGCACACTAATTCTTTAAAATTACATGAATCATGTCTGATTAAAGAGATCTTCCCGCAGGCCCCCAAAACCCTGGGTTAAGGTAGTAAGAGAGCAATTGCCGACATAATATCTTTCAATGTCGGTTCAGCATCGCTGACAGGGATGGAGTCAGGGTCCATATCAGGGTTACTCACTGCGCCCGCAGGGGAAGGCCACGTGGCTGCGTATTCCTACCAGGCCAGGGAATTAGAGGCCGAGGAAGGAACAATCTCCGCCGGGGGTGCCGATGCACTGGGGCCACCAGCCTCCTTAGCTGATGTCCGGGCAGAGCGCTTAAGGCGGGCGGTGGTATCACGCAGCTTCTCCTTAACAGAGTGATGTGGTCCGGCACTATCTTGAGCAGAGCGGTTGGCCACCCCCTCCTCTCTGTTCTTCTTCGTCATGTATCCAGGGTAGGAATGACTAGCCCTAAGCGTTCCAGGTGAGTAATCAAGCCCGATAAGTCCCGATGTAGAAGGAGAAAGTCAGGATGGGAATGAAGAACTCTAGCCCACACGTCTGCTCACTTCGCTGTCCAAGCCACGCCCCAGATTTTTTTTTTCATGGGAAACTTTAATGGTGTTTGGTTAATTTTATTTATATTCAGTTTTATACAGTATTATCTTTATTATTTGTAAAAAAAAAAAAAATTAAATCTTTATGTCCAGTTTCTGCAGACATTCTGCTAGATTTTTGAAATTAAATAACTCTTTATGTACCAGTAAGATTGTTAATTTCCAATCCAAATTTTCTAGGGTGCCAGATTTAAGGTGATACTTCTAGGTACAGAAAATACTTTGTATTATGTATGACTGTTGAACTTTCAGATGTAAAAATAGAAACAGGAAAGCATCATTTGTTTGAAAACAAGTACAAAAATGCAGGTGTCCAGATGGAGGTTTTTGATGACTTCTATTTATGATGGCACTTTCAGGAACAAAAGAAAAAATGTTTATTGAAAAAGTGAAAAGACTTAACCTTGCAAAAAAACCCATGACAAAAACGTTAAAGGGTAAAAACCCTGTTTTTTGTTCATATTTATGAAGAACGTAAATTTTTTTTTTATATAGATAACATGACATGCAGGACTAAGATTCCATGGGGATCTGCTATTTTTCAGAAGCTAATCAAAGATTCTGATGCCCAAGATACATGCAGAGGTCAGCAATGTCACAGGAAAAGTACAGACAAACCAGGGTAACACTTAAAAAAAAAAAAAAAAAAAAAAAAAAAAAAAAAAAAAACACACACACATCACACACGTTCAAGAATCACGATAAAAGCATGTGCAGCTAAATTATATATGGTATATAAAACATTTTAGTTCAAAAGGTAATAGACAAACCAATGGAGGCCAGCACATACACTAATGAACTATCACTATTGTTGGTATCTTAGACGAACAGGAGAATGTGACTCCTAAACATGACTACTAAAGGAGGACACAAAACTCACAAATCTGCAGGCCAATAATTGTGCAACCTTTCAACATGCAATAATAGTTCAGTCATAAAGCAGGACGATTAAATCCTCCAGTATAATTGGTCATATAAAAATCCAGTACGATGCCAAAAAAGAGCTTACTTGGGCAAAAGTTTGATCGAATAATCAAGAGTGCCCAAATTTTAGAGATGAGAAGGTCAGTTTCCATGTCAAGCAACAGAACAGAATGATGTCCTTCACAGTAAGAATAATTAACATTACAGTCTTGTAGAGGAATTTGTTACCAGCATATGAAAAAAGTACAAAATTGTCAAACCAGCACAACTGACACCTGCTGATGTGGGCAAACTGTGCATACCTTAATAGCTTGTACTCCAGTCTTTATCTTTCTATGGAAAGCTGTGAAGCTACTGAGAAATACACTAATATATTATCAAGATTGCACAGTATCAACATGATGAGGCTGATTAACAAATTAGAATTGTAACTTTGAAAGTCACAACCAAAGTGAATGTTCACTTAGCTTATTGAATGTGACCCCCCCCCCTTCATTCCTCTGGTTGCTTTTGCTATAATAATCATGTCATCAATTGTAACATTACACTACAATATATAACAAAAAAAAAAGATGTGTACTAAAGAGGAACTTCGCTCCTGATAGGGTTAGTTCACACCAAATGCACACATTGTGTGATTCCTCAGACCATTCATTTGAATGGGCTGCAAAATGCCTTGGACTATGAAAAAAAAAAAAAAAAAAAAAAAAAAAAAAAAAAAAAGGGAGTAGTGCACCAACTACTTTTTCAAAACACTGCACCAAACCACATGGTGCTGCAGTACTGTGCAAATGTTTGGGGTGCCATGAACACTTCACTAGCACCTGCATGCAGACCACTAGGACAGCACATTTACTTGTGGTGTGGGAAACACGCACAGAACACGCCTTTCCTGAACCACGTCGCAAACACAGCACATTTGCAAGCACCAAATCGTATGGTACCGCAGTACCATGTGGTTTGGTAAAGTGTGTTTTGAAAGGTAGTTTACTTTTTCCCCACTTTCCAATGAGTAAGCTATTGAAATAAACCATACTGGGACATGTGCACTCCGGTGTGAACTGGCCTTTAACAAACAGGTGCTCATCAGCCCCAAAGTCTAGTGCTGTCTTCATCAAAGCAGATTCTTCCTCATATTGGAAGTGGGAGTTGACTGACTTCCTGATGTCTCACAGCTGGCCCCCCACTTCACATGCACAAGATTGCATGGAGACTGGTCCAACTCACCCTGGGACAAGTAACAAGGGAAGGTCCAGGCCAAGCTGAGGCGATTCTAGCCAAGGTGAGAATTGCAGAACTGGGAGAGGGTACCTGTCACACAAAAGGTACCTGCTCCCAGAAAAAAAACAAAACACTAGGAGGAGGAAGAGGAGCAGTACTTTCACTTTTAAAGGGAGGTCTGCTTTGAATTTCTTTTGGAAACATTTCACATACACAAAAATACAACAATCAACAATTTGCACAATAACGGTAATGGACACAATATATTGGTCAGTGACAGGCACAGAGGGATTGATTGGACTGCTATAGGCGTTCTAGGGGTTTGTGCACACCACGATACATGTTACAAAGCACATTACTGCAACACACATGAATGCACTGTAGATTTACAATTAACTTTTCATGGAAAAGCATATCTACAGCATACTGCAAAACAAATGGTTAGCACTTCCGCCTGGCAGTACTAGGGTCATTGGTTCGAATCCCAACCATGGCACCACCTGCCTGGAGTTTGCATGTTCTCCCTGTGCCTGCGTGGTTTTCCTCCAGGTACTCTGCTTTCCTCCCACACTCCAAAGACATGTTGGTAGGTGAATTAGATCCTGTCTAAATTGGCCCTAGCACATGAATGTGAGTTAGGGACCTTAGATTGTACGCCCCTTGAGGGTTAGGGACTGATATGAAAGTACAATATATATATGTAAAGCACTGCGTAAATTGACAGCTCTATACAAGTACCTGTAATAAATAATAAAATATGCATTATAGTGCAACACACAGATGCATGTGCTGTGTGAATGGTGTTGCAAAAAAAAATTGTGCTACATCTGTCTTTTTCTAATCATAATAGGCTAACGCACCTTAGGGAAGTTGCAACTTGGACCTTACACACTGATGAGGACTGTCCCAGCCCCCATGTCAGAGTGCTGTGAGCCGGGGGGGGGGGGGGGGGTAATCACCAAGCCCCAGCACAGTCATGTGGGAGAACTGGTGTGAGCCACAAGTGGAAAGTATCTTTTCCTTGCAGGTCATTAAAGTATATGTGCAGCCAAAACCTGTTAGAGAGATTCACCCTCTCTAAAAGCTGATTTATTATTTTATTTCCTAGATTGTAAGCTCCAAGGAGCAGGGCCCTCCTATCCCTCTTGTATTGAACTGTATTGTTGCTGTATTGTCTCCCGTTATATTGTAAAGCGCTGAGCAAACTGTTGGCGCTATATAAATTCTGTATAATAATAATAATATTTATTTCAGGTACTTATATAGCACCGTCAATTTACGCAGTGCTTTACATGTATATAGTGCACTCACATCAGTCCCTAACCCTCAAGGGGTGTACAATCTAAGGTCCCTAACTCACACTCATATACTAGGGCCAATTTAGACAGGATCCAATTAATCTACCAGCATGTCTTTGGAGTGTGGGAGGAAACCTGAGTACCCGGAGGAAACCCACGCAGGCACAGGGAGAACATGCAAACCCCATGCAGGAGGTGCCATGGCTGGGATTCGAACCAACAACCCTAGTACTGCCAGGTGGAAGTGCTAACCATTTAGCCACTGTGCTACCCATATTTACACCTTAAAAAAAGTGTATAAGCAAGTTCATGAGATGCGATTTGCCACACGACAATCACGGCAAAATCACACCATGTTTTAGGCATCGTTGAAAATAATGGCACCTGAACTTGAGTTTTGTAATCACAGCGATTCTGCCAGGATCCCAAAACCCCCAGGTGTGAATGGAGCTGCCCTGGTTCACACATATGCGATTCTGGATGCCTCTTCAAACTCACAGATTCACATGACAGGCTAGATATTATGTGTTCCTATTGAGGTGGTTCACATATATGCGATCCACACGCATTGTGCTTTGAGTGTCATTATGAAAAGGATCCTGTGCGAGTTTGTTGCGATGCGTTCCAGACTCACAAGTGATAGATTTGAGTTCAGAGATAAGTGTTCACATAGGATTGCTATTGACAAAAGTTTGTGCATTGAAGTCAATGAGACGTGATTTTTGCATTGAAGTTAATGGGAGTCAGTGTGTGAACCCAGGCACCAGGATGCAATTTCTAGTCATGGAAACCTGGGATTTGTCTGCCATTGCACACAGCAGGTAAGTATAACAACTTTTTTTATTTTATGGAAAAAAATTAGCCTTTATACACACTTTAAATATTTATTCTGCATGTCAGAAAAGGGCAGAGGTTGAATTTGCATTTTAGATGCAAGGTCTGCTTTAATATTAATTTGGCACTCAAAGACATCTGTATGAGTCTTGTTGAAAATAATCACACACATCTTTTCTTGAGAGGGAACTCCATGCAAAAGCAAGTCTATATATCCAGAAGGGCAGCCGTTTCTATGATCAGTTAAGGATTACTATGTAGAGCAAGCAAACATTCACTTGGCAACCAAAATACAGTCAGTTATCCTAGCATACAATATTATGAATCCTAACAAGGATATGTGACTGATCAAACACAAAAAGAAATGAGATGCGAAAGCCTAACAATTTACACAATGTGCATTTAGATGGATGTGGGGAGGGAGTTTTATTACTATTGATTTGTGAAGTTTGTGTCCATCTGGCTCAGAATTGATTTCAAGCATCAGGGAACATCATCTCCTAAACACAATGTAAAGCCAGTTTACAAGGCATGTATGCCTCGTTATGTTTGCAAAAATGGCCGTGGTAGCTTCTAATTCTGGATCATCTCAATAAAAAGCCAGCCATCTTAATGTGAACTACGGTACTGCATGTAAATTATAGGAGAATGGTAGGAGTATAACAATGTGCATTAAAAAAATAAATAATACGGCACACACACAGAACCTTTTTATATAAATATATCAGCATCCATAGAAAACAGATGTTTAATCTAACGAAGATGCTGCTGCAAAATTACATTTGTCAAAGGGTCAGCCACTTCCTACAAGTCTATGCAATATGCTGATCTAGCAGATGTTTATCGTCTATAGCTCTCATCCTCCATTCTACAATGAAAACAAAATGCAAGGATGTACAAAAGGAGTGATTTTTTTTTTTTTTTAATTCCTACCTGCAAAAGACGTATGCTCCTGGCAAACAAAGATTTTTATTGCAAGGTTAATATTATTGCTTTTATCTATTTTGCTTTAAAAATAAAATGTTTTTATGCTCATATCTGTCCCACAGTTTCGGTAATGATCTGGAGAAATTATCTTCAGTAAGCAGGCAACTTTAAACTTAATACATATTTTTATATAAAGTGAAAAGAGGTTATGGCTAACAAATGAAAAACAGATCTGTTGGTCAACAAAAGTCACTCTACACTGTAAAGGACCTGTGCGACATTGGAAAAAAAAAAAAAAAAAAAAGGGAATGGATGAGCTGTGAGCACACAGGCAATTTTCAGACGTACAATTGTGAGACAAAGGGTCCATTCGCACAGGTGATTACACACGTTGCAGATTCCTGCAGCTGGAATTGACAGATGTGTATGAAATGCTAGGGCCACTGAGCCTGTACAATGCAAAGATAGGCTGTCGGCCACCACAGCTTTTCCTGACTGTTCGCAAAGCTAGCGATTACCTGCGGTGCATTGTGTGGGCTCAGCGGCCAGTTATTTGCACACATTTGTCAATTCCAAGTGCATGAATCAGCATTCTCAGCACTGGAAATTGCAGCTTCCCCAAAAGGACCCTTAAAATGAAAACAATTAATTGTCTCCACGGAAACACGAGGGGCAATGGCAGCGAGTTCATGTGTGATGCTGGTGGCGTGATCAGTCTATCGATCATAGGACAGTAGCACATTCTCTAAATCAGACATTAAGATCAACTGCAACTATTTTTTTAGCTTATTGATTTTGATGGAAGGACACAAGTAATCGAAAGTTGTAATGTAATCAAGCAATTTCATTAAATTTTCTTTGAGCGGAGGGTTTTTTTTTTGTTTATTTAGTACCTAGCAGAGCACAAAGAAAACCTTGAAAATGTTCTGTTGTTACAACTGAAACCTAAAATAAAGCTGCCCCTGTAAAGGGATACTTGGATAGACACTCGCCTCTCCCAATGACAATGCCGCTGATCTGTACTCTAAAGAAGAGAAGTCGCCTGCTAAAAACTCTGCAGAAAATACAGCTTCCTAGAGTGTTGATTTCCTGTTTTCAGTGGTTCCCACTGCCAGCCAACATGTCATTACAGGATGAGAATGATGTACAGGTCAGCACATTAAACCATTAAATTATGTGTCAGACCACTAATTTGAAACTTCCTGAAGTGCCAATTTCTGAAAATTCTGCATTTTCTATTAACAGCGGAAGAAATTAGCAACATGGTCAGCAGAAGAGGTACATTGTAGATATCCAAGTTCTTCTTTGCAGGACCACTTTAAAATCTGACTGCTATAAAACGTAGGCAGACATTTGTATAGATTGTGGGCCACATTTTCCTGGTAAACAGATAAAATATTGCTAAATGGCAGAAAAATCTTTATCAAGATACTGAATTAAAAAATAGCAGCATGAAAGCAGAGTTCTAGTTAGTTCTAGTTCATAGCATAGTTATGGGGAAATAACCTTGCAGTTAGCTCTCCACACATCAAAAGGGTAACTCCACTCTCATGGAAAAAAAATAGCAAATAAATATAAAAGAAAAAAGTATACACAGTTGCTACACAAGTCATATTTTAATTAAATGTTATTAAAATGTTTCTTTCCTTTTCCATCTGCAGCTCATTTTTGGTGAGATACTCCCAAAGGGATACAGACCCTGCCACTTTCCTCAGAACTTTAGTGCAGCAGCTGATTGTTTGTGTCCTTATGCAGAGTGAATGTGTATGGGAGTGATTTCATCATTAACAAACAGCCATTTCTTCAGAACAACAAAAGGCAGGAATCTGCAACACAGTTTGTTGAAATCTCTGCCATGTATAGAATTACCCAGAAATTGGAGTTACTCATTCAATGCTTCTTTTTGCCTAGGGTACCAGTAAACAACCAAATGTCCATACTTTATCCTTTACTCACACAAGCTCCTCCTTCCACGTGACCTGACGTACACAGCTTTTTCTTTTCCGCGCTTCAGTCAGTGGTCACAGGTGTGAAGTCATCATGTACAACACAGGACCATCAGTCCTGCACTGTACGGGCTTGTTCACTTTGCAAGGGAACTTTTCCCAGAGCTTAGGGAATGTGGTGAAATTTTACCCAAAGAATACCCAATCACATGCAAGGAAAACTACACTAACAACATTTTTGCTTGCACATGATTGGATGATGGAAATAAGCATAGTTTAAACTCATTCAGTACACTTTAGGAAAATTGCCTTGCATAGCTAACAGTCAGTTTGCTTTTGGTAAGTCAACCCCCCATGTCTGCTGAGCTGCATTGTGCGGTATAAATCAATGCAGGCTCAAGACAATTATTTTCTACAGTAGGTTTCCTATTCCCACTATAAGTACATTATGATGTACCGGAAAAAAAAAAAGTGCAGCATATAGTCCACATTGCCCCTACACAACACACACCAGCACGTATGCACTATAGAGTGTAGGCTGATGTGAATGGGTATAGTGAGGAAGCGGAGAACCTGCCACAAACTGAAGCAGTGGACAGAAGAAGTTAGAGGTCAAATTCATACTTAATTGTTCCATGAACAGGCTTAGAGGTGTGCCATGTTTGTGTGTATTTCTTCGCTACACGCACAGGGCAGCTCACGTTTTAAGCGGTTTATAATCACATACTTTTGCTGTGTTGAACACTTTTTTTTTTGGGGGGGGGGGGGGGGTGAGAGTGGGTACCTGGTTTTGACAGGTACCTGCTCGCCTGCTTCTGCTCAAAATCGCCTAGTCGATCTGAATGAAAGTTCAGCCCCCATCTTTGCCCACAGCCTTCTGGGATACGACCATTCACAAAGCACAGCATGGCATACGCATGCAGTGTGAAGCCACAAGATGTCACAGCTGGCTTCCTTTAGTAAACATGGTGGTGCTGGTGACAGGAAGACTGGGGAAATACTTGCCTGGGTGAGGAAAGCACTGGATCCCTGGACAGGTAAGGCCCCGTTCACACTTAAGCGTTATGAAGCTTGTAGCTCAAAGCTCAGAAACTTTCAACAAGCAAAAACCTATTGTTTTCAATAGACCATGTTCACATCTTAGGGTTCTGTCACTTGTAGCAAAAACTTGTTGCTCAGAAAAGTACACAAGCTACTTTTCAGGCAGAGTTGAGCCTTTTTGTCCTCATAGACTTCAATAGAAACGAATGAAAAGCGCAACATGAGCATCTTCAAGCATTTTGTTGTGCATTTTCTGCTCAAACAGCAGCTCTCTGCCCATTTTTCAGCAGAACTCCAAACACTTAGCTTAATTCCTGAAAGAAGCCTAACAAAAGCTGCAAAACCTTGTAATTCTGCTCCAAAACAAATGCTCAAAAAGGGGATACTTAGGCCTCATTCACAGTATGGTGTTTTGAAGCTCAGACAGAATCTCCGCCATTATGCCCAATTTCAAAACGCTTTGCTAAAATAATATCGCACAGGTGCCATAATTAGGCGCAGTTCTGCCACGATTGCCGCGCGATAAATCGTGCTGCAATCACAGCAAAGTGCGTCACCCAACAGAAGTTCCTGAACTTCTTTTGGGTAAAACACTTTGTGCAATGCAGTTTGCCATGACAATTACACATTTTTTTAGGTGCCATTTAAATGAAAGGCACTTGAACACATTGTTGCGCAATTTATTTTAACAAAGCGTTTTGAAATTCGCACCGGTTTCTGTGTGACTTCCACCACGCGTCATGATTGCACCCCGCTCATGGGAACTGCTGCGGGTGTGGATGTTAACACCTAAAAACCAGTGTGAAAAACGCGGTGCGATGCGCACAATCAGATCGTAAGGGTGTGAATACCCATGTGACCCGATTCTGGTGCAAACCAAAAAAAAAAAAAAAGAGGATCGTACACTATTTTGGAGTGGATGTGGTGCGATCTGAGCCATTCAAAACGTATGGTTCAAATTGCACCGCACAGAAATGTGTGATTTGCACAGGAATGTGGTGCGGTACCTGTGTGAATCACGAGCAATGTGCCACACGGCATCACTGTGAACCCAGCTAAACGTCAGCAACTACAGTATTTGTAGCTGCTATTCATTTTTGGGGGGTGAGACCGGAGGTCCTCTTTAACAACAAACTGCCAAATGTTTACCTGTGATTGTTTGTGGGTGTTTTTTCTGTTGACAGCTCTACGTGATCGCATTTGGGGCCAATTGTGGCATTTTTTTGCACTTATTGTTTATTTTTATGTAGTAAATACAAAAATATGTAAATAGAATTGAAAAAAAATAAATAAAATACACAATGAATTGCCAAGCGCGGCAGGAGTTTTTCACGCAAGTTCATGGAAAGGCCTCAAAGCTGGCTGATGGGAGCAGGGAATAAACGCAAGGAAAAAAAAATATTTTTATTTCCCCTAATACAAATAATCCAATTAACCCTTGCAGTACAGGGGAGCTTCACTACAAAGCAGTCCAGCTGTACTCCCCCCTGTGTACAGTCCCCAGCAGCTGGTGAGGTGACAGTTTGCAGTGTATTGTGTCCATTCTATTGATAGAAGACAGGAAGTGAGTTCACAGCTGAAGAAACACGTGTAGGCCAAGAACAACACAATCACAACAGCATCCCTCCCCCCCCCTCCAGGATGCATTTCCTATAGAGTTCGGTCCCAGCTATAGGGCGCCTTCCTGGGCTGCCCCCACCACACACAGCTACCTCCAATGGTGCTGGAGGGAAGGTGACCTACAGTCCACAGTGATCAGCACTGACCTGTCTCCATGTGATTGAGGAACTCCTGGGCTGCCTGCTTCTCATGGCTCTGCAGCACAGGCTGGTACAGCTCCCTGACTGAGGAGCCCTTGCGGTTGAGGCAGCAGCATTCTCGGAGCATAGCCAGGCACTCCTTAATGTGCTCCACTATCCTGGACGAGAGCCTCCTCACAAAGTTCACAAAGTCCTGGAAGAGCTGAGCGCACCTCTCACATAGACGACCCATGGTGTCGGTTCCCTGGGAGCCGAGGAGCCTGCCTACCTCGCACCGACCTCTTCTAGTACAGAGAACGCCTCACAGAGCCATAGCATCCGCCCGCGCCTGACTGGGCATCTCCTTACAGAGAGCTCCTTGCTGTGGAAGAGGCAGACAAAGAAATGAAGTCACCCAGTCTCTCTGCAGGACGGCTGCACAACAGTGAGGTAATGCTCGAGCCTGCCCCCGACACCCTGCCTCATGCCTATTGGCCGGGAGGGGAGCAAGGCTTGACTGTAGAACTGGCTGTTCCAGTTCTGTGAGGGGAGAGCTTTGCGTCCAATGAGAACACAGCATTGCTATTCTATTATCCCTCAATAGGGGAGGCAGGCACAGGGCTGCACAGATGTTCTGCTGTGTTCTGTCATCTAAGGCTGGAGGAAAAAAACAAAACATGAAAGGGCCTACATTTCCAATGTATTGTGCCTCAGTACAGCAGGCCTGCCCATGGTATTTATTACAGGTACAAATATAGCACCTTCTATTGACATATACATCAGTCCCTGCCCTCAAGGAGCTTACAATCGAAGGTCCCTACCTCACATATACAAGGGCCAATTTATCTTCCAGCATGTCTGCAGTGTGGGAGGAAAGCCAGTCACACAAAGAACATGCACACGCTAGGCAGGTGGTGCCATGGGTGGGATTTGAACCAACAACCCTGGTGTTGCCAGGTAGAAGTGCTAACCACCTCGCCACAGTGTGTGGAAGTCTTCATGAACACTGGACATTTTTACAGCGGCTGTTTTTGGCTTTTGATGTTTTCAAAGCGGCTGTTTTTGGCTTTTGACATTCTTGGCTTTTGACGTTTTTAAAGTGGCTGTTTTTGACTTTTGACGTTTTTAATGTGGCTGTTTTTGGCTTTTGACGTTTTTGCAGCGGCTGTTTTTGGCTTTTGACATTTTTAAAGCGGCTGTTTTTGGCTTTTGACGTTTTTACAGCGGCTGTTTTTGGCTTTTGACGTTTTTACAGCGGCTGTTTTTGGCTTTTGACGTTTTTACAGCGGCTGTTTTTGGCTTTTGACGTTTTTACAGCGGCTGTTTTTGGCTTTTGACGTTTTTACAGCGGCTGTTTTTGGCTTTTGACATTTTTAAAGCGGCTGTTTTTGGCTTTTGACGTTTTTACAGGGGCTGTTTTTGGCTTTTGACATTTTTACTGGGGCTGTTTTTGGCTTTTGACGTTTTTACAGGGGCTGTTTTTGGCTTTTGACATTTTTACTGGGGCTGTTTTTGGCTTTTGACGTTTTTAAAGCGGCTGTTTTTGGCTTTTGACGTTTTTACAGCGGCTGTTTTTGGCTTTTGACGTTTTTACAGCGGCTGTTTTTGGCTTTTGACGTTTTTACAGCGGCTGTTTTTGGCTTTTGACATTTTTAAAGCGGCTGTTTTTGGCTTTTGACGTTTTTACAGGGGCTGTTTTTGGCTTTTGACATTTTTACTGGGGCTGTTTTTGGCTTTTGACGTTTTTAAAGCGGCTGTTTTTGGCTTTTGACATTCTTGGCTTTTGATGTTTTTCCAGTGGCTGTTTTTGGATTTTGATGTTTTTAGGCTATGTTCACACTAGCCTTGTTTGCATGCGGCTTTTTACCGCTTCCCAAACCCCTGTGAAAATTCTGCACATTGCAGCACATGGTGCTGTTCACACGGGAGCGTTAGCGTCGCGGAAAAACGGACGCCTCTGGTCGAGTCAGGAGGAGTTGAAGCCTTCTATTCAAGGCTTTGGTGCGTTTGCGGTGCAGTTGCGACGCATTTGCGGGGCATTTGGGGAGCGTTAACACCATTTAAACTTCATTATAGGCGTTTGTGGGGCATTTTTAACGCTTTGCAAACGTTTAGCAACTGCAGCTAAACCGCGCATGCGGCGTTTGCGGAGCGTTAAAAAATGCTCCACAAACACCGGACTAACACTTGTCAAACGCTATAGGGGTGTTTGGCAAGAGTTGGAAAAACAGTCAAGTGTGAACGAGCCCTTACAGCGGTTGTTTTTGGCTTTTGATGTTTTTACAGCGGTTGTTTTTGGCTTTTGACGTTTTTACAGCGGCTGTTTTTGGCTTTTGTCATTTATTCCTACAGCCAGTAAACCCCCCAGCATGTTATCCTATGTGTCCATGCACACATAGACTGTAATCAACATTTTTTGGCTGGAATAAAAACCCAGGACTAGTAGGTTTCTAGAGGAGTTTTATAGCTGTAAAAATGCTCTAACGTTGAAAAACGTGGTAAAATGCAGCAATCCAGTGTTTTTGGACTTTTTAGCAAAAATTTTTTATTTTGGTAAAAAAACGATAAAAAAAAAAACGCAAGTTTTTTATGGGACTTTACGCAGCTAACATTACCAGCATTATCAAAACACTCAGTGTGCATGGAGCCTTAGTCCTAGGGGCGGACTGACAACTCATGGGGCCCCTGGGCAATAGGGGATCATGGGGCCCCTGTGTCCTCGCCCACACCCAAGTGCTCGAATGGTCAGTCCGCCTCTGCTTAGTCCTCATGCACACAATGTTTTTACAGCGGCTGTTTTTGGCTTTGACGTTTTTTTCTACAGCCAGTAAACCCCCCAGCATGTTATCCCATGTGTCCATGCACACATAGACTAACCAACGTTATTTGCCGGAGATGTTTTTTGGCTGGAAAAACCCCCCAGAACTAATAGGTTTCTAGAGGAGTTTTGTAGCTGTAAAAATGCTCTAATGCTGATAAATGCAACAAAATGCGGTAAATTGCAGTAAAACACAGCAAAACGGCGTTTTTCGACTTTTTTTGACCCCCCCCAAATTTTTTTTGCTCAAAAAAAACACTAAAAACGCAAACGTGGAAAAATGCCGCTAAATGCTAATGCAAAAATGCTAAAAAAAGCTGAAAAACTCAAGTTTTTAATGTGACTTTACACAGCTAACGTTAGCAGCGTTATCAAAACATCCAGTGTGCATGGAGCCTTAGTCCTCAGGCACACTGGACATTTTTACAGTGGCAGTTTTTGGCTTTTGGCATTTTTTTCTACAGCCAGTAAACTCCCCAGCATGTTATCCTATGTGTCCATACACACATAGACTGTAATCAATGTTTTTGGCTGGAAAAGAACCCCAAAACTAGTGAGTTTTTAGATTCGTTTTTTTTAGCGGTAAAAACGCTGTAACACTGTAAAATGCAGCAAAAACGTGGTAAAACACAGCAAACTGGCGATTTTTGACAAAAAAAATGTTTTATTTTGGTTAAAAAAAAAGCTAAAAATTCAAACGTGGGAAAATGTGCACTAAACACTAATGCAAAAATGCTAAAAAAGCTGAAACATTTTTTAACGTGACTTTACACAGCTTACGTTACCAGCGTTATCAAAACACCCAGTGTGCATGGAGCCTAATGCCCCGTACACACGATAAGAAAATCGTACAAAAACTTTTGCGGAACCACTGATCGAACGATTTTCTCTTCGTTGATGAGCAGGATGTTTTAACCAATAACAATATTGTGACCTAAAAAATCCAGTTGAACAACAGTGAAAAATGTTGCCGTTTCGCATACGAATGACTGATTTTCTATGCAGTGGTATGACGGTCGTACGATAAAAGTCTATCAAGCACTATCACGCATGAGCAGAAACAGAAGATGACTCGGATGTTTATGTCCAAGAAATCTTCGTAAACACGAACGAAAAATCCAAATGTTAAAAGTAGATTAGCCTAATGAGATAATGAAACCAGAATTCTGCATATTATATTTTATGTATCATTATTATGTATATAGGTAATGTAATAAACTATATTATACTCATTACTGGTAATTGTATATATCGCTCGTTCTGGCCGGAAGGGCGTGGCTACAAGGTCACACGCACACCGCATCACATCCACTTGTACGGAAGACGTCAACACTACGTATTGCCCGATGAACGATTTTTTTAGATTGGTTAATGTGGGCCACGATTTCAACCAACGAACGAGCGCCTCTCAGTCGTCGGATGACCGATCGGTCGATTTTCTAATCGTGTATTCCCACCTTTAGTCCTCATGCACACTGGATGTTCTTACAGCTGCTGTTTATGGCTTTTGAATTTTTTTTTACTTTTTTTTCTACAGCTAGTAAACCCCCCAGCATGTTATCCTATGAGTCCATGCACACATAGGCTGTAATCAACATTTTTTGGCTGGGACATTTTTTGGCAGGAGAAAAAACCCAGGACTAGTGGGTTTCTAGAGGAGTTTTTTAGCTGTAAAAACGCCCTAACGCTGTAAAACGCACTAAATCGCGGTAAAAAGCAGCAAACCAGCGTTTTTTGGACATTTTTGACCAAAATAAATTTTTAGGAAACGCTAATGCAAAAACGCTAAAAAAACTAAAAAGCTCACGTTTTTAACGTGACTTTACACAGCTAACATTACCAGTGTTATCAAAACACCCAGTGTGCATGGAGCCTTAGTCCTCATGCACAATGGACATTTTTACAGCGGCTATTTTTGGCTTTTGACATTTTTTCTACAGCCAGTAAACCCCCCAGCATGTTATCCTATGTGTCCATGCATACATAGACTGTAATCAACGTTTTTTTTGTCAAGGACATTTTTTGACTGGAAATAAAACCCAAGACTAATGTGTTTGTAGAGCAGTGTTTTAGCTGTAAAAATGCTCTAATGCTGAAAAACGTGGCAAAAAGCGGTACATCGCAGTACAGCTAGTAAAACCCCCAGCACGTTATCTTGTGTCCATACACACATAGACTGTAATCAACATTTTTTGGCTGGAAAAAAACAAAGAACTAGTGGGTTTCTAGAGGAGTTTTTTAGCTGTAAAAACTATCTAACGCTGAAAAGCGCAGCAAAACATGGTAAAACACAGTAAATTGCGGTAAAATGCAGCAAATCAGTGTTTTTTGACTTTTTTTGACCAAAAAAATATTTTTGGAGGTCAGAAAAAATGCTAAAAAATGCAGACATGGGAAAATGCCGCTAAACGCTAATGCAAAAAAGCTGAAAAACTTGCGTTTTTAATGTGATTTTACACAGCTAATATTACCAGAGTTATCACAACACCCCGTGTGCATGGAGCCTTAGGCAATGAGCTTCACAATTGTTTTCTAGGTGCCCTATTGACACATAGCACTGTGCACAGCATAAGGCCTCATTCACATTTAGGCGTAACAGAAACATATATTTCTACCTGTGTTTCTGCCAACACACAAAAAAAATGAGCTATAATGTGAAGGGAAATGTATGTCTTTTAGGTCTGTCATTTTGTTTTTCCCCACTCCATTTTATATTCCATGTTGATTAATTGTTTTGTATTATAACCAGAATGAGTTAATGAAAATATGCTATGTCAGTTATGTATTACAGAACTATACTCACAGAATTCTTCTATCTTTTATCTTAGCTTAGCCTTGGTAGAGACGGTGAAAGTATCCAACTATTTCTTTGTATTAACAAGCACCTGTTTCTGTTATGATACAATTAAATGTCAAATATTTCTGTCCCATGAGAAAATAATTGTTTGTTACTTATAACTAATTACAATGCCTGAGAAAGATCATGTTCACAGCCTTGACAAGTATCTAGCCAGATTCTATTGTATGTAGCAGATAAGTTTTTTTGTAATATTATAGACATTCCTTATTCCTGGGAAAGTTAAATTTTGCTTCTCATCATTATTCAGGATTTACGTAAATGCTTGTATTTGTATTCAGCCAATCAATTACTGAGAATTAAGTTTTTCCCAGATATCTGTGCCCCCCACCTTTCTTTTTTGTTATATTAATCCTCTTCCCGCTAATAAAAAATGTAGATTAATTTCACCTACACTGTGTGCACTTGTCTATTACTTAGGTGAAGTTAGTCTTCTGGACGTCCATACCTTCAAACAGACTGATCAAGACAGATAGCCAGGGGCTAGCGACAACCTTTCATAATGCACAACACGCTTGTGTTGCCATTATTTCCTAATGACACCCAAAATGTAAGTAGCATATTCTCCATGCAAAATAATGTGCAGAAGATGTGCAAAACCGCCCATCGCAAAACTCACTTGGTTCGGTGCCAAAGTGTTTGTATATGTGCTTCTTTAGCATGTTTTTGGAGAGGAGGGGGGCCCTTTCACATGAATGACACCTCTCCAAAAAAAAAAACAAATTTGTGACGTGGCAGCATGGATCTGGTGTGAACAGGGCCTAGAAATGCACTCTATTTCTCTATTTTTTAGGCAACTCAGTACAGAGCACAGCATATCACCACAAGTTTGTCACACTGATTTGAATTTAGTGTAGTTTTATGACATTTTGATACAGATTAAAAAAAAAGACTCAAAAGACTAAAGTGTCACTAAACCTACATCATAAAAAACTACCAGATGCTGTATTACAGTGCCTTAAAAAAGTATTCATACCCCTTGAAATTTCCACATTTTGTCATGTTACAACCAAAAATTTAAATGTACTTTATTGGGATTTTATCTGATAAACCAACACAAAGTGGCACATAATTGTGAAGTGAAAGGAAAATGATAAATGATTTTCAAAATGTTTTACAAATAAATATCTGAAGCGTGGTGTGCATTTGTATTCAGCCCCCCTGAGTCATTACTTTGTAGAACCACCTTTTGCTGCAATTACAGCTTTGTACATCTACAGTAGAGAGCAGGGGCGGACTGACAACTCATGGGGCCCCTGGGCAATAGGGGATCATGGGGCCCCTGTGTCCTCGCCCACACCCAAAAAAGCCTATGAAAAAGCCAATGAAAGTTACCAGGGGCATCTCATGGGGCCCCCTATTGACCCCGGGCCCTCGGGCAGTGCCAGAGTGCTTGAATGGTCAGTCCGCCCCTGCTTAGTCCTCATGCACACAATGTTTTTACAGCGGCTGTTTTTGGCTTTTGACATTTTTATCTACAGCCAGTAAACCCCCCAGCATGTTATCTTATGTGTCCATGCACATATAGACTGTAATCAACGTTATTTGGCAGAGATGTTTTTTGGCTGGAAAAAAACCCCAGGACTAATAGGTTTCTAGAGGAGTTTTTTAGCTGTAAAAATGCTCTAACGCTGATAAATGCAACACAGCAAAACTGCGTTTTTCGACTTTTTTTGACCCCCCCAATTTTTTTTGCTCAAACTCAAAAAGGCCTATGAAAAAGGTACCAGGGGCATCTCATGGGGCCCCCTACTGACCCTGGGCCCTCGGGCAGTGCCCGAGTTTCCAAATGGTCAGTCCACCCCTGGTAGAGAGTGATGTTTTTACCCATTCTTCTTTGCAAAATAGCTCAAGCTGTCAGACTGGATGGAGAGCATCTGTGAACAGCAATTTTCAAGTCTTGCCACAGATTCTCCATTGGATTTAGGTCTGGACTTTGACTGGGCCATTCTAACACATGAATATGCTTTGATCTAACCATTCCATTGTAGCTCTGGCTGTATGTTTAGGGTCATTGTCCTGCTGGAAGGTGAACCTCCGCCCCAGTCTCAAGTCTTTTGCAGATTCTAACAGGTTTTTGCTCCATCCATGTTCCCATCAACTCTGACCAGCTTCCCTGTTCCTGCTGAAGAAAAGCACCCCCACAACATGAAGCTGCCACCACCATTCACGGTGGGCATGGTGTGTTCAGGGTGATGTGCAGTGTTAGTTTTCTGCCACACATAACGTTTTGCTTTTAGGACAAAAAGTTCAATTTTGGTCTTATCTGACCAGAGCACCTTCTTCCACACGTTTGCTGTGACCCCCACGTGGCTTCTCGCAAACTGCAAACGGGACTTCTTATGGCTTTCTTTCAACAATGGCTTTCTTCTTCCCACTCTTCCATAAAGGCCAGATCTTCTAGATTGTAAGCTCTAACGAGCAGGGCCCTCTGTTTCCTCTTGTACCAAATTGTATTGTAACTGTAATGTCTACCTTCATTTTATAAAGCTCTGTGCAAACTGTTGGCGCTATATAAATCCTGTATAATAATAATAATTTGTGGAGTGCACGACTAATAGTTGTCCTGTGGACAGATTCTCCCACCTGAGCTGTGGATCTCTGCAACTCCTCCAGAGTTACCATGGGCCTCTTGGCTGCTTCTCATATTAATGCTCTCTTTGGCTGGCCTGTCAGTTTAGGTGGACGGCCATGTCTTGGTAGGTGTGCAGTTGTGCCATACTCTTTCCATTTTTGGATGATGGATTGAATAATGCTCCATGAGATGTTCAAGCTTGGGATATTTTTTTATAACCTAACCCCGCTTTAAAATTATCCACAACTTTATCCTTGGCCTTCATGATGCTGTTTGTTCACTAATGTTATCTAACAAACCTCTGAGGGCTTCACAGAACAGCTGTATTTATACTGAGATTAAATTACACACAAGTGGACTCTATTTACTAATTAGGTGACTTTTGAAAGCAAGTGGTTCCACTAGATATTAGTTAGGGGTATCAGCGTAAAGTGGGCTGAATACAAATGCATGCCACACTTTTCAAATATTTTATATTTGTAAGAAATGTTGAAAACCATTTATCATTTTACTTCCACTTCACAATCATGTTACACTTTGTGTTGGTCTATCACATAAAATCCCAATTAACTACATTTACATTTTTGGATGCAACATGAAAAAATGTGGAAAATTTAAAGGGGCATGAAAATGTTTTCAAGGCACTGTACATGCTGTACATACTCACTCAGTCACTATGAGATTAGTTTTCTGTATTTTCCAAAAAATCTGGTTGATGCTGCTATTCTTTATGTCCCTGTCCGGTCCATGTCCCCAATGTAGTTGAGGATTTTGTAGAGCAGTGTTGGAAACTCTGCACATGCTCAGTCTACAGTGAGTTTCTTTGTATTTCCTCCCTATCACAATTGAGCAGCCCATGTGACTATAGAGTCACACATGTGGGAGAATACACAGTGGTAAATGACAGCCCACTTCCTACCTCTTCCTCCTCCATGCCCACTAACCAGCTAAACACTATGGGGGTGGGATATTACATGTAGATTGATGGAGGCTTCACCTCCCTGTTATTCTAAGACACAGCCACTGATTGGCAGAAATCCAAACATGTGACCAGCAGCAAAGGACTAGAAGCTCCTCCTGCTTATGCTTCCATGCAGACAGGCTGGGAAAGAGCTTGGTCATGTGACAGCTGTATATCGATTATGAAAAAGGTATTTTTTTGTAATAATAATAATTACAGTGCCATCATCCACATACAGAAATAGAAAGGACAATGTAAATTAACCACTTCATGTCCGGACACTTTTACACCCTTCCTGTCCAGGCCAATTTTCAGCTTTTAGTGCTGTCGCAGTTTGAATGACAATTGCGCTGTCATGCAACACTTTGCCCATATTCATTTTTTAGCATTTTTTTGAGACAGATGAAACTTTATTTTGGTGGTATTTATTCACCACTGGGATTTTTTTTTTGCTATATAAATGAAAAAGCCCAAAATTTAAAAAAAAGTGTTTTTCTTATAAAATTTTGCAAATAAATAATCTTTCTTCATAAATCTTTGCCAAAATGTATTCAGTTATCTTTTTAGTAAAACAAAATAATCCAAATTAGTTTATAACCAAAAATATAATTTAAAAAAAAAATATTTTTACATTTTTATTTTTTATATTATTATTTATGTATTTTTTTTTTAACATACTGTCACCCTAGCAGTACAGTGTCACCATAGTGAAACTGTACTACTTGTGAAGGGTGATGAAGATTTTTTTTTTTTACATTGATTGTTTTTACAGCCATAAAAGCTATAAAAGCAATCATTTTCCTTCTCTCTGGCTGCATTCTTGCAGCCATTGAGAAATACTGTGTGAGCTGTGATTAGTCACAGCTTGTCACATGGTACAAGGCTGTTGTGAATAGCCTTGTACCATGTGATCGCTGTGATCATTCACATATTTCACACGTAGTAAGCAATGATGTCAGAAGTGACATCTTGCTTATACCTATTCATGTGATCACTGATTGGCCAATCAGTGATCACATGATCGGGACCTCACACAGAGGTCCTGTACAGCGATCGGTGTTCCGCTGTGTCCTCCGGACACAGCAGGCACCGGATCACGGTCACGCGCGTTCCAAGGGAGCGCCACAATCCAAAATGGCGTGTGCCGTTTATGAAAAGCAACCCGCTCCTGCACTGCCACCGTCTGGTCGTTTATATACAGCGGCCAGACGGGAAGTGGTTAAACAGAGTGTGCTTAGTATCACTTATAAGTGGTTCTAAAGGCAAAAGGTTTATTTACCTTAATGCATTCTCTACATTAAGGTAAAAAAAAAAACAATGTGTGTGCCACACACCCTCTCCGAGAACACTTACCTGATACCACTCTCACTCCAGCACTGTCCCCACCAGCAGCCCAGCTTGGGCTGGTGCCTACAGTGGGAATTATAGTTCGCGTAGTTGGGCTTCCCAGGCAGATAGGGGTTACTGCTGTGTCTGTATTTTCCAGGGCTTTTCTCTGGGTCCTTCCCTCCACCCCATGTGACAAATAAAAAGGGGGGGCGAAGGTCAGACTCAAAGGGGCCCTGGAGAATGCATGGTAAAGGAGGAACGTTCCACCTAAGAAGATGTGAGCTGTACCTACCTGCAAGTTGCCTACCTCCTAAGGTCTCTGCCATAAATGGATGTACACATGGACAGGTATACCTCACAACCCATTGTTCATTAGTTAGGGGAAGAGCTGTGTCTGAACTTCAGACTGTAATGCTGCAGAATATAATATAAACTTGCGCTGCAGAAAAATATATAAACTTGAGAAATTTAAATGCTGCTGTTCAAAAAATCAATCAAATAAAATTATAAACACTCCACAGCACAAATAAATTATATATAAAAATTAAAATACCATAAATAAAAGTCAAAAAAATATAAAGTCCACACAAAAATTAAAAAAATAATATGAATTGTGCTCAATCCCAAAAAAAAAGTGCTCCAAAATTCTTCAAACAAATGTGCTCACACCATCCGTGATTAATGCTCTTATCCCCACTCACCAGATGGAATGGACTCTTTGCTGATATGGCAAAAGAGTCAAACAAGCTTAAAGTGACTGGGCATGGCCTCCCAGATAACTCTGTACTCAATATCCTCCAGAAACGACTCCCACGATTGGATGACAATGGAAAACAAAACAAAAAGTGCAATACTGTAAAAAACCTTTAATTTTAAAAAAGGCTGCCTTATATGCACTCACATGTTTAAAAATATACTCAGGCTTTCATAATAGGCACAAAGGCTCATATTATAAGGCTTATTTCCATTTGTAGAAGTGGACTGGCAAAGATAGATAGAAATCCCTTCCAAATAGCAGGAAGTCACTCACCAGAAGTGATGTCACCACGCACCCACCAGAACCGGAAATACGGAATTTTGGAGCACAGGTTTTCTGGGGGATTGAGCACAATTCATATTTTTTTTTTTTTTTTTAATTTTTGTGTGGGCTTTATATTTTTTTGGACTTTTATATATAGTATTTTAATATTTATATATAATTTATGTAATGCTTCAGAGTATACAGTAAAGTTGTGAACTGTTAACAAGCCTGGTCTGAAGTTACTACAAAGGGTAACAAGAAGATGCTTGGCATATTGAAGAACAGGGTCTATAAAGCACGCAGGGTGTAGAAAAAGGAACTGCGTTACAAGGGGTAACCTCGGCAAGCATGAAGGAGGAGACTAGTTGCTATGGGTAAGTATAAACAGGAGAGAATGTAATGTATCCAGACGTCATGGAGTAGTACCAGGTTCGGGTGAGAGGTGCTTCAGGAGTGAGGGAGGATCGGTAATCTACCTCCCTCCCTAGCAGTTGATTTCCCCAAAGAAGTACTGGGATCGAACTTATGGTATGAAGAGCCCACATATCCAGGTGCACGGTATGAGAGAAAGAAGGAGTTAATTGTGTGTACTTATGAGGTCCACACTAGTGCATGACGAGACCCCATTCTGTCACTGGGAATGAGGTGGCAGAGGAATCCAGGTCTGGTGGAGCTGGGTATAGGTTCAGCGATGTTCCTCTTAACTGCAACTTTCAGAGACCAAGGTGTATAGTGGCATAGGATTGAGCATTTACATGGAGTTTTGTACAATGCATACACTGTACGGCTCATCTCTAAGCCATGGTTCGGACTTAATGTTTACTGTCAAATGAATGCAGCTGCAACTAGTCTTGTTACTCCCGTTTGCATGAACAAGGGGGTGGCACCCACACACTCTGCTCTCTTCCTGCATTTACAGGCTTTACTGAGAGCAGCGGAAGCCACTGGCTCCCGCTGCTGTCAGTCAAATTCTGTGAGGAGGGAGTGGGGGTAGGGGGGGGCAGAGCCGAGCTGCGATGTCTGTGTCTATGGACACACACAGCCCATCTCAGCAGCATACCCACATGAATGCCACCAAAACAAGCAGTTTACTATGGAGGCACTTACAGAAGAGGAGAAGCAGAGAGCACCACCTGGGGACCCCAGAAGAGGAAGTTTTGTGCCGCTCTGTGCAGGTAAGTATAACATGTTTATTATTTTAACCAATAAAACACTGAAGCTTTACAATTTTTTTTTTTACCTTAATGCATTCCCTGCAATTAAAGTAAAACAAAGTTGTTGTATTTGTATTACTCCCCTCACCCCTTTGTATAGTTTCCTAAGCCCAATCTCGATCCAATGCTGTGCCTATTTGCAGCTACTCTCTCCTCTCTTTCTGTTCACAGAGGCAGCAGTGGGAGCTATTGGTTCCTGCTGCTGTCAATCAAATCCTGTGAGCAGAGAGGGGGAGGGGCTGAGCTGTGCTGTGTGTGTCAATAGATGCACACAGACAAACTCAGGATCGAGCCTGCAGGTGTACCTTCATAGCAAGTGGCTTGCTATTGGAGCACACAAAGAAGAGGAGGAGCCAAGAGCACTGGCAGGAGACCCCAGAAGAGGAGCTTTGATGCAACTCTGTGAAAAACAATTGCACAAAGCAAGTAAGTATGACATGTTTGTTATTTTAGAAAAAAAAAGCCTTTACAAGCCCTTTAAAGAGATATTAAACCCAAAAAACAAATATGAAAAATATTGCAACTAACCAATTCTTTAACCACTTGCCCTCTAGAGGATTGACCCCCCTTAATGGCCAGGAATCTTTTTGCTATTCGGCTCTGCACTATTTCAACTGATAATTTCATGATCATGCAATGCTGTACCCAAACAAAATTACGTCCTTTTTTTTTTTACACAAATAGAGCTTTCTTTTGGTGGAATTTGATCACATGTGCGCTTTTTATTTTTGGCGCTATAAAAAAAGTTTAAAAATTTTTTTTTCTTTAAAAAAAACTATATTTTCTCATTTCTATCATAAAAAAAATCCAAAAAACTCAATTTTTTTCATACATTTAGGCTAAAATGTATTCTGCTACATGCTTTTGGTTAAAAAAAAAATCCCAAGAAGTGTATATTGATTGCTTTATGTGAAAGTTATAGCGTCTACAAACTATGGTATAGATAATGGAATTTACACAGCTTTTACTTTCTGACTGCCCATCACATTTCTTGAGGTGCTAAGTTTTCTCATTTCACTTCCCCACTATATATCACAGTTGCGGAGGCCCTGAAATGCCAGGATAGCACCAACCCCCCCCCCCCCCCCCGCCCCCCCAAATGACCCTTTTTGGAAAGTAGACACCCCAAGGAATTTAAAAAGAGGCATGGTGAGTATTTTGCAGAACTCTTTTTATTTCTCACAAGGTTTTGAAATATAAAAAAAGAAAAGAAAAAATATGTTTTTGTTTTCTTTTTTCATTTTCCAAAAACTTGTGGCAATAAACGAGATCTGCAAAATACTCACCATGCTTCTTATCAAATTCTTTGGGGTGTTTTCTTTCCGAAAAGTGGTCATTTGGTGGGCTTTGGAGCTATCCTGGCATTTCAGGGCCTCCGAAACTGTGATAGGTAGTCAGGAAGTGTAATGAGGAAATAAAACCCGTTAAAAGCCTGAAGGTGCTTATTGGATTTTGGGGTCCTGTACTTAGCTAGACTGCCAAAACGTCTCTCACATGTGGTACCCCCATACTCGGGAGAAGTAGCAGAATGTATTTTGGGGAGTAATTCCACATATACCCATGTCATGTGTGAACAATAAATAATTTAAGAGACAATTCTGTGTAAAAAAAATATATATTTTTTGTTGTCATTTTCCAGAAACTTGTAGTACAAAAAATAAATTCTTCTATTGACACAACATGCCTCTCAGCAAATAGTTTGGGGTGTCTACTTTCCAAAAAGGGGTCGTTTTGGAGGGTGGGGCATTTTATGCCCAGCATTAGAAGTTTATGCCACACATCATTCACTCTTTTAACCACTTGAAGACCAATCCTTTTCTGACACTTTTTGTTCACATGAAAAAAATCTGTATTTTTTGCTAGGAAATTACTTTGAACCCCCAAACATTATATATATATTTTTAAAGCAGACACCCTAGTGAATAAAATGGTGGGTGCTGCAATTTTATGTCACATAGTACTCGTGCAGCAATTTTTCAAATGCAGATTTTTTGCTTTTAATGCACAAAAACACAATATAATGGCCAATCATTTGGTATACTATAAAAGATGATGGTATGCTGAGTAAATGGATACCAAACATGACATGCTTTAAAACTACGCATACCCCGTACAATGGCAACAAACTGCATACATTTTTAATATCCATAGGCAATGCTTTAAAAGCCTTTACAAGCTCCTATTTTAGATATACAAAGGAGGTCTAGTGCTAGAATTATTGCCCTTGATCTGACGTTCGCAGCGATACCTCACATGCATAGTGCAACCGCTGTTTACATACCGGCACAGCATCAACACTTGCGCACGCAGGTGTGCGCGTAGCAGGCGAGGGTGCTTTTGTTTTTGTTTTTTTTTTACTGCTATCATAGTGAATGCGAATATCCCCTATAACTTCAATGGGCATATATTGTCATATATTCTTTTTTGAGAAATCTGACTCTAGATATCTCCTCTGCCCTTACATTATCTAATCTCACCAAGATCAGTGTAATAAAATGCTTTCCCAATTTACAAATGCTGCTGTTTATATCCTGTGAAACTGAAGTGATGAAATTCTCGTATCTTCCATTTTCTTAGACTATAGAGATGATTGGCACCATTCTGGTCTCCAATCAGCTCTATGGTCAGCTGGCAGAAACACCGGCTGCATTCTCAGGTTCCCCCGATGGCACGGGACTGCTCGAGAAGGCTGTGGAAGGCAGCGGGGGAGGGGGGGCATTGTTTCCAGCTGCTTGTAAAAGCAATCCTGCAGCTAATTAGTCACTAGGATTGCTTTTACATCAAAGCCGATCACCGGCTGAAAAAAACGATACCAGGATAATGGCTACAGCTGTAGGCATCCTGGTATAACCATTAAAAGTCCAGTGATGTACCAGTACGTTGCTTGTCCTTGTTGGGTATATATGCTATGTTCTTTTTTTTTTTTTTTGTATGCAGCCTGTGAGTTGAATGAATAAAAGAGAAGAAATCTCTGCCAGAGAAAGTGTGTGGCCCACGTTAGAATATACCGCCCTGCGTCCACCCACTTCTAATGGTGGACACACATTAGGTCGCACGGTGCCACATGCACCAATTCCAAGATTGTACAAATGTCTAAATTGTGGCACACTTGAATAAAGTGGTATAAGTGGTACCCCATATGGAAAAAGGATGACACCAAGTCCCAAACTATCTTGCTACTGCTTCCCATGTAGTCTGGGCATCCGGGGGGCTCCAAGTGACTATCTTTTCCCTCGTAAATCCGAAACATATGTATAGCCTGTTGCCCTCTCACAGGTCTTCTACATCTTGACCCCATATCTGGCACACGTGCTGGGGAGAAATTGTATGAATGCAAGGCGGCCAGAAAAATTAATGAGGGACTCATTAACGCAGATTTTTTTGCTGGGGAGTATAGACATCTGCAAATTTTTGGTTTAGGTGATTTACGAAGGGATGAATTTTGTGGAGCTGGTCAAATTCAGGGTCATCCCAAGGACAACAGAGCGTGCTGTTGTTTAAATGCATAAAACACATTATACTCTCATATCTATGCCTGGCCATGACATATGATGAATGGGGTCTGTGGACTAATACAACTGCAATTAATTTTTGTTTAGTAATGCCCATGTTAAGGGTTAGGCCCAAAAAAAAATTTTAATTTGGAAACCATAATGGGTTTTTATGCGAATGGTCTGGCAAGGTTTGAATTTGGGTTGGTGGCGATAAATTGTTGTGCTTAATAACTTTGATCCACAATCAATGCATACAGATCTTCTGTAAAAAGCAGCTCCAAAAAAATCAAGGGGAATATTTAAATTAGCTGTTTCCACCTGAATTCCAGGTTGGGCAGTGAATGGGGGGAAGTACCGGTGCTTCTGCAAACACTGTGGTTTTGTGTGCAATGTATCAAGTGACAGTGACCTACTGACACTGCACTTGCTGGGGGAGAAGTGGGGGGAGTAAGCATAGGGGCTAAACGCAGCGCTGATCCCGCTAACGCTGCGTTTTTGGGGATGCTATACTAATGTGAACGCTGGTATAGTGCTGATCTGATCAAAGATATTGATCCGTTCAGACACTATACTAGCAATGGAGGTTTATTGTGTATGAGCGTGTTCCTGGAAATGAAGAAGTTAAATGTGATTACTTGTGTACTGATGGGCAATCTGACGCTATCTGGGTGGGGCGTGAAAACCATGGGAGGTGCGAATCACATAATATATATACGTGATTTTGCACACCCGTGCTGCCCTGTAGCAGTATTTCTGTTATAGGGCAGTCAGGAAGCGGTTACAGAAGCGGTTTGTGTTATGGCACTGCGTTACTTTAACTGACAATTGCACGGTCATGCAACGCTATAAATTAAATTTACGTCCTTTTTTTCCCACTAATTGAGCTTTCTTTCGGTGGTATTTGATTGCCTGTGCGTTTTTTTATTTTTTGCGCTATAAAAAAAAAGGACCGACAATTTTGAGAAAAAAAACTATATTTTGGACTTTTTGCTATAAAACATGTCCAGTAAAAATATGTAAAAATCAAATTTCATCATAAATGTAGGCCAAAATGTATTCTGCGACATGTCTGTGCTAAACAAAAGCCCAATACATGTAAATTAATTGGTTTACGTGAAAGTTATAGCGTCTACAAATGGCGGTATAGATACTGGAATTTTTTTTAATGGTAATAATGGCAGCGATCAGCGACTTATGGTGGGACTGTGATGGACATTCTGACACTGGGGGGAACTGACTTGGGGTCACTGACATCCCCAGTGACACCATACAGTGATTAGTGCAAAGAAAAAAGCACTTACACTGTACTAATGGCACTGGGGAGGAAAGGGTTAACATTTGGAGGCAATCAAAGGGTTAACTGTGTGATGGTAGTGTTTTACTAGGGGGCAGGGGGTGTGTGCTTCACTGTAATCACACTGATCGGGATGGTTGCACTCAGCCATCCCGATCAGTGTGCCCAAACTGACAGGGAGGAGAGCTGCATTGTAATGGCTGGGATCCGGTGATTGACACCCGCGGCCGCGATCGGTGGCACGGGTAGGGCGGTCACGCACCTTGCGTGCGCCCCCTACCTGGAAATGCAAAATCACATATATGTACGTGATTTTGCGCAGCGGTGCCGCCCTGCCGCAGTATAAGTACTGTAGCTGGTCGACAACCAGTTAAATCGATTGCTGCATTTGTTTTTTTGTTTAGTTTTTTTCTCATTTATTCACACCTGGTGATCTGGCTAGTGACACAATTCCTGCCTTAAAGTGTCTCAAATCTGGATGGTGGAGCAACAGAGGCAACCTTGGACACTTTGGCACTGCATGCACTAGCAGATTTACAGCACATGGACTTGACTAACCAATCTAGATGGACTAGATGAGCTTGACTAACATGTCTAGATGGGCTTGACTAACAAATCTAGATTAACTTGAATAGCAAATCAAAGCCAAACTGCATCTATCACTTTTTACACAGTTACACAGTTTTTTTAATTGTTTGTTTCTAACTGCTACTTTTGTTGGGCAGCTTGGTCTGTAAAAAAAATAAATGCAGTTTCCACTTCTTGAAATTTGTTCTTTTAGTATATAAAGGTCCCGGTTTGACGTGAACTCCCCCCTTATATAAAAAAAAAACAGCAAAGACCTAAATGGACCTTAATGAAATTGCCGTTAGCATACTAATTTGAAGAGTAATAAAGCCAGTAAAGAAATTACTTAAATTATAACTAAAAGCAACATTTAAAAAATCTAGATATGGTCAGGGGTTAGAACCACTGCCAGGTTTTTATTACTACCTGTGTCACCATTAACCACAACAGTAATTTTACTGCTAGTGGCGGATTTCCCCGGCAACGTGACGTACCAGTATGTTGCCATGCTCATGCGCACTGCTCGGTATCAGGCCACATTGTGAGCGGCCCAAATACCACATGATCGTTGTGCGATAACATGTCACCCAGCAAACGAGTCATGAATCCATTCGTGACATTATTGTTTACTACTGTGTGTGTGATCTGTGATTGGTCACCAGTGATCACATGGCACCTGAGCCAATCACAGCACCCCTTACCATGTGATAGCTAAACAATGAGTCATGAATGAAAGCCATTCTTGACAGTTCAAACGATTGCTGTTACAGTGATCACCACTATAACAAGCAATCACAGTGTATAAAAAAAATCCTTGATCATTTCCCCTCCAGAGTAGTACAGGGTCACTCTGGTGAAAAAAAAGTTTTTTTCTATGATTAAGTCACTAATCACGTGACGAATCGCATCAGGAGATGGGCCCACTAGACGTCATTACGCCCGGAAGTGTGAGCTCGCCCATTTTAGACACAAATCCAGAAATATGCATCCTTAAGGGGGCAATATACTACTGGAATCGAAATATAAACAAGAAATCAATCTAGCACACTGGATATTACAAGTGCACTGTACTTGTGAGTGTTTTTAATCTTCTTTTAATAAACAATATCAAATTGTTCTGATACTGCACCATGAGAACTTTTTTGTTTCATTTTTCACATTAAGTTGGCTGGAGTCTTGCAGTCTTAAAGTGACACTTACCCATTGCAAGTGAATTGGAGGAATATTGACAGTTATTACACCCAGGGTGTTCGGAAAGTGTGTTTGACCTTACCTTAGTGTGGGTCAAACCTTGATGTAAGCAGCAGCATTGGAATGTGATGATTCACTGTGGTGGAGCACATCACCAACTTCATATTGAGCACGCATGAGATCTGCATGTCATGAAACACGATATTTTGAAGAAATTTCTCACTGGATTTTTTGGGACTTTTTATGAATTTTGCATTTGTTTATATTAGTTTAATGTGTATGCGTTTACATGCATTTTTTTATAGTATTTATTAAATGTATAGGGGGAATATGAATTATTAAGCTCTGTATTTACAACGGAGGTTGAAATTCATTGCATTTTATCTATTTATATCATCAGTTACATCACTAATTGTGTCTGATGCATTTACATGTGTCTGTCTTTTTTCTTTAAAAATAATTTTATTGCATATTTATATTGGATTATACACATTTTAGTTTCCATATTGATTTTTAACTTTCAATACCAGGGTTATGGCTGCAGCTAGATGCTGTAACCCTGGTATTAAATTTCACTTGTAAACAAAAAGTGTGAGATGCCTGGTCCTTAAATGGTTCTTCTTTTTCCCAAAAATTTGGACAAAAATTCAAACAACTCACCATGCCTCTTACTAAATACAGAGTACAGAAGTTAGCAGAGGGAGTGGAGTGCAAAGGTGAGCCAGAAGGGATTTGAGGTGTGGAATACAGCAGAGGGGATTTGGGGTGTAGGGGTGGGCAGAAGGGGTGCAGAGGAGAGCAGAGAAGAAAACCGGGGAACAGAGGTTAGCACAGGGAGAAGGGTTATTGTGCAGAAGGTAGCAAAGAGGGAGGTGTTGGGGTGCAGAGACGATCAGAGAGGGGGGTGTTGCGGAGAGGAAATGATCATAGAGGGGGCTGTTGTGGTGCAGAGATGGTCAGAGAGGGGGCTGCTCGGGTACGAAGATGATCCGAGAGGAGGGTTTTGAGGGGTGGAGTTGGTCAGAGGGGGGGGGGGGGGCGTTGGGGTGCAGAGTTTTTCAGAGAGGGGGTGTTTGGGTGCAGAGTTGGTCAGAGAGGGAGGTGTTGGGAAGAGGAAATTGTCAGAGAGGGGGCTGTTGGGGTGCAGAGATTATCAGAAAGGGGGTGTTGGGGTGTGAATCTTATAAGAAAGGAGGCGTTGGGGTGTGGAGATTATAAGAGAGGGGGTGTTGGTGTGTGGAGATAATCAAAGATTGGGGTGTTGGGTTGCAGGGATGATCAGAGAGGGGCTGATGGGGTGCAGGGATGATCAGAGAGGGGGGTGTTTGGGTGTGGAGTTGATCAGATAGGGTGGTTTGGCATGCATAGATTATCATACAGGGTGGTTTTGGGGTGTGAAGAGGATCAAAGAGGGAAGTGTCAGCATATGGAGATGATCAAAGGGGGGGGGAGGAACAGGGGTTAGCAGAGTGGAATGGGTTTGGGGTGCAGAGTTTACTAGAGAAGGGGGTTTGGGTGCAAAGGTGTGCAAAGTGGGGTGCAGAGGTAATCTGAGAAGGGGTTTGGGTTGCAAAGGTGAGAAGGGCTTGGGAAACTGAGGTTATCAGAGGGGGACTGACGACAGTCCTGGCCAAAAGTTTTGAGAATGACACAAATATTAATTTACCTGCAAGGAAACTCATGCAGTCATCATTGCTTTTCACAAAAAGGGATTCACAGGCAAGGATACTGCTACTAAGATTGCACCTAAATCAACCATTTATTGGATCATCAAGAACGTCAAGGAGAGAGGTTCAATTGTTATGCAGAAGGCTTCAGGGCACCCAAGGAAGTCCAGCAGGTGGCAGGACGTTTCCTAAAGCTGATTCAGCTAAGATTGGCACCACCAGTGCAGGGCTTGCTCAGTAATGACAGCAGGCAGGTGTGAGTGCATCTGCACGCACAGTGAGGCAAAGACTTTTGAAGGATGGCTTGGTGTCAAGAAGAGCATCAAAAAGCCACTTCTGTCCCAGAAAAACATCAGGGATAGACTGATATTCTGCAAAATGTACAAGAATTAGACTGCTGAGGACTGGGGGGTAAAGTAATTTTCTCTGATGAATCCCCCTTCCGATCGGTTGAGGCATCCAGAAAAAACCTTGTTCGGAGAAAAAAAGGTGAGCACTGCCATCACTGTGTCATGCCAACAGTAAAGCACCCTGAGACCATTCATGTGTGGGGTTTCTTTTCAGCCCTGGGAGTGGGCTTGCTCAATATTTTGTCCAAGAACACAGCCATGAATAAAAAATGGTACAAAAACAGCAACTTCTCCCGGCACCTGGCATATCCGGGTATCACCGACGGGGGAGAGACCTATGTATAAACAACACAGATCTCTACCCTGTCAGCTCCTGCACACTGCTTTGTATGGCTCTGCATAGCGGTAAATCCTCTTGAGGGCAAATGGTTAAATGCTCCTGACAAAAGTAAGTGTTTTTGTCTCAACAGTTATTGGTTGCCAAGTAGACCCAGACTATTTAAAAGACATTTTTCTTTAAGGTAGGCTCAGTAAAATTGTCAATTCTTTGTCTATATTCTGTGTGCAGTGAATTCATATGTAATAGAAGAGTTTACATTTTTAAAGTGTTTGTCAAGCCAATATTTTTTCTATTTTTAACCACTTCAAGTCCGGACACTTTTACCCCCTTCCTGTCCAGACCAATTTTCAGCTTTCAGTGCTGTCACACTTTGAATGACAATTGCCAGGTCATGCAACACTGTACCCATATTAATTTTTTAGCATTTTTTTGAGACAGATAAAACTTTATTTTGTTGGTATTTATTCACCACTGGGATTTTAATTTTTTTTTGCTATATAAATGAAAAAAGCGTTTTTCTTATAAAATTTTGCAAATAAATAA
This sequence comes from Staurois parvus, assembly GCF_062004578.1. Lineage (NCBI taxonomy): Eukaryota > Metazoa > Chordata > Amphibia > Anura > Ranidae > Staurois > Staurois parvus. The sequence goes on along the minus strand of NW_028317961.1, from coordinate 11,791,480 downwards.
TCTTTCTGCATAAATCTTGGCCAAAATTTATTCAGTTATCTTTTTAGTAAAAAAAACAATAACCCAAATTAGTTTATAACCAAAAATTATAATTTTTCAAAAAATAGTTTTACATTTTTATTATTTTTTTTATATTATTATTTATGGGGTTCTTTTTTAACATATCATCACCCTAGCAGTACAGTGTCACCATAGTGACACTGTACTACTTGTGGGGGGCGATGAAGATTTTTTTTTTTCACACTGATTCCTTTTACACCCATAAAGACTGTAAAAGCAATCATTTCTCTTTCTCTCTGGCTGCATTCTTGTAGCCATTGAGAAATACTGTGTGAGCTGTGATTGGTCACAGCTTGTCACATGGTACAAGGCTGTTGTGAATAGCCTTGTACCATGAAATTGACAGATACCCGATCCCACTTCTACTGCGATCGCCTAGGCGATTGGAAGCAGAAGTTGTCCTCCTACCCTCCCTCCCCGTAGTCTTCTGGGACACGTGACAGGTCCCAGAAGGCTACGGGGCCATTCACAAAGCGCAACACTACTCGCGCATTCACAGTGGGCACCCGGCTGTGAAGCTGCAAGCTGTCACAGCTGGGTGCCCACATTGAAGATGCCGGCACCTGGAACACTAGACGGCTGGTGAAATGGGCTGCGGGGAGGACACCACGTGATTGTGGGACAGGTGAATGGCTGTTTTTTAAAAGTCAGCAGCTACAGTTTTTGTAGCTGCTGACTTTTATTTTTTACAGTGTGAGTGGAACTCCGCTTTAAGAATCGAGTTTTTTTCGGGCTCCTTGCCACTCTTGACCCCATTCTGAAACCCAACCCCTGCTGACACTATTGTACACTTCTAGCCAGAGTAAAATCTCAATATTGCTAGAAAATAGACTCACAGTTAAAGTGAGTTGATACTTTATTTACATTCGAGTCAAGTATGAGCACAGTAAAGCAGCACAAAATTATAGGCGTGCAAATAATAACAGTTATTACTCTAAGTAACTTTAAGCAACAATTGGCGCACATATAACAAAATTCTCAGTCAGTTCTGGACATCCTGCAATTCAGAATTTAACTAAAGGCCTCAACTCCAAGATGTTTATGTCCCCAGTGAGCAAAGGAAAACTATTAAAGAGTAAGGCTAATGTCCCTTTAACTGCAGTGGAAGAGCTACGCGCTTGTTGGGGCCCAGTGGGTGCACTTCAAGAATTCAGATCTCCTTGGTTGCACTAGGTGGAAGTTCTTCAAGCACAAACAATATCCCTTTAAGTAGTATTTAACTTGGGCAGTACACGTTTAAGGCACCAAATGAGATGCATGTTTTAAGAAAGCGGTTTAACCACTTGCCTACTGGGCACTTTTACCCCCTTCCTGCCCAGGCCAATTTTTAGCTTTCAGTGCTGTTGTTCTTTGAATGACAATTGCGCAGTCAACATTGTACCCAAACTAAATTTGTATAATTTTTTTTTGTACGAATAGAGCTTTCTTTATTCACCACTAGTGTTTATATTTTTGCTAAACAAACAAAAAAAGACCAAAAATTAAAAAAAAAGGCTTTTCTTAGTTTTTGTTATAAAGTTTTGTAAATAAGTGATTTTTCTTCTTCACTGATGTGCACTGATGAGGCTGCACTGATATGTGGCACTGATAGGCAGCACTGATGGGCATTAATAGGTGACAGGCATTACTGAGGAAGCACTGATTGCCAGCACTGATGGGCACTGAAAGGCAGCACAGATGGGCACTATTGGCCACACTGATGGGGCTACACTGATCATCAGGGCACTGATGAGCAGTGTAGATGTCCCCCTGAGAAATGCCGCTTATGCTGTCAGCATGAGGAGAGGACTGCCGATAACTGGCATTTCCTATTTACACTGTGATCAGCTGTGATTGGACACAGCTGGTCACATCTAACCCCTTACCTGGACATGTGGTCAGCTTGTCCGAAGGACACAGCGATCACAGATCACACATGGTGTGCGCCCCAGGGGCGTGCGGGGGGGTGTTCTGGGAGGACCTCCATGGATGCCCTCCCCGAACTAGCTGACCACACTGTAGCTGTCTTTTGGCTGTAGCGTGGTCAGGAAGTGGTTAAAGGGTGGGCAGAAACACTTATTGACAAATAGTTAATTCCTCTCTAAGCCACAGTAGCAAATGGCAACAATGACCAGTGTCCCTTAATGGATGTGAGCCAATTGCTTGCAGAGAAGACAGCGGTGTGGCTTGGCCTGCAGAGGGTGGACACTGCAGTAGGCTCTGATGACTGGATTATGCTGAAGATGTGTGCTATTAGGCTGGGTCAACTAGGCAACACTTTTCTTCCAGCTCTTTCCCAGCTCACTTCTTGCCTCTATTCCCGGGCTACTACATTTATATGCCTCCACCCACACGCTAGCTTTTCTGGGAAATGTAGTCCCCCAATTAGCAGCCTAGAAAGTCCTGCAGTTCAACCTATAAGATCCATAAAGCTTTTCCCCCAGTGTGTGTGTGTGTCACTGAGTTGCAGATGTCTCTTTTAACATCCTGCAGTTTGAATAATAGCAGGGTGTTACACATGCATTTCCACCAGAGCTATGCTAGCAAAGAAAGAGTTGATCATGTGCTTCCATCAGGGTTCTGACAGCAATGAAATAGTTAATCATTTCCAGCCAGCAGGGATCTGGTAGCAATGAAAGGAATGTACAGCCAGCAAGGATCTGTAGGCAATAAAAAGGTTAATTACGCCTCTAGCCACCAGGGATCTTACTAACCTAACATCCCCGGAGGTGGCTAGAGACATGATTTACCCTTTTATTGCTAGCAGATGCCTGGTGGCTGGACATGATTAACGATCCCGCGGTGCCCCCACTGCAGCCATTTCACCAGCTGTCCTGTATTCCAGGCACCGGCATCTTCAGTGTGGGCACCCGGCTGTGACAGCTTGCGGCTTCACAGCCAGGTGCCCACTGCACATGCCCGAGTAGCACTGCGCTTCCTGAATGGCCCCATCGTCTTCTGGGACCTGTCACGTGTCCCACAAGATTAAGGGGAGGGAGGGTAGGAGGACAACTTCCGCTTCCCCTTTTGGGTGGAACTCCGCTTTAAGGGGTTAACAGCTTGGATGGGGTCTAAGGGTATATGGGATGCCAAAGGAACTGTCAAACTTGAGGACAAACGTCTTAGCAAATGTGGACTAGCAAAAAATAACAACACTCTTCACACCTAAGCGTTTTCTGCAGCGTTTTGCAGAACAGTTAATTTAACATGATTTCCTATGGGACAGGTTCACATCTCCGCGTTTTCACATGGTGCATTTTTTGAAAAGGGTCAGGGACTTTTTTTAATGCGAAAAGTTGCGGTTTTGTTTCTGTAGACTTCAATGGAAATGCTGCAGAAAAACATGCATTGCGTATTTGCCACTTTTTTGATGAATTTTATATGCCTTTTTGCTTTTTAAATCTGCCTAGCAACAAGAAAAAGAAAAAACCTGCAAAACGCATCAAAAACTCAAAATGCAACGCAAAACGCAATGCAGAACCAGCTCAAACGCAACCTGCATAGGTGTGAACCTAGCCTAAAGGAATGCTACAGTCTGTTCTGGTGTACCTCCTCAGACCCCAGATGAATCCTTCTCTTCAAGCAGCTGTGTTGAGGGTATCCCTGAGCAAGAGGTCCTAAGAGCTTGCAGTTAAGCAGTCCCACATGAGAACTAGTTGGGTATTACACCTGACCGCCCTCTCCCCTTATCTGGCCCAGAGGGTGTAGGAGTACTCACTCTGTCCTTTCCTGCTTACTTGATGGATTGGTGGCTGCCTTCAGGCTTTATGCTGGGCTGGCTCCTTCCCTGCTACACAGGCTGCCCTCCCAAGGAGATGGTGGGACAAAGAAGAGCCTCCCTTCTAGCAACCTGCCTGTAGGTAGGCTCCCCTCCCTGGGGCCGATCCCCAGGCTCCTCACTCCAGCCTTTCTCTCAGTTCATCTTCCACATGACACTGCACACTATTCCCCTGGCACTGTGATATTTGAAGGTTGCCCTGGTCACCATGCCCAGCCTCCTGCCAGGGGACTGGCCAAGGTCCCTCAAACATGCAGATCTGTACCTCCTCCCCTGTTCCAAAAAGTTTTCCAGTTTCTGGAGAGGGCTCCAGAAGCCCTGACTTATAGAACCTATAGAACCCCGCCTCTCTTCCAGGCTGACTCATCCCAGGCTGCTACTGAGCCTCTATCTAAAAACCAACAAACTGTCAGGGATTGCGGCTCCGGAGTCCTGTGTCACGACGCCGTCCCCCGCGCATGCGCACTGGCGGCGGATCGCGCCGGGACACGGGCACTAGGTCCCGGCGAGCCGCGGCTGACAGGGAGCCGCGCATGCGCAGTAGAGAGCCGCGGGCGCGCCTCAGGCGTCCAATGACAGCCGGGGGCGCGTCCTAGCCAGCCAATGACAGTGCAGGGCGCACTATTTAAAGATGCCCTGCACTGTCACCAATTGCCACAAGGTCTTCCTGTGATCCTGAGTTCCTGCACCCGTTTTGTGACCCTGTTTTTGACCCTGACTACGCTGCCTGCCCCTGTGATTGACCCGGCTTGCCCTGACTATTCTACCCGCTCCTGTGATTGACCCGGCTTGTCCTGACTATTCTGCCCGCTCCTGTGTTTTGACTCGGATTATCCTGACTATTCTACGGACTGATTTACCTGGCTGACCCTGCATGTGACCCGACTACTCCTTGCCCGCCGATTCGGTACCCCGCTTACCCCCACGGGACCACTATCCGTACCACCCTGCTGGGGCCGCCATCCTCTTCATATCTGGCTCTCCCGGTACCTACACACATCCCCGGAGGCCTCCTCAGCCGCTGGTGGGCACGCTCAGAGGTCGTGACCTGGCCCGGGACTGTTTCAAGTCCATCCCCACCATCAGGGGCCCTGGTGAAGGCACAGCCCGGGCTTAGACCCCACGCTCTGGGTTGGTCTGTCAGTTGGCAGCTGGAAGGCTCCGCCTGGCGGATCATAACAGTACCTTGCGGCCATGACAGAGCCAGGAAGTGGACCGGCGTCCCTAGAGGATATTTGCCAGCACCTGGCAACTTTGACCCAGGCTTTTTAGAACTTCCACAGTCGCTGCGCCCGACTGGAGGACCGCATGGAGACGTTAGCCCCCCAGACTCCCCCTGCTCAGAGTTCTCCATCTGTGGAACCTCCCGCTACCCCGGCATCCGGAGCGGTTGCCACACCCTCAGCTCCTGAGCCCCGCGTTCCCCTGCCGGAACGGTTCCGTGGTGACCGGAGCCGCTTCCAAGCCTTCCGAAACGCTTGCACCCTGTATTTTGACTTGCAGCCCCGCACGTTCTCCACCGAGACCATCAGGGTGGAGTTTATAGTCTCTCTCCTTCAGGATGAGCCCCAGGATTGGGCTCACCGTCTGATAGAGAGGCGCGACCCCCAGCTTGACTCCGTGACCGAGTTCTTTCAGGCCATGGCAGTATTGTATGACGACCCTCAGCGGGCTGCCTCCGCAGAGGCTACCCTATACTCTCTGCGGCAAGGCCGCCGGGCAGCCGAAGAATACGCATCCGATTTTAGGCGATGCATGGGAGACACCAGATGGAACGATGCGGCCTTATGTCACCAGTTCCGCATCGGACTGTCTGAATCTCTCAAGGACGAACTTGCACGAGTAGGCCTACCTGACTCCCTGGAAAAACTGATTGAGTTGGCCATCCAGATTGACCGTAGGTTAAGGGAACGTTGGCTGGAAAGGAGCAGCCAGGGTCAAAGGGTGGCATGGATCCCACCAAGAGACACAGCTCCAACCCCAGGGAACCATCCCCGAAGCACGGAATCGGGGGACAACCCGGAACCCATGCAACTGGGACTGGCCCGTTCCCACTTATCGGTCGAGGAACGTCAAAGGAGACGATCGCTGAACCTATGCCTGTACTGCGGGGAAGCTGGTCATCAGGTGCGCTCCTGTCCTGCAAAAATGAGTAAGTCCGCTTCCTTTTCTTTTACCTTACCTGCAGGAAGGGATGATCAGTCAAATTACCTGGCCATACCTGTGTCTTTACAGCTCCCGGGAAGAACACTGTTGGTGACCGCAATCGTTGACTCAGGGGCTTGTAGTTGTTTTGTCGACCTGACTTTTGCCCACCGGCAAAAAATACCACTTCAGACCAAAGAAAGGGGGTTCAACATCTTCTTGGCAGACTGGTCCAGTATAAAATCAGGGGTGGTGGACCAGGAGACACCACCCATTTTCACCACAATGGCAGACCATCACCAGGAGTTCCTCCGTTTGGATGCCATCGCATCTCCCCTATTTCCAGTCATTCTGGGGCTCCCTTGGCTGCGGGCCCATAACCCCCAGATTGACTGGGAAAGGGGAACGATTCAATTCAGGTCACCTTACTGTTTGAATCACTGCCACGTCGCAGGATCCGTGGGTCCCCGGTTCCTCCTGTGCGTGGATGGCGATGCCAATCTATCCCAGACTATTCCCCCGGCCTACCATGACTTCTTAGACGTTTTCAGTAAGCGAGGAGCTGACGTTCTTCCCCCGCACCGTTCATACGATTGCCCCATAGACCTCCTACCCGGATCTGAAATCTCATTCGGCCGTATCTTTCCTTTGTCAGAAACGGAATCGGGAGTACTGAGGGAATATATTGACGAGAACCTTAGGAAGGGATTTATTCGTCCATCCACATCCCCAGCCGGGGCCGGGTTGTTCTTCGTAGAGAAGGACAAATCGTTACGGCCCTGCATAGACTACCGTGATCTGAACAAGATAACGGTAAAAAATCGTTATCCCTTACCACTAGTCCCCGAGCTCCTCCAGAGATTAAGATCAGCAATGATATTTACTAAACTAGACCTGCGGGGGGCCTATAACCTTGTCCGTATCAGGGAGGGGGATGAGTGGAAGACGGCCTTCCGTACGAGATTCGGTCACTATGAATATTTAGTGATGCCGTTCAGGCTCTGTAATGCACCGGCAACTTTCCAGCATTTTATCAACGATGTTTTTCGTGATTTCCTCGATGTTTTTGTGGTGGTTTATTTGGATGACATCCTAATTTTCTCCCCTTCACTGGAGGTTCATCGAGGTCACGTATTACGGGTATTAGAACGGTTGCGTCAACACGGGCTATACGCCAAGGCAGAAAAGTGCTGTTTCGAGCAGCGCGAAATCACGTTCTTGGGACTGGTTCTCTCTTCCGCGGGGGTCGCGATGGATCCCCAGAAGGTCAAGGCGATCTTAGATTGGCCAATACCCGCCGATAAAAAGGGGGTACAGCGTTTCATCGGCTTTTCCAACTTTTATAGAAAGTTTGTTAGGAACTTCTCCGGTCTGGTCTCCCCGATCACGCAACTGACGAAACAAGGGGTCCGCTTTAAGTGGACTCCCGAAGCTCAGACGGCGTTCGAGAAACTCAAGAAATTGTTCACTTCTGCTCCCATTCTCTGCCACCCGGATTCTTCTCTCCCATATGTCTTGGAAGTGGACGCCTCCGAGAACGCGGTAGGAGCGGTTCTGTCTCAAAGAAATGGAACCAAGGAACTACTGCACCCCGTGGCGTTCTTCTCCAGGAAGTTGACACCGGCAGAACGTAACTATGATATTGGAGATCGGGAGCTCCTGGCCATCAAATCCGCTCTAGAAGAATGGAGGTACTTACTGGAAGGAGCCACACACCCAATCCTAATATTCACAGATCACAAAAACCTTGAATATTTAAGAACAGCAAGACGACTGAGACCTCGCCAGGCAAGATGGGCTCTTTTCTTCTCGCGATTCACATTCCATATAACGTACCGACCCGGTACTAAGAACACAAAACCAGACGCTCTGTCCCGCATGTTTGAGGACCCCGACGACGCAGTGGTACCTGACACCATCTTACCTTCCGGAAGTTTCCTCGCTCTACAAACGGAACTTCGTTCCAGACTTCTCGACGCTTCTATAGGACTACCAGTTCCGTCTGGGTCACCCCTCCTGAACCACGGTGGGCTGTTTTGGAAGGAAGACCGGATCATGGTCCCAGAAAAAGTGCGAACCTTGGTCCTAGGGCACTGCCATGACCATCAAATGGCAGGTCACTTCGGGGTTGCGAAAACTCTGGAACTACTACGGCGCTCGTTCTGGTGGCCGAACATGAATAAGGACTGCGAGCGTTACGTCCAGACCTGCTCCACCTGTCAAAGGAACAAGCCCTCCAGGAGCCGGGCATGGGGATTGTTACATCCATTACCAATACCCAAGCGGGCCTGGCAAATGATCGCCATGAATTTTGTGGTCAAACTCCCACCATCCCAAGGCTACACAGCAATAATGGTGGTCGTGGACCGCTTCTCAAAGATGGCACATTTTATACCCCTGGAGAAGACCCCATCGGCACCAGAAACGGCACGAATCTTCATTAAGGAAGTAGTGAGGCTTCATGGGGTTCCCGAAGATATAGTGTCAGATCGGGGAGTCCAATTCACCTCCAGGTTCTGGAACGCCTTGTGTAAGGCACTGGGAATCAAGCTGTCGCTTTCATCCGCCTACCATCCACAGACCAACGGCCAAACCGAGAGGACCAACCAAACGCTGGAGCAGTACTTACGATGTTACACGTCCTACCTTCAGGATGACTGGCTGACGTTGTTGCCGTCCGCAGAATTCTCGTACAACAACTCAAGTCACTCAGCGACGGGGCAATCCCCGTTCTTCTCCAATTACGGGTATCATCCCACATTTCTCCCTGATTTGATGCCTGAAAATCCGGTACCGGCGTCTCAAGACGTCTTGAACTTCTTTTCTGTCAATAACAAAACAATTCAGGAAGCCATCGCTAAAGCCCAAGAGGACAGTAAGAGGGCGTTCGACAGGAAGAGAAGAGGAGAATTACTGCTTCAACCAGGGGATCAGGTGTGGCTGGCAACGACCAACTTGAAGATGCTGTGTCCTTCAAGGAAGCTGGGACCCAAGTACATTGGCCCATTTCCGGTAAAGCGTGTAGTCAACAAGGTGGCCTACGAACTTGAGCTTCCGCGGACCTTCAAGATACATCCTGTGTTCCATGTATCTCTCCTGAAGCCATCCAGACCGGATTCCTTCCCGGACCGTGAATCCAGACCTCCCGAGGCAGTCACCATAGGTGACCAGGAGGAATACGAAGTGGAGACTATCCTCAGTTGCCGAAAGAGGGGGGGCCAGACACAGTTCCTGATAAAATGGAAGGGTTATGGCCCTGAGGAGAACTCATGGGAACCCGCCCAGAACATTCACGCACCCAGGCTCATCCGGGAGTTTTTTCGTGGTCACCCGCGGTGGAGAGATCAGTGGGGCTCCCGGAGGGTGCCCATTGGGGGGAGGCAATGTCAGGGATCGCGGCTCCGGAGTCCTGTGTCACGACGCCGTCCCTCGCACATGCGCACTGGCGGCGGATCGCGCCGGGACACGGGCACTAGGTCCCGGCGAGCCGCGGCTGACAGGGAGCCGCGCATGCGCAGTAGAGAGCCGCGGGCGCGCCTCAGGCGTCCAATGACAGCCGGGGGCGCGTCCTAGCCAGCCAATGACAGTGCAGGGCGCACTATTTAAAGATGCCCTGCACTGTCACCAATTGCCACAAGGTCTTCCTGTGATCCTGAGTTCCTGCACCCGTTTTGTGACCCTGTTTTTGACCCTGACTACGCTGCCTGCCCCTGTGATTGACCCGGCTTGCCCTGACTATTCTACCCGCTCCTGTGATTGACTTGGCTTGTCCTGACTATTCTGCCCGCTCCTGTGTTTTGACTCGGATTATCCTGACTATTCTACGGACTGATTTACCTGGTTGACCCTGCATGTGACCCGACTACTCCTTGCCCGCCGATTCAGTACCCCGCTTACCCCCACGGGACCACTATCCGTACCACCCTGCTGGGGCCACCATCCTCTTCATATCTGGCTCTCCCGGTACCTACACACATCCCCGGAGGCCTCCTCAGCCGCTGGTGGGCCCGCTCAGAGGTCGTGACCTGGCCCGGGACTGTTTCAAGTCCATCCCCACCATCAGGGGCCCTGGTGAAGGCACAGCCCGGGCTTAGACCCCACGCTCTGGGTTGGTCTGTCAGTTGGCAGCTGGAAGGCTCCGCCTGGCGGATCATAACACAAACACACCTAGAGGGCGTTACAAACATTTGTGAAATGTTGGCAACTATGCAAATAGAGAGGGTTAATCTCCCTAACAGGGGCACAGGCAGCAATAAAACCTGACAGATGTTCTGATCACTCTTCTCTTTATACAAAACTAAAAAAAAAGTTTTGCCTTTAGTTACACATTTTAAGGCTGCCATGCATGGCTTGATTTTCTCTCATTCAGCCTGTGGACAAAATAAGAGAAAATCAACCAATCCCCATCCATGCTAACAGGAACAGCAATGTACTAACCTTATTATACAGAGTATGATATGTAGGTCTGAGTCTCAGTTCACTATATGTTCATTTATCTGTCACAAACACATTTTGGACAGGGGACAGATTTCTGACTGCAGTTCTTTACTGTAGAGCAGTTATCAGGCTGATACTTTAAAAAAAAAACAACTTGCTGTCCTGGATGGAATCTGTCAGTGGTACGTGACTACCCTTCAGGCCCGCTATTCGAGCTCCTAGATTCCGAAAGTACTAAAGATCTCATGCTATTTTTCTGGTTGCAATTACCTCTGCTAATAGGGTTTCAGATATTACAGCACTTGGACGTGCTAAGCTCTTTCTACAATTTCTGCCCAACAGAGTCGTCTACATTTAATAGCTAGGTTCTCTATCCATAGTAGCATCCAGGTTCCAAGTCGTTCAGCAACTAGTTCTACTGACCTTTACCATACCAGAAGGCTAAGTTCACCCACCCAATGTGAGCTACAGTATGTTGCAGTTACAAAAGTCAGAACAACTGTTTGTGATTCTCAGAGAAAAAAAAAAGGAATAAGGAAGCTTCCCTGGGAACGCTATCTTTTTTTTTAACAGCTTTTTTAAGTCCACGATGGTGCGAAAAAACAAAAAACCTGGTAAGTGTACAAAAAAGGTGTAAGTGTACAACCCACACAAAAAAAAGTGCAGTTAAGGGTGTGCTTTTGTCCACTCGCCAATGTGATAGAACCTCTACCCTGATCCTCCGGGGCGCAAGGCTCCTGACAGGGACTAAGGTTTCTAACATGGTCCGCCTAGCCAAAAGGCCTGGCGGACCCCTTTCTTTGCGGCCAGTCCAAGCCAACCTCTGAGTACTGGGTCAAGGGGCTCTACCGAAGAAAGACCCCCCCCAGGATCAGGAGAGGAAGGAACCTAAGGTTCATACATCCTCCACCTAGACTTCAGGGTAGGCCAAAGACCCACACCCTCCATCCTAATGAGATAAAAAACACACACATAAGTGAAAGTGACACAAACAGTGGTGGAATATAAATAAATATATAAATATGTAGTTATGCAATAGTGCACTGGCTAGGCCCTGAGGCCTGGTAGCAAAAATTGACTTTGCCAAAAGGCCTAACCCTAAAAGGCACAATGCAGATAACATGTTTGGAACTGTGACCATGTGCACCTGTCACACATTGTGGTCCAACACCCAAGTGTTACCAGGAGCACCCCTGAGACGACCACCCTCGGGGAGCATAGCACCGTGGACTTTCTGCCTCCCCGGCCTTTCAAAACTTTAGCTCTGAGAAAATATTCAGTATATAATATTATGAAAACAGGCGGGGATTTGGAATTAAGCAGATTCCCTACTAATTTTCATAAATCAACTGATAATTCGAGTTCTTTATTTCCGCTAATTTAAAGACAAAATAAAAAGCAATAATGTGCAAAAATATATATTTTTAAATAATAAAAATCTGTGCAAATTGGTAATGAACTATAATAGGTGATGATAAATAATAAACAATTCAAAATAGCAGTACAATGATCTGATCAAAAATAATGGTTAAAAATTGGAACCAGCAGTTATTTTCAAATATTAATTAATTAAAATCAACTGTCTAGAAATGCAGCGTATGAAACTATCAATAACTCACCAACATATGACAACGGCTGTGCAAATCGACCACGTGATCTCTCTACAACCAGATATTCAAAGCTCAACCTGTACCTTGGCATGAATTGATTTAGAATACCATACACAGGCCAATCCAATAATCTGAGAATCTATCTGGGGTCAAGAACAAATGTTGCACTAAGTTGTCCACTTTGTCATATATATACAGCTATACCATTGAGTAGAAGCTGAAATTAGCTTTCGGGATATTTAAAAGAGAAGCGCTGCACTTTGTGAATGGCTCGTAGCCTTCTGGGACCTGTCACGTGTCCCAGAAGACTATGGGGAGGGAGGACAACTTCCACTTCCGATCGCTTAGGTGATCGCAGCAGAAGTGGGAGCGGGTACTTGTCAAATTTGGGTACCCACTCCCCAAAGGTGCCAATCTTTAATGGGGAGCGGGGGGCCAAAGGCTTAAAGTGGAACTTCCCCTTTTCGGTGGAGCTCCACTTTTACTCGAGTGCTAATCATAAACAATATCAGACTAAACTGTTTAGCTGGAGATATAAGGCTAGTACACACTGCCTGAAGAAAAAGGAAAGTAATACGATACCGATATAGATTCTATGGTGTCAGTGATGTCAGCTTTAGGTCAGCTCACTTCTGTGAGGTGACATTCTGATGGATTGGGGTAGGGAGTTCCAGAGGATGGGGGAGGTCCTAGAGAAGTCCTGCAATCGGGCGTGGGAGGAGGAGACCAGGGAGCTAGAGAGCAGGAGGTCCTGTGAGGAGCGGAGGGCACGGGTAGGGTAGTATCTGGGTATCAGGTCAGTTATGTAGTTCGGGGCGGCATTGTGAGTGGCCTTGTAGGTCAGGGTTAGCAGCTTGAACTTGATGCGTTGGGCAATCGGGAGCCAATGAAGGGATTGGCAAAGGGGGGAGGCAGATGTGGAGCGCTTAATGAGGTGGATGAGTCTGGCCGCTGAGTGTAGGATCGACTGGAGTGGGGATAGCGATCATTTGGGTAGGCCAGAGAGAAGGGAGTTGCAATAGTCCAGGCGTGAGATGATGAGGGAGTGTATGAGTTGTTTGGTGGTGTCTGGGGTGAGGAATGTGCGTATCTTGGAGATGTTGCGGAGGTGGAGCCTGCAAGATCTAGATAGCAGTTGGATGTGGGGTAGGAAGGAGAGGTGGGAGTCCAGGGTGACACCCAGGACTTTGGCGTGTGGGGTGGGAGAGATGGTGGCGTTGTTAGTAGTGATGGAGAGGATGGGGGGGGGGCGGGGGGGGGAGACCAGGAGCTCGGTTTTGGATAGGTTAAGTTTGAGGAAATGGAGCGACATCCAGTCTGATATGTCGTTTAGGAGGTGGGCGATGCGGGCAGAGAGTGAGGGGGTGAGGTGGGGGGTGGAGAGGTAAATTTGGGTGTCGTCGGCATAGAGGTGGTAGCTGAAGCTGTGGGAGTGAATAAGTTTGCCAAGGGAGGAGGTATAGATGGAGAAGAGGAGGGGCCTGAGGATAGAGCCTTGGGGGACCCCGACAGAGAGGGGGAGGGAGTGGGAGGGGGAGGTGGCAGTGTTGTAGGTGACGCTGAAGGAGCGTTGGGAAAGGTAGGAGGCGAACCAGGAGAGAGCAGCGTCCTTGATGCCAAGGGAGTTCAATTTAGCAAGGAGGAGAGGGTGGTCAACAGTGTCGAAGGCCGCGGAGAGGTCAAGGAGCAGGAGGATAGAATAGTGGCCTTTGGCTTTGGCAGTTAGCAGGTCATTGGTGATTTTAAGTAGGGCAGTTTCGGTGGAGTGTAGGGGGCGGAAGCCAGAGTGTAGGGGGTCAAGGAGGTTGTTATCAGTGAGGTGGGTGCTTAGGCGATTGTAGACCAGGCGCTCAAGGAGCTTGGAAGTGAAGGGCAACAAGGAGATGGGTCTAAGGTTGTTAAGGTTAGTGGGGTCAAGGGAGGGTTTTTTTGAGTATGGGGGTGATGTGTGCGTGCTTTAGGGGGGAGGGGAAGGTGCCTGTGGAGAGGGAGAGATTGAAGATGTGGGTGAGGGAGCGGATGATGGAGGGGGGGGGGTGACTGGAGGAGCTGTGAGGGGATAGGGTCCAGGGGGCAGATGGTGAGGCGTGCTTCAGTGAAGACCTTAGAGACCTCCTCAGAGGTAGTTGGGCTGAAGGAGCGGAGTGTTGGGGAGGTGATGGTGTGCGGGGCATTGGGTATAGTGGGGGGTAGTGCGGCTACGAGGTCGGGGGAGGGGAGGGTAGGTGGGTTGGAGGAGGGCGGGAGGCTGGGTGGGGAGGTGGATTGTGAGTTAACAATGTCCTTACGGATTGCGTCAATCTTGTTCTGGAAGTGAGTGGCAATCTCGTGGGCGGTGAGTGAGGTGCTGGGTGGGGGTGGGGGGGAGAGAGCAGGGATTTGAGAGTGGAGAAGATCCGACAAGGACAGGTGGAGAGGGTGCGGATAAGGGTTATGAAATAGGCTTGCTTGGCGGCGTGGAGGGAGGTGGTGTAGGCGAGGTAGGCGGCTTTATAGAGGGAGAACGCGGGAGGGAATCTGGTTTTGCGCCATAAGCGCGCTAGCGCGCGACTGTGTTGTTTGAGGCATTTTGTGTGGTCATTCTGCCAGGGTTGAAGCGGTCGGGGTCTAATGCTACGAGTGGTTAGGGGTGCCAGGGAGTCAAGGGCAGCTAGCAGTGAGTCGTTGTATGCAGTAGTGGCCAGGTCAGGGCATGACAGAGGGAGGATGCTGTCATACAGACGGTCAGCTGCTGGGTGCAGATGGGTCGGGTTCAGATTGCGGAGGTTGCGGGTGATGGTTGGACGCTTCGGGGGGGGGGTTGAGGGAGGGGGAGATGGAGAATGTGAGGAGGTGGTGGTCAGAGAGAGGGAAGGGGGTGTTAGTGAAGTCGTGGGGGGTGCAGAGGTGGGAGAAAACGAGGTCCAGGGTGTTTCCGTTGGAGTGGATGGAGGACTGGGTGTGCTGTGTGAGCGTGAAGGAGGAGGTTAGAAGGAGGAGTTGGGAAGTAGCCGGGCTGTTGGCGTTGATCGGGATATTGAAGTCGCCTAGGATGATGGTCGGTAGCTCGGAGGAGAGGAAGAAGGGAAGCCAGGCGGCAAAGTCATCAAGGAAGGGGGATGCGGAGCCAGGAGGCTGATAGATTACCGCAATCCGTAGGGGGTGGGAGAGAAGAGCCGGATGCAGTGGGCCTCGAAGGAGGAGAAGGATAGGGAGGGAGGGTTAGGGAGGACCTGGAAGGTGCTCAGTGGTGGTAGGAGCAAACCAACCCCTCCGCCTCTGCGTCCGCTCGGTCTGGTTGAATGGGTCCAGACGAGGCCTCCATAGGAGAGGGCAGCAGGGGAGGTGGAGTCAGTGGCTTGGATCCAGGTTTCGGTAACCGCTAGGAGGTTGAGGGAGTGGGAGACAAAGAGGTCATGGATGGCGGTGAGCTTGTTGCAAACCGAACGGGCGTTCAGGAGTGCAACCGAGAGGGGAGGGGTGTTCTCTTTTGACAGAACTGGTTAGTTGACCTTTAACCCTAGCTTGTAAAAAAAAAATGTCCATTTTAGAAGTCGATGCTCTTTTGACAGAACTGGTTAGACAAACTGGGACCAATGTCACTATAAATCATGTATTACCCAAGTGATTCTGGAGAAAAAAAATTCTACCTTTACTTATTACAGACAAACATTGAGACTTCTAAAATATCTAAGTTCTTCTGTAGCATACAGACATTGTAATATCGAACAAATATTATCTATAATGTTGAAAACATAATATCCCCCATATATACCAATATGTATTAATTGTTAAAAACCAAATTAATATAGATAAAATATATATGTATATGGAGATTAAATATAGTAATATAAAACCCATATTACTTAATTATGCCATTATTAACTTCATGCAATAATAATACTACAATTGACATTTTTTATAAAATAATCCTGTCAATTAATAATAACACCATATGCGATGTAAAGTTTAATATGAACTCTTTTCCAGACGTTCATGGAAAAAATAAATCGTCGTTCTTTGTCAACAGTTCTTTTGTCCTTTGTGCACTCAAGACACGGTGTCCTCAATTTATCTTGCAACTTGGTATCATGTCCAGTCTTTATCTTGTAGCTGTCCGGTACAATCATACCCCCCCAAAATGTATAACCTGGGAAGGTTTGTGTAGGAAACTGGGAATGTCTGCTGTTCGAACCTTTATTCAGAAACCATGAAAATAGAATATAATGAACAAAATGGCTTCCAGCATGCCCATGTAGAGATGATAAGTTCAGGCCTTCTGGTTTAATTCTGTGAGCCCAGACTGTTTCTGACAGGCCCCTGGCTAGACAATGTGTATCCATTCATATTAGGAGGAATTGAGCCCCTCCAGCTTTCCTGGGGGAATTACTCCTGGGCCCCAACAGCCTATGGATGCCTCTGTTTCTGTCCCAGCTGGCACTATCCTTCAGAGCCCCCATCATACCAGCAGGGGTACTATATAGACAGCCATTCTCATCAAAAGGCAAGAATGATGGCGGAGCACCCCTACTGGACACGGATAAGAACAGATACTTGATATTAGCCAAAAATCCAAGAAGCACCCATGGCAAACCAGTGTCCATTCACAGAAGCACAGCTAGGAAGCAAGCCTTCTTGAGTGCCCCCCCAAAGAAAAAGGCTTGCTATTGGGGGCAGTTGGCAGGGGGGAGGGGTCAGGACCACCAGCGGGGGTCCCAAAAAGAAGACCGGGGCTGTTCTGTGCGAAACCATTGCAAAGAGCAGGTAAGTATAACATGTTTGTTGTTTATTTATTTATTTTATATTCAACCTTTAGAATCACTTTAACACCTGCAGTGCTGGAAGATCAGCGCTGTGGAGAGGACCCGGCAGCAGTGGGGAAAACATTTCTATATTATGCAGCAGCTTGGTGCTGTATAGCAAAAGAAATAAATAAAAACTTCAGCTTTAAAGGATAAGTTCACCTTTTGGACAAAAAATAATAAATGCACATTTTTCACAGGTAAAAAAAATGTGCATTTATTATTTTTGTCCAAAGGAACCTATAAAGCATTGCACCAGCGATCAGTAGATCGCTGATGCCATGCAGGTCTCCTGCAGACCTGTCAGAAAATCTGCTTGCCATACGGGATGTACGAGCAAACAGATAATCTGACAGGAAGCTTCAATGGACTACCACGGTGCTCCACAGAGCTGTGGTAGTTCACTGAAATCTACAAGGCCACAGCTGCTAAGGCTGTCAGAACTTGTAGGCACTGATTCACAGAACACTGTGAACGAGTGACGCTGCCATGTGGGCGGAGCCCCGCATGGCCGTGCTGTTTTCAAATCTGACAGATAGTACTGGGAGAAGTTTCCCTGAACAATTTGTCAGGGGGGGGGGGGGGGGCTGCGCAGCTATGGGAACATTTCACCCTAAAAACGGGTGGAACGTGTAACATGTTCCAAAGGTGAAAGTATTCTTTAACCACTTGCCTACCAGGCACTTATACCCCCTTACTTACCAGGCCAATTTTCAGCTTTCAGCGCTGCCGCACTTTGATTGACAATTGCGCGGTCATGCAACATTGTACCCATATGAAATTTTGATCATTTTTTCTCACAAATAGAGCTTTCTTTTGGTGGTATTTAATCGCCACTGGGCACTTTACTTTTTGCGCTATAAATAAAAAATTTAAAAATTTTATAATAGAAACAAAGAAACTTTTTTTTTTTTTTCAAATTTTTGGCAAACAGGTAATTTTTCTCCTTCACTGATGAGGCAGCACTGATGGGCACTGAGAGGCAGCACTGATGGGCACTGATAGGCAGCACTAATGAGGTGGCACGGATAGGCAGCACTGATAGACAGCACTAATGAGGTGTCACAGATAGGCGGCACTAATATGCAGCACTGATAGGCGGCACTGATAGGTGACACTGATGATGTGTACTGATAGACGGCACTGATTGGCATCACTGCTGGGCACTGACTGGCGGCACTGACTGGCACAACCGCTGGGCACTGACTGGTGGCACTGACTGGCAGCACTGCTGGGCTGCACTGGTGGGTGGCACTGGTGGGCAGCACTGGTGGGTGGGCACAGGTGGGTGGCACTGGTGGGCACAGGTGGGTGGGCACAGGTGGGTGGCACTGCTGGGCACAGGTAGGTGGCACTTCTGGGCACAGGTGTGTGAAATTGCAGAGTGGCACAGGTGGGTGCACTGCTGGGCACAGGTGGGTGATCTGTTGGGCACAGGTGGGCGGAGCTAGTGGGCGCACTGCAGGGCACAGGTGGGCGGAACGTGCGGGTGGCACTGCTGGGCACCGATCATCAGGGCACTGATCATCAGTGCCCTGATGATCGGTGCCGATCCCCCCTCTGACAACTGCCGGTTCTCGGCAGTACTTTCCTCACGATCTGACAGCGTGAGGAAAGTGCAGCCGAGAACCGGCACTTGCATTTCCCTCTGATCAGCGTGTCATTGGACACCGCTGATCAGGTGGTAAAAGGCCACTGTGATTGGCCTTTTACCACATCACGTGATCAGCTGTGTCCGTAGGACACAGCGATCACGGAGATCGGCGGGGGGCGCGCAGGAGAGCGCGTTCTGGGGGGACGTCATATGACGTCCACTCAGAACTGGCCGGCCGCAGTGCAGCCGTCATTCGGCTATCTGCGGTCGGCAACAAGTTAAATTAAAAATTAATAATCTTGTTAAAAACGTATGAGATTTCTAAATTCAGGAAACAACTCACATTTAATATTGTTTATTAAATGCAATATAATCTCCAAATATTCCATTAAATATAAAAACTGAACCGTACTCGTTAAAAAATATAAAGACTTAGACAATATCATATAAATATTCAAAATCATGTGTGCTTGTGAACCTGCAAAAAACTACAATTCCCAAATCTGTAAATATGCAACTCTTTACAGCTGATCACTTTTGAATGAAACCCTTTTCTTGTAGCTCTGCTGTGTTTGAAATCTAGATGGGTTGCATAATTGGCATTTATGTGTGTACGAGGTGGCATCATAAAGTTTTGAGGCTAGTTTTGTAACACACAAACAGATGGCAGCACAAGGCTGCACACACAGTCACAGGGAGCAACATTTTTCATAAGTCAGTGTGCTAAAAGACATCGTCCTGTGTACATCAGAAGCTGTGCAACAGGTGCTATTCTGACCACGTGCGTTACCACAATTGCTATTTCATCATGGGCAGCAAGTTAGAACAAAGAGCAAATGTGAAATTCTGCGTGAAACCTGTACACTTAAATTTTGTCACTGGAAATGATCCTCGACAAGAAGGACAGGTCATCTACGGCACGCTGACGGAGTCCTTGGCAGACATCGACACGGTGTTCCTTCTGCTCCTGGAGACAAATTTGGCAGCAACATGGTGCATGTTCAATTCACACATGAGGAATGCCTGGACTGTTCTGTATGACACACCAACAATGGCAGCAATATTATGGATTGTTGTCTGATGATCATCATGCACAAGTTGTCGAACGGTTTTGATATTTTCAGGGATTGAGCTCATCGAAGATCTTCCTGATTTCTTGTCATCTTCCACTGATGTTCTTCTGCTTTTGAAGCGAGCATGTTACTCAAAACTCCTGGAGTGACTCATTGTAGCATCACCATAAACTTGTCGAATCATGTAAAATGTCTCTGTGGCAGATTTGCCCAGTTTCACGTAGAATTTCACATTTGCTCTTGGTTCTAACTTACTGCCCATGAGCAATTAGCAGACATGGTAGTGCAAGTGGTCAAATTATCTCCAGTTGCACAGATTCCAATGTACACAGGACGAAGTCTTTTGGCACACTGACTTACGAAGGTCAGTGCTCCTTGTGACTGTGTATGCAGCCTTGTGCTACCATCTGTTAGCGTGTTACAAAACTAGTCTCAAAACTTTTTGATACCACCTCGTATGTGCATTCTAACTGTGTGTGTAAGGTCTTTTTTTACATTTTTCTAAATTATTTTATTTTAATCGTTTTAAATGCATTTTACCCAAATGTATTACTTTTACAAGTAAACAAGCCATATATGAGTGTATTGAGGCAGCAACAGACACTCTTTATAGAGGGGTCTAATAGATATTCTATGCCTTTGGCACGTACAGATCAGGGAGGTAGAGAGTCCCTGATCTGTATGTTAATTTCACATGCACTGTGTGCAGCCATACTTGTATAAAGAGTATAAAACTGGTCATTAATAGATAGAATTTCAAATGAAAATTCTTAGCAAAAGTCTTAGGAAATTTTGTATGAAAGTTCTCAGAATATTCTAATATTGCCCGAAAGATTTTGTTTGCTTTTAACATTCAATTTTGAAATGAATGGAGTGGACTTTACCAAATGAATACCACATACTCTGTTAGAAATTCGTTTGAGAAAAATTTTTCATCCTGATTCTTCGAATTTCCTCATCACTGTAGTTGAAAATGAACATTGATTTAACCCACTAATAATTAGAAAAATAAACAAACTTTTATAGAACATTCTTTTCCTAAGACTTTGATGTTTAAAATTCCACCAATCTATGGCCAGCTTAAAGCCAAACTAAACCCATCAATTTAACAGTTCCCTAAAACTACATTCCAAACACGTGTTGGGAATATCTGTCACATTTGCTTGAGCTTTCAACCAAACTGTCAACACATGGCTGGTGTCATAACTGATCACATGTGCAGCATCCTGGCAGTTGAAGATCAGACAGAGGCTTACATGGCAGCCTCCTTGGCTGAACAAGATAGGAGGGTTTAGCTCCTGCTTAATTACAGCACTAGGCTTTCTGATAATATGCAGCTTTTTTGCTGTTGATTAATGTCAGGGTTTCAAAGTAAACCTGGCATTGTAATACAGTTTATTCTGGTATTAGAAATTAAATGCGGCCAAGTCTCTGTCCTAATTCCCTGGGAGCCCTAAAACTCAAGGTGTAACTCATGTAAATTTCCACATAAGGCTTGTGCACGTCTTTATGTAGCACCCTCTTAGTTTAGAGTAGGCTGCTAGGAAAATTTAGTTGTAATCAGTGGAGCAGGGTTTGAGTGCTTTGAGCTGTTCAGTGTATTTTCTGCTACTTCCTACTATCTTCTAGAAACTTAGGCTACGTTCACACTAGCGTTGTGTGCAAGCGGCAGAGAGGCATTTGGGAAGCGTTTTTACCGCTTCCCAAACGCCTCTGCCAATTCTGCACCTTACAGCACATGGTGCTGTTCTAACGGGAACGGCAAAACGGATGCTTCTGGTCGAGTCAGGAGGCGTTGAAGCCTCCTATTCTAGTCTATGGTGCCACTCCGCAAACGCCCGGCCGGCGTTTGCGGTGCGGTTGCGGGGTGTTTGTGGAGCGGTAACACCATTCAAACTGCATTATAGGCGTTTGTGGGGCATTTTTAATGCTCGGCAAACGCCTAGCAACTGCCGCTAAACCGCGCATGCGGCGTTTGCAGAGCGTTTGCCGAGCGTTAAAAAACACTCCGCAAACGCCGGACCAACGCTTGCCAAACGCTCCAGTTAGTAAAACAGTTTACTAACGCTCCAAACGCGTTAGTAAAACAGCCAAGTGTGAACGAGCCCTCATAGAAGTGTAGTGGAAGGGAGAGCAGGACAGGCAGCCTGGGGAGGTGTGCCCAGAAAGTAGAGGGAAAGCTCATAAACATTCCGAGGCCTGGTAGCCAGGGTGTAGAGTTCCATGATCCAGCCTTCTGGAGGAGTCCTCTGTGCTGGGGGCAGAGAAGCCTGAGGAGTCCTTTTTAAAGACCTCGCTAGGCTTAGCTAGGGGGGCCTACCGAAGAAAGAGAGCCTGGGTCAAAGTCTGGATAGGGCCAGGAGAGCAGGAGTTAGGAAGCTCCACTGTTCTAGGAGTGAGTGATTACTTGATCCTGCTACACAGAGGGGAAGTGACTGTAGGATGTTTTACCTTACAACCCAGTGCAGTCCAGCCAAGAGTTGTGCAAGACACAGTGGCTAAATGGTTAGCATTTCCTCCTGGCAGTACTAGTCGTTGGTTCGAATCCCAACCACGGCACCACCTGCCTGGAGTTTGCATGTTCTCCCTGTGTCTGCGTGGGTTTACTCCGGTTTCCTCCCACACTCCAAAGACATGCTGTTAGGTTAATTGGATCCTGTCTAAATTGGCCCTAGTATGTGTATGTATGAATGTGAGTTAGGGACCTTAGATTGTACGCCCCTTGAGAGTCAGGGACTGATGTGAATGCTCAATATGTATGTAAAGTGCTGTGTAAATTAATGGTGCTATATAAGTACCTGAAATAAATAATAAATAAATAAGACAGCCAGGAGCGTGCTATAGTGCCTAAGTGTGCCCATTGCAGCCAGGAGCGTGCCATATTGCTTAAGTGTGCCTAGTGCAGGCAGAAGCTGTGTAATACAGCCAGGAGTTGTGCAAGTTCAGGCAAGAAACAGTACAGTTCTGCTTAAGGTTGTGCAATACAGACACAATTTTGTACAAAACAGCCAGAGGCCTACCATTCCTCATGTTCTAATTTTGGGGTATCCCATGCTCCCCATCTCTATCAAAGTCCCTCTTTCCAATACAATCCTAAAAGAAACCCCTAGACTGATTATTGAGCTAAAAAAAGAATGATGTGTGCCTGGCTGTGCATATTGTGAGTGGGGCAATAGGCCCAATTACTAGAGGCTCCTACAGAAGTAGCGTTATATCTATTGATCCATTAGGTTTCCTATTACAATGATGAACCAAAAGAAAGGTACAAAAACCAGGAGGGGACAGACAAAATCTTAATTTCCTTATTTGAATTTGGAATTCACATAAATAAGCACCCCCTTTTTGCATGGCGCTCAAGATGAAATCTGGAAGTACACTATATTACCAAAGTATTGGGACGCCCGCCTTTACATACACATGAGCTTTAATAGCCTCCCAGTCTTAGTCTGTAGGGTTCAATATTGAGTTGGCCCACCCTTTGCAGCTATAACAGCTTCAACTCTTCTGGGAAGGATGTCCACATAGTTTAAGAGTGTGTCTATGGGAATGTTTGACCATTCTTTCAGAAGCACATTTGTGAGGTCAGGCACTGATGTTGGATGAGAAGGCCTGGGTCACAGTCTCCGCTCTAATTCATCCCAAAGGTGTTCTATCTAGTTGAGGTCAGGACTCTGTGCAGGCCAGTAAAGTTTCTCCACCCCAGACTTGCTCATCCATGTCTTTATGGACCTTGCTTTGTACCCTGGTGCGCAGTCATGTTGGAACAGGAAGGGGTCATCCCCAAACTGTTCTCACAAAGTTGGGAGCATGAAATTGTCCAGAATGTCTTTTTATGCTGACGCCTTAAGAGTTTCCTTCACTGGAACTAAGGGGCCAAGCCCAACCCCTGAAAAACAACCCCACACCATAATCCCCCCTCCACCAAACTTTACATTTTGGCACAATGCAGTCAGGCAAGTACCGTTCTCCTGGAAACTGCCAAACGCAGACACATCCATCAGATTGCCAGACAGAGAAGTGTGATTCGACACTCCAGAGAACACGTCTCCACTGCTCTAGAGTCCATTAGTGGCGTGCTTTACACCGCTGTATCTGACGCTTTGCATTGCACTTGGTGATGTAAGGCTTGGATGCAGTTACTCAGCTATATAAACCCATTCCATGAAGCTCTCTATGCACTGTTGTGCAAATCTGAATACCGCACGAAGTGTGGAGGTCTTTAGCTATTGACTCTGCGCACTGTACACTTCAGCATGTGCTGACCCCGCTCCGTCATTTTATGTGGCCTACCATTTCTTGGCTGAATTGCTGTTGTTCCCAGTTGCTTCCACTTTGTTATAATATCACTAATAGTTGACCGTGGAATATTTAGTAGCAAGGAAATTTCACGGATGGACTTATTGCACAGCTGGCAACCTATCACGGTACCACACTTGATTTCACTGAGCTCCTGAGAGCGACCCATTCTTTCACAAATGTTTGTAGAAGCAGTCTGCATGCCTAGGTGCTTAATTTTATACACCTGTAGCCATGGAGGTGACTGGAATATCTGAATGATTGATTTGGAGGGGTGTCTCAATACTTTTGGCAATATAGTGTATGTGCAGACAAGAAACATGCGTTTCCTTTTTGATCCCAGTTTAGTTTACAGAGGATAATAAGAGGTTTACATTAAAAAAACACACAATGCAGCTACATGAATAATTTATTTAATAAAATACTGTATATTAGTTGTATAATTTGATGGTAAAAAAGAAGACTGTAGCTCATTAATTCAGGTTTATTCTAGAGCGCATACATATATGTGGATCACCAATATTCCCTAGTAGGAGGGCTTTTATGTGCTATGCAACCTTGGTTACAGCAAATTAAAGATTTCATATCAAGACAGTTGTTTGCAAGTAGAAGTATTGTATTAGGCTAATGGTGCTGCACTCTTGTTCTAGGGCCACTAGGTGGTGTTGGTCTACTGTTATCTTAAATAGCCAAATATCACAGAAAACATTTACAGTAATACAACAAACGCCTCGGTTAACGTAATTTTCGGTTTATGAATGAAAATCCATTGAAAATAATGCCTCTTTTTACAAATTTTTTACAAATTTTTTTCGC
This sequence comes from Staurois parvus, assembly GCF_062004578.1. Classification (NCBI taxonomy): domain Eukaryota; kingdom Metazoa; phylum Chordata; class Amphibia; order Anura; family Ranidae; genus Staurois; species Staurois parvus. The sequence continues at coordinate 11,766,911 of NW_028317961.1, read as the reverse complement.
AATACATAGTGTATGTCTGTCCCAATTTTTAAATGCAATTGCCGGCTTTTTTTTTTCTTCACTACAGCTCACAGAATAAGCTGTCACTTTCCCCTGAGTTAACGGAAACTTTGTTTCTTTTAAGAAACTAAAAGGAAACATTGTTTCTCTTAACTCAGGGAAATAAACTAAAAAACTTTCTCTCTTTTATCTTGGGGGAAAGTGACAGCTGAATTTCTGAGCTATAGTGGAGAAAAAAAAAAGCGGTAATTACATTTAAAAACCGGCAACATAATAAATAAAAAAACGGCGTGGGGTCCCCCTCCCATCCATACCAAGTCCTTCGGGTCTGGTATAGATTTTGAGGGGAACTCCCATGCCAAAATTTAAAAAAAAACGAGCGAGCACCCCCCCCTCCTGGACCATACCAGGCCACATGCCCTCAACATGGGGGGGTGCTTTGGGGCAGGGGGATCCCCCCCAAAGCACCTTGTCCCCATGTTGATGGGGACAAGGGCCTCTTCCCCACAACCCTGGCCGGTGGTTGTGGGGGGGTCTGCGGGCAGGGGGCTTATCGGAATCTGGAAGCCCCCCTTAACAATGGGGCCCCCAGACCCCGGCCCCACCCTACGTGAATGGGTACAGGGTACATGGTGTGACGATCGCGGCGTCAGACCCCAGCCCTTCTCAGCAAACTCGTGACTGAAGGACTAGCCAATCTATAACCGCCCTGTCACGTGCGTAACATTGCCACGCCCAGCTACACCCTGCACAAAGATTTTCCAGCTAATGGACCACAACCTGTGTGCCGGCAGCCTGGGATCCATTGTTATTGGGTCAGGTTATTTACGCAATTAACCCTTCACACTGCCACCACCTCTTTTTTGTACAGAGAGAAGAAACTCGGCAATATCAGCAAAAACACTATGATGTTTGAATAATCACCTGTATACCACTGTTGAGCAAGCACCCCCCCCTCCTGGACCATACCAGGCCACATGCCCTCAACATGGGGGGGTGCTTTGGGGCAGGGGGATCCCCCCAAAGCACCTTGTCCCCATGTTGATGGGGACAAGGGCCTCTTCCCCACAACCCTGGCCGGTGATTGTGGGGGTCTGCGGGCTTTGGAAGCCGCCTTTAACAAGGGGGCCCCCCATGTGAATGAATATGGGGTATGGTACCCCTATTCATTCACAAAAAACAAAAAGTGTAGTGTGAAGAAAGAGAGGACATGATTTTTGACAAGTCCTTTATTAAAAGAAAAAACTAAAAGAATGACCCCGTAGTAGATCCAACATCAATCATAATGCCCGCCGCCACCGACCCAAAAAAAGAATTAAAAAAAAAGGCTCCACTCCCGATGATGGCATCCAGCCGTCTGCCTGATTCGGTGGTTTGACAGTTCTTAAATATGTAAGGGGTGGGGCCACCCAGGGACATCACACATGTGACCCCACCCCATGTGGGTCGGCAGCGGTGACGGCAGGCATTGTGATTGACGTTGTATCTACTGCAGGGGACATTCTTTTCGTTTTTTCATTTAATAAAGGACTTGTCAAAGACCGTGTCCTGTCTTTTTTCAAACTACACTTTTTGTTTTTTGTGAATGTGTAGAGGTACCGTGTAGCAATCATGCACACAGAGATGGACGCGGTCATCCATTTTGCTCCAAACCCCACCATATTGTATCTCTCTCTTACAAATCAGATTCCTCCGACATCCTCCCTCTCTGTTGAGTGATAAGTGGTCTGTTTGTTGCAGAGATCACAGGCAGCAAACTCATTGGGAGGGCGTCATGGCTATAAAACCCCCAGCCGAGCTGGTGCCTAGATGCCTGTTAGCTCGCAATCTGGGATATCGTAAAACCGTAAACCAAGCCCTCACAGAGCTTCAAAAGACATTCCAGGGAGTCGTAAAACAGACTTACATTTTAAAACCCAGCTTTCCATATAATTTTATATCTCCAAATAGGAAATAATTACACAAACATGGAGCACATATTCGGATGGCTCACTTTAAGACAAGTCACCTGGTATATTACTCCCCCTAGCTGGCATATACAGGAGAGCAGAAAATTATATCTCTTTAGCCATCCAAGTTGGTATCTCATATTTCATATGTAGACGTTCCGCAGAAGATTCTGGGTATTAATCTACTCGTGGATAGAATGTTATATGTACCTAGGAAAAGTTATTGGCCATAGTATAATTTGTGAAGGCTTTGGTCATAGCCTGAGCTCCCTGCCTACACAACCCCCTCCCCAAATGAGGCGATTGATTCTCTGCTTCAGGGAGACACCCTGCGGAGTTCCTAGATAAAGGCTGTGGTGCTTGAAGTAAAGCTGAGCTGAGTTGAGAAAAGTTGAAGAATCTCCCTTTTTAACATCAGAACTAACTTTGGGAGATAAGATCCTATTGGCTCTGAAACCTGATCTGCTTAACCCAAGGCTGAGGCAAGTACTTTATCCCTCTAAACTTCTTTCTGTTATCTCTTTGCTGTACTATTGTTTTCTGTGTGTATATATATATATATATATATATATATATATATTTATTGGCTACATCTTTTTCTGTAAATATTTTTATTGCACCCTTTTGACCTTTTAGTAATAAATCTTACTTCCTGAAAGTGTTGAACTGTTTCTAAAGCTCTTTAATGCAAACTAAGCACCCCTGCCTCTGAAGAGCGCTACTGTGTGTGTGTTTTAAACCTCTGTATAACCTGTCTGCGGTGACAGTGGTATACAGGTGATTATTCAAACATCATAGTGTTATTGCAGATATTGCCGAGTTTCTTCTTTCTCTGTACAAAAAAGAGGTGGTGGCAGTGTGAAGGGTTAATTGCGTAAATAACCTGACCCAATAACAATGGATCCCAGGCTGCCGGCACACAGGTTGTGGTCCATTAGCTGGAAAATCTTTGTGCAGGGTGTAGCTGGGCGTGGCAATGTTACGCACGTGACAGGGCGGTTATAGATTGGCTAGTCCTTCAGTCACGAGTTTGCTGAGAAGGGCTGGGGTCTGACGCCACGATCGTCACACCATGTACCCTGTACCCATTCACGTAGGGTGGGGCCGGGATCTGGGGACCCCATTGTTAAGGAGGGTTTCCAGATTCCGATAAGCCCCCTGCCCGCAGACCCCCCCACAACCACCGGCCAGGGTTGTGGGGAAGAGGCCCTTGTCCCCATCAACATGGGAACAAGGTGCTGTGGGGGGGGGGAGCCCCCCTGCCCCAAAGCACCCCCCCCATGTTGAGGGCATGTGGCCTGGTATGGTTCAGGAGAGGGGGGGCGCTCGCTCATTTCCCCTCCCTATCCTGACCTGCATGCTCAGATAAGGGTCTGGTATGGATTTTGGGGGAGACCCCCACGCCATTTTTTTGCACTTTGGTGTGGGAGTTTCTCTCAAAATCCATACCAGACCGCACTGTTTTTTAATTTTTTTTTTCTATTGCCAGCAATTCTTTTACATTCAGCTGTCAGCGGGCAACACTACTGACAGCTGAAACATTAACCCATGGTTATCGCTACTAAAATACTGCATTGCTTGATAAAATAACTCATGCAGTATTTTAGTAGCGTTTACTTTTTTCTGACCTCAGGAAAGCATTAATTGGTTTTCAATGCATTCCTATGGGAAACAGCGTTTCGGTTTACAAATTTTTTGCTATATGAAAAGTCCTGCAGAACGAATTAAATTTGTAAACCAAGGTATTACTGTACTTGGAACTAAGGGCAGATAAGTGATGTATTGTGGAAATGGTGTCATCATGAATTGTTGGCTAGATAGAAAGTATGTTTGGGGAACATTTGTAATGAGTAATAAACTGTAAGTGATATCATATGGAACCTGCATATCGTTATGTGTACTGTACCACCAAGGAACTGTAAAGACCAGGGCAGGCATAATTAACACTCTCAGCAAGTGCCTATGACTACACTGGTCTAGCCGTAATCTTCCAGTGCTGCAGAGGGTAACAGGACTTTGGATTTCAACAGACAGAAACCAGCAGCACAGAGGACATTTCACACTGAATGTAAGTACCGTTCCGTGTGCTGATTTTGAAAAAAAAAAAAATCAAAATAAGCTTAGACTTTAATTACAGCAAACAACTTCCCTGCCCCTCATAAACAAGAGTAAAATTACCAGATTTTTAAAATTAAATCCGGAAACACCCTACTGACAATGCCTACTTTGAACCACACTCATAAAATCAAATCCTCATTTGACACCACACCCACAACATTACGCCTCCATTTTTAACATGCCCAGAAACAACTAGTCATAGACTTTTGTAACAAGATAAAATACCTTGGGTACCACGAGAAGAGAAATGATGTGGCACGTGTAGCACACTGCAGCAAATTGTTGGTATGACAAAATTGCAGTAACAGTGGACAAGGCGTATGGTTAAATAAAACCTGAGCCTATGCTGCTAGGGATCCAGGTCGTGAAAGGCTTAGAGTGCAAGAATCAGGAAAAAGTAACACATAGAGTGTAGGGGTCAGGAGCAAGTAACACCCAAAGTGCAGGAGTCAGGATTAAGTAAGGCACAGGATACAGGAGTCAGGAATATAAAACAGAGTGTTCATTGGTCAGGATTAGGGAACTCACAAAGTTCAGGGATCAGAATTAAGTGATGCTCAGAGTGCAGGGGTCAGGATTCAATAATGCAAAGAGGTCAGGGGCCAAGGTTAAAAAGCACAGGGAAGTCAGTGTCAGGATTAAGTAGTGGACAGAGCTCTGGATTAAGTAATGCACAGAGTTCAGGGGTCAGGATTAAGTAGTGCCCAGAGTCCAGGAGTCAGGTCAGGAGCAAATAATTCACAGATAGCAGAGTTGAAGTATATGTAAAATAGATTATAACTGGTCCTTTGGCTTGGTTGTTGTGCCTGATTTATCCCACATCCAGCTAAAATGCCCACCTAGTTCTCTTTCCAAATCATCCCTAGCCCAGCAGTGTCCCTGGAGCCGGCCAGAAGAAGTTTTTTTCCCCTTTTGGATATATTGGGACTTTTCGGGCAACATACACAAAACTGTATAAACACATTAATTTTATTATATTTTATTATAAAATATTAAAACATCATTAAATTAGCATGTTGTACAAACAGCTAAAACATATAAGGGTGGTGACATGAGAACATGCTGACTTGCTGTGAAGTTATGCTCTTCCTCTTAAAATTGACCAAGGGAGAAGGGAAAGGCGAGTAGACTTCAGCTGGAAAACCCAACATCTTTCAGAACTCAGTCTTTCCTCAGGTGTAATCTGAAGAAAAGGGATGGTCAAAAAGCATTCTATAGAACAGGGCTTAAAATTTCAAGTCCTGAGCTACTAGCCAGGCCTTAAGAGTTACTCACCACCAACAAACACATACAAACAGAGACACCTGTACACACACAGACATGTACATACACACACACACACACACAGAAACATGTACACACATGCACAGAGACACATGTACACACACACATACAGACACATGTATACACACATAGGCACGCACAGACACGCATACATACAGATACATGTACATACACAGAAATACAGATGCACAGACACATGTACATATACACAGACACACACATGTACATACACGCAGACACATGTACAGATACACACATGTGCATACACACAGACACATGTACATGCATACACAGACACACACAAACACACACACATGCACACACACACACATACTCACACGCACACACCCCCTATAAAAAATTACAGCACTTCGTTGTTCACGCACAGAGCCGGGTACTGCACTCTAGGGGGAGGCAAAGAGCACAGCACACACTCCTTCCTTGCTTTCTCTGCACTCAGCTATTGAGCAGTCTGACGGCTCCCAGTGCCAATGACAGATCCAGCCTGAGCTCTGAGCCTGCTCAGCAAGATGGCCCTGGGGGACACACTTGCCCTCACCATAATTTCCACTCGCCATTGGCGAGCAGGCGAGTGGAAATTTCAAGGCCTGCAAGAATATAATGAACAGTAATAAGATTTTGCAATTGTATACTTGGAAACAATAAAGACATATGTCCATATTACATACCATCCATATCCTTTTAATTAATTTACTTGCCACAATTACAAAAGACAGAGAGATCTCCTGTTAATGTGTCCACCACCAGCATCTCAAGGCATCCCAAGCTGGATGTAAGCATAGCGTGGGGAGAGCAGGGAACTCCCCCAAAAAATTCTCACACTGGGGTTACCCAAGAAGACAATGGAACCAAGTCAGGGGCTATGATGCCAAGGGAACATCTATAGGGAGAAAGAATATTTACTAAACCATATACATTTCTCGTTAGAGAAAGGTATATATTAAAATAGCATAGTCTAGTACCGGTTCATGAGAGTCCATATACAGAAAAAAAAGAAAGAAATGGGTGTGATACAAGAAGTGCTATCATCCCTAGAAGATACAAAGGAGAAGCCCTCTTGTTAGTGGGATTTTTAAGGCACACGTTAGACCAGGGGTGGGCAAACTTTTTGACTTGAGGGCCGCAATGGGTTCATATATTGGACCCGGGGGCCGGACCAAGAGTAGATGAATGATGTGTATGTGTCATCCATAGTAAGTATAGTAATATTCCCCCATAGTAAGCATAGTAATTAATCCCCCATATAGTAATTCATCCCCCATAGTAATTCATCCCCCCTATAGTAATTCATCCCTCATAAAGTAATTCATCCCCCATATAGTAATTCATCCCCCATAGTAATTCATCCCCCATAGTAATTCATCCCCCATATAGTAATTCATCCCCCATAGTAATTAATCCCCATATAGTAATTCATCCCCCATAGTAATTAATCCCTCATATAGTAATTCATCCCCCATAGTAATTCATCCCCCATATAGTAATTCATCCCCCATATAGTAATTCATCCCCCATAGTAATTCATCCCCCATATAGTAATTCATCCCCCATATAGTAATTCATCCCCCATATAGTAATTCATCCCCCATAGTAATTCATCCCCCATATAGTAATTCATCCCCCATATTAATTCATCCCCCATAGTAATTCATCCCCCATATTAATTCATCCCCCATATTAAGCCCCCAAGTCCCCCCTGTGTCAATTCACTTACCTTTGCTCCGCGTGTTCCTCTCGCCGTCTTCCCGCGCCGTTCCGGTGTAGCATGAAAATCTGTCTCCTATGAGGATCTGTCCCCCTCGACGTATCTGCGCATGTGCCAGTTTCAGGCATTAGCAGCCGATCGGCGATCTCCGGCACATGCGCAGATACGTCGAGGGGGACAGATCCTCATAGGAGACAGATTTTCATGCTACACCAGTCTTCAGGGCGGACTGTGAGAGGAGCCTAGCGGGAGCCTAGCTCCGCGGGCCGGATTAAAAGGTCCGCCGGGCCGTATACGGCCCGCGGGCCGTAGTTTGCCCATTGCTGCGTTAGACCAAAGAGTATTCTAACAAATAATGATTTAAAAGAGAACCATTTTTTATTTGTACAATCTTGTAAAAGACATATAATTACAATTACAAAATATGGTGGTATCACCAGACGTGATTTTACAATAAATATGTGAAGATGAGTCATGCGTGTATTTGCACTTGATGCGTTTCGAGACCAATCACAATCTCCTCTTCAGAAGTGCTCAAAGGACATGTTGGCTACAGTAAACATATCAATATATATTGCAGGTCTTACATAAATACAAACAATACAATTACATTCTAATAGGACACAATTATGCACTTACATGGCCCCATGCAGGGGCAGAGAGCATAGGAAGGACCGACAATGGGTTCAAATCATTAATTGCGTGAATGCAGTCAATAATTCCATAATCCTTATCCATAATGACAAAAGTGGAAAAGGGGGGAGAAACAGGAAAAAACAACTGCCGCTCCGTCGTCTCCTGGAGGGGCCCCGCCACAACCACCCAGGAGCGGATGAAAAGTCTGTCTGGTCACCAATATTATTACAGATGGTACTGTATAAACAAAGTATGCATAAATTGTAATAGTACGTATGCACCACAAAATCAATAAAGAGCCAAAGGGATTGGAACTAGGAGCACTTACAGGGGTGCAAAATTGATACATAGTGTGGTGGTGGGACAGGAGTGTGAAGCAGGAAATGTGAGGCTGGAGGAGGAAGGCTGCCAGGAGGCCTAGGGGGATGGGGCCTGCCTGCAAGCCTGGAGATGGAAAGGAGGAACACTCAGGACTCACTGGGCCCCTGATGGAGGACTACCTTATGGCAGGAAAGGAGCAGCCCATCTGATAGGCCTGGTAGCAGCAGCCATTCAGGAGAGGATCTAAGTGAGTACACCCGCACCCACTGTGCGAATAAGGGAAGGAGCACTCCGGTGGGAAACCAGATTAGCCCTCTGCTGGTGACTGTGCACCTTATTTAAGGGAACAGGAGCCAGATCCCCTGCTCAGTCTTCAGATTGCTGGGTGAAAAAGAGTCTAGAGTGTGGGGTAATACAACTGGAGCTTCTGGCTAGCACTCCAACAGAGGCTGTGCGTCAGGGAGAAGAAGCTGTGAACAGTTCAGGAAGTTGTCCTCAGACTTTGGGCATCCTATACACCCCTATACTCTATCCAAGTTTAATCCCCTCAAGTAACAAAACGAACACTCAAGGCCTGATTTCTCTCTGTGGATAAAAGCGATGTGGAAAATGCTAACTGACTGGCTGTGCAGGGCTTTGGGGGGACTCAAATCTCTTAACAACCCCCAAGGGGGTAGTGCTACAGTGGTATATATTTTTATCAATAGTGGCTATTGATTTAGCATTTTTTAAGGGTATGAACCTGCATATGATCATGAAAATTGTTTCACTGATTGTCTATTTTTAATAATGTTGTGTATTCATTTGCATTTTTCCAAATAAAGGTATTGAGTTGTAAATATTTTTCACTTAAAGGGACAGTGCACTTTTTAACTTTAGAACTGTATTAGGTCCAGTATTCAGGAATATTAAGTTGCAGCAGCCCTGTAGTTATAATTAATCAAGTGTGAGGTTTCATTACATATAAGTAATTTAAAAAGGTATGCAGTAATTTTCAAATGCGAAGTTATACTATGTGAATGGGAATGTGTAACAAATATAAAGTAGGAGTTATCCCAATTTAGCTGCAAAAGCAAAAATACACTTTAAAACCAAATTCTGGGAACTTTAAAATGATCCATTGCAGTGGGGCTACACTTGCAATTCAAGAGTTATTTGCTTTCTTGGGAGATGAGAATAACTTTTACATATTTACCTGATCCTCTGCTTCCCCGGCAGATGACGCTTTCCCATGCTTTGGTAGTGGACTGTCCCGTACCATCATGTCGTCTAATGCAAAGCTATAGACCCTGCTTTGGCCATGGTGATGTTAGGACCCCAGACTGCTAAAGATCATGTACACTGGAGGAGTTTACAGGCAGCTGAGTTTACTGGCATTTCTCCGAAAGCATAAAAACTGCATTAAGGACAAGAGTTTATGTCACTGGTCACACCGCTGCGATTTAAAATCCTGAGATTTGTGTGCAATTTCTGAAGACTTTTTTGCTACTTGTGAACATTTTCAACGATTTCTTGCATTTTGCAGTGCGATTTCCATTATATTTTAAGTACAGGTGAAACTCAAAAAATTAGAATATCGTGCAAAAGTTCATTTATTTCTGTAATGCAACTTAAAAGGTGAAACTAATATGTGAGATAGACTCATTACATGCAAAGCAAAATAGTTCAAGCCATGATTTGTCATAATTGTGATGATTATGGCTTACAGCTCATGAAAACCCCAAATCCACAATCTCAGAAAATTAGAATATTGTGAAAAGGTGCAATATTCTAGGCTCAAAGTGTCCCACTCTAATCAGCTAATTAAGCCATAAACACCTGCAAAGGGTTCCTGAGCCTTTAAATGGTCTCTCAGTCTGGTTCAGTAGGAATCACAATCATGGTAAAGACTGCTGACCTGACAGTTGTGCAGAAAACCATCATTGACACCCTCCATAAGGAGGGAAAGCCTCAAAATGTAATTGCAAAAGAAGTTGGATGTTCCCAAAGTGCTGTATCAAAGCACATTAATAGAAAGTTATGTGGAAGGGAAAAGTGTGGAAGAAATAGGTGCACAAGCAGCAGGGATGACCGCAGCCTGGAGAGGATTGCCAGGAAAAGGCCATTCAAAAGTGTTGGGGACTTTCACAAGGAATGGACTGAGGCTGGAGTCAGTGTATCAAGAGCCACCACACACAGACGGATCCTGGACATGGGCTTTAAATGTCGTATTCCTCTTGTCAAGCCGCTCCTGAACAACAAACGTCAGAAGCGTCTTACCTGGGCTAAAGAAAAACAGACCTGGTCTGTTGCTCAGTGGTCCAAAGTCCTCTTTTCTGATCAGAGCAAATTTTGCATCTCATTTGGAAAACAAGGACCCAGAGTATGGAGGAAGAATGGAGAGGCACACACTGCAAGATGCTTGAAGTCCAGTGTGAAGTTTCCACAGTCTGTGTTGATTTGGGGAGCCATGTCATCTGCTGGTGTTGGTTCACTGTGCTTCATTAAGTCCAGGGTCAATGCAGCCATCTACCAGGAGATTTTGGAGCACTTCATGCTTCTTTTCCAGCAGGACTTGACACCTGCTCACCCTGTCAAAAGCGCCAAAACCTGGTTCAATGACCGTGGAATTACTGTGCTTGATTGGCCAGCAAACTCGCCTGACCTAAACCCCATAGAGAATCTATGGGGCATTGCCAAGAGAAAGATGAGAGACATGAGACCGAACAATGCAGAAGAGCTGTAGGCCGCTATTGAAGCATCCTGGTCTTCCATAACACCTCAGCAGTGCCACAGGCTGATAGCTTCCATGCCACGCCGCATTGAGGCAGTAATTGCTGCAAAAAGGGACTCAAACCAAGTACTGAGTACATATCCATGCTTATACTTTTCAGAGGTCCGATATTGTTCTATGTACAATCCTTGTTTTATTGATTGCATGTAATATTCTAATTTTCTGAGATTGTGGATTTGGGGTTTTCATGAGCTGTAAGCCATAATCATCACAATTATGACAAATCACGGCTTGATCCATCTTGCTTTGCATGTAATGAGTCTATTTCATATATTAGTTTCACCTTTTAAGTTGCATTACTGAAATAAATGAACTTTTGCACGATATTCTAATTTTTCGAGTTTCACCTGTTTATGAAATCGCAACAAAACTGCAGAAAAAGTAATGCAAGAACTGCTTTAGAAATTAAGCTGCTGCAAATCGCACATTAAGACACTGAGATTCACATTCATTAGATGCGATTTCAGGTACAATTTCAATTTGCACATCGCACCTGAAATTGCAGCAGTATAACTACTGCTAAACGCGCCTAAACGCAAATAAACGCACGGCGTGTTTACCACTTCTGCATTTGTTCATTTCAATGTCCAGAATAAAATACAATTCTGGCCAATGAAATAAATAAATTCACAAACACCAAATGCTGCTGAACTTTGCTAAACTCCTAAACTGGTTTGATAAAATAATGCAGCTTATGTGAGTTTTTAACACTGATTTCCTCCTGTCAGGAGAAACAGCTAGTTTTGAATTGATTTGAGCTGTTGCCATTGTTGCTTTGCTACTTGTGGTCAGAAGAACACTGGGGGTTTTGTGCTGCCATTGACTTTCAGGCTTCTGGTGTGCTGTGGTACCCGAGAAGGAAAGGACTTTTTTCTGGAAACTTGCTCTGGATTTGTGCATTGCTATACGAGTCCCAAAGTTAAGCTTTATGAGTATTTGAAAACTGTTTCATCAAAAACCTCTGATTTTATCTGAGTAGTTAAAAAAGTTTATTTAATTTTGCTGGCTAATTGGAAAGTGTGTTAGGGAACCTTTGTATTGCTCTGTATATAGGCCTGTGCACTTTTCCCAATTTGTGCTAGTTTGTGATTGATCTGAGCAGTTTTCATTGTCGCTGTTGGCGTTGCTGCAGAAACATGTTTAGTGAATGAATTTGATTGCTGGAGTATTCAGGCAATGAAAAAAACTGGAAATGCTATATGATGTGTTGTCTTTTATTGTTATTTCATCACCTAGGAATCGGGCATAAAAAATAATGGTAGAACAAAGGTGTCATTTGTCCAAATAGAATCTGCATACTAATAACCTATCAACATTGTAGGGCAAAGGATCTGCAATTAGAAAACTCAAAGGAATTAAATGAAATGGTATTCAAGTATGAACCTTGTGGCCACACTAATAGAACATCTAATTCATAAAGGCACATTAAATCCTCATGCACACTCGATGTTTTTACAGCAGCTGTTTTTGGCTTTTGACGGGTTTTTTTTCTAGCCAGTAAACCCCCCAGCATGTTATCCTATGTGTCCATGCACACATAGACTGTAATCAACGTTTTTTGGCTAGTGGGTCTCTAGAGGAGATTTTTAGCTGTAAAAACGTGCTAACTCTGAAAAATGTAGCAAACTGGCATTTTTGGCATTTTTTTTTACCCCAAAAATTTTTTGGTTTGGTAAAAAAATGCTAAAAAACGCAAACACAGAAAAATGTGGGAAACGCAGCTAAATGCTGCAAAACGCTGCTAAACACTAACGCAAAAACGCTAAAAAAGCTGAAAAACTCACGTTTTTAACGTGACTTTACACAACTAACATTACCAACATTATCAAAACGTCCAGTGTGCATGAAGACTAATGCCCCGTACACACGATGAGAATATCGGACGAACAATCGGCCGTTTTTTTTTTTCGTCTGCTAGTCTCACATCGAAAGTGAAGAGGTTACTAAAGATATGAAAATTCTCCTATGAAAGAAAAGAATTTCGAAAGTGATGTCATGTATTGTATCGTATTTGTATTGTATTTTCAGACGTCTACTGTACTGATTAAACAAAAATTGTACGATCTGGTATCGTACGAGAAAAATGTTTGCCCTTGTCCCTTCGGATATTGTCATACGAATTGTCGTGATCGGCTCTCAAAAGCTGTGTACTAACGATCCGATTATCGGACGATCGGTGCTTGTATGAAAATGTTCGTACAATTTTCTTATAGTGTGTACGAGGCATTAGGAAAATATGGCTGGTTTATGCCTATACAGGGGGCTTTGTGTACAGTTTGTTTGGACTGTCAGCGAGATTATACATTGTTGCAGTTTCAGGGCTAACTCACATCAGCCACTGTGGTACAATGCAGTGGCTGGTGTGTGGTGCGGTCCGGCGGGATCACCGCAGTACCAATGTGGTGATCCCGGCACATCACACTGTTCACTTTTTTTATTAAACTAATTTTATTAAAATGTCACACGGACATTTCGTTAAGTTTAATTGGCTGTCATGCAGTGTGAGGTAGTGGACTGCATGCAGTACATTTATTCACTGCACACCACCACAAAACATTGGTGTGAACCAGGCACACAGGAGACAAGGCATTTTGCCTTGTCATGCAGTAGGACTGCGCTGAAATAGCCTCCCACCGCAGTCCCACTGTATCTGATGTGAATGTACCCATAAAGATTCAAATCATATACTGTATGTATGTGAAACTTTGTGAAAAGGGAACGTATAATGTTTGTATTTCTTTTTCTTTTTTTATTACAGCCATGACTAAAGAATACATTTTTTTTCTTATATTAAAACAGGCAAATATGGACAATTACAGAGAGACATTTTGCATTCTCAGTTACATCTGGGCTTCTGTTTTTCATGATATCTACAGTAGGCAGTGCTTGTTTGTTTAGCTGAAAGAATCCAGTTGGTTTCAGAGCTCAAAGGTTGGAGCTGAAATTTACACACATATAGTAAGCTAATATCAGATCAGTGACTCCTTCCCTTCCCTGTTCTGTTCAGCTGGGCCGTATAGATTTTCAGTGAGAGAGAATCTAAAATTGGCCATATATGGTTAGTAATTCAGCTGATTCAGCAGGGGGCGGCCGAATCTGGATCCATGTACAGGCAGTCAAGTTGTATAGAAGAAGATCGATTTACCAATCGACTTCTGTATAACCGCCCTGTCGGATTTTCCCCACTCGATCAGCATTGCAGGCTATAGCCTTCAATGGCGATCAGTGCATTCTGATGGTTGGGAAGTCTTCCCACTTTTAGAATAAAATAGCTCATCGAGGAGGATTCCCCCATCCACGTCAAGTGTTCGGATGGGGATAATCTGGTTATTTTTTTTTTCATTCAACCCACAGAGTGCCCTAAATATAAGTAAGTACAAGCATCTTCCTTCTACAGCAAGGGTGTTAAACTGGCGGCCCTCCAGCTGTTGCCAAACTACAAGTCCCATGAGGCATTGCAAGATTGACAGTTACAAGCATGACTCCCAAAGGCAGAGGCATGATGGGACTTGTAGTTTCGCAACAGCTGGAGGGCCGCCAGTTTGACACCCCTGGTCTACAGGGTAGTTAGGATAGGAGTTAAAAGAGGATGGGAGCAGTTTAAAGCTCAGTTACTATATGTCTAAGGTTGAATTCCACTTTAAATATGGGTATGACATGAAACATGGTCTGAAAAGTGGACTTAACTTTTAAAGAGGAATTTTCCCCTTGTCATAAAAGATCTTTAGATAATTACAGGCTTTTAAGTCTTTGCATACCTTATTTTTCCATCCTCGAATGCTTCTTATGGTGGCCATTTCACTAAGGGCATATGAATCTATCTCTCTTTACTATCTGGAGCTCTGTCTCTGCCTCCTGGAACATGTTACAGTGCATAGCATCTGAAGGGGACTGGTGATTTGACTTTCCGAGGATGCATCTGTGAGGCTGGGATTACATCACAAGTGCCTCCCGTGATCAGGAAGTGGAAAAACAGTAATTGTAAGTTAAAGCAAAAAATGTTTGTTGAACAATTGAATGTAAAATGATTTCATATCATCATACAGAGCTGTATGTGGCAGTGATTTTTAGTCAAAGGTCCACTTTAATGAATATGCTACCACAGACTTCAGATATAAACAGCTGCAGCTTCTCAAGCAATTTTTGGTCCATGGCCATAGTTACCAACATTTCAAAAAAAGTTCCTGGGACACCTTTTTTGCTGTGTGTCTAACAAACCATTGTGGGTGGAGAATGTAGATTAATTAGGGGTGGGGGATGTCAGTGGCAGTTAGTCAATGTCAGAATGCCAAGCGTACTATCACAGTCCTACTATAAGTCACTGATCACCGCCATTACTAAAAAATAAATAAATAAAATAAATGAATAAATTACAGTATACAGTATATAATGTAGACGCTATAATTTTCATGCAAACCAATTAAAATACACTTATTGGGATTTTTTTAACCAAAGACCTGTAGTAGAATACGTTTTGGCCTACATGTATGAAGAAATTTTATTTATTTTTTTTATAGGATATGCTTTCTAGCAAAAAAAAAAAGATATTGTTTTTCAGAATTTTCGGTCTTTTTTTCGTTGAATGCATCAAAAATTAAAAACCCAGTGGTGATCAAACATGGCCAAAAGAAAGCTCTATTTGTGTGAATTTTTATTTATAAATTTCATTTGTGTACAGTGTTGTATGACCGCGCAATTATCAGTTAAAGAAGAGCAGCACCGCATAGCAAAAAATGGCCTGGTCATGAAGGGGGGTACATTTTTCAGGGGGCAAGTGGTTAAATAATAAACCTGTCATACATACCTGCTGTGTACAGTGGTTTTTACACAGAGCAGCCCCCTCTTCTCTGGTCCCCTGCCGACATTCCTGGCCCCTCCCTCCTACCAAGTGTCTTAATAGCAAGCATCTTGCTCTGGGGGCACCCAAGAAGGCTCACTTCCGAGCTGCTGCTCTGTGTGTCCATTCACACACGGAGCTCGGCTCCACCCCATCTCTCTCCTCATTGGCTCACTGGCTGTGATTGACAGAGTGGGAGCCAATGCCTCCTGATGCTGTCCCAGCCAATAAGGAGGGAGAGTCCCTGCAGAGACGCTACTCTCGTGAACATCGCAGGATTGAGAGGGGCTCAGCTAATAGGGGGGGGCTGCTGCACACAGAAAGGTTTTTCTATTATTCTATGCATGAAGGTAAAAAAACCTTGATGCTTTACAAACACTTTAATTACTCATTTTGTCAAGCGGACAGAAGAAACAGTTTTACCTAACAGATCCTCCTCTCCCCTTGAAAGTGGTCCTCCCCCATGATTCGGTGGTGGACTGTCTCTTGGCATGCTCACATGCAGTGCAGAGCTATGGACCATAAGCTTGTCTTAGTGATGCTGGGACCCTAGACTGGTGGAACATGGGGGTGCAGAAGCTGCATGGAATGGTCTAGCTGTGGGGACGAGGAGGATTGGGTAAGTATATCTTATTTTATTTTTCCCCTTGGCATAAACAAGCAATTAACCCTTGCAGTATGTGCACAGCCCAAGTAGCCCAGATTTGAAGGGCCAAATGGCTAAAAAAGTGGACTGTCTTGGCAAATCAGGGACTGTTGGGAAGTATGCATGGCCTCTCAAGCCACAGCGTGGTCAGTTCTCTAGCTGTGCTGAGAACTTAGCCTGTTCTCTTCCAATGATCAGACTTGTTCTGACATGTTTCCCCCCCTTGCACAACCATTCAGTGGGAACATTAGTATGCTGCTGTTTCCCTAGCTCTTATGTAGCTGAGAACAGAGGAAATGTGATCACTTATAAAAAAAAGGGGGAAAATGTATTTATGTTTTTTAAATCTATACACAAATGTTTTACCTTTCATTTCTATTTTAAAGGGAATGTGAAGGTTTGTGTATATTTTAACCACTTTAATACCGCGCTATAGTTGAAAGACAGCTACAGCACGGTTCTCTTGTTTTGGGAGCGCGTCTATATACATGCTCCCAGAACACATCTCACGTGCACCCCCTATGGCATGCATTGGGCATACTCTGTGACTGCTGTGTCCATTAGACACAGCTGAACACAGATCGTGGCAAAGGGCCAATCATAGCAGGACATTACCATATGATCAGCTGTGTCTGATCACATGTAAACAGACTTTCTGGTTATCAGCAGTCTTTTCCTCATGCTATGTCTGTGAGAGGAAGAGATAGGAAGGCTGTTAGTGCTTTTTTTTACACTGATCATCAGTGCCCATCAGTGCAGCCTCATCAATTCTCATAAGTGCAGCTTATTAGTGCACATATGTGCAGCCTCATTAGCCCACATCAGTGAAGAAGAAAAACTTGCCAAGCTTTTTAACAAAATATAAAGATTTTTTTCAAAATGTTTGGTCTTTTTTCCTTTGTTTAGCAAAAAATTAAAAACCCAGAGGTGATTAACCACTTGCCCTCTAGAGGATTTAGCCCCTCTCTTGACCAGGCCATTTTTTGCGATACAGCGCTATGTCACTTTAACTGACAATTGCGCGGTCATGCAATGCTGCACCCAAATGAAATTTGTGTCCTTTTTCCCACAAATGGAGCTTTCTTTTGGTGATATTCGATCTCCTCTGCGTTTTTATTTTTTGCACTATAAACAACAAAAGACCGACAATTTTGAGAAAAAAATTAAAAATTTTTACTTTTTGCTATTAACCACTTGCCCTCCTGAGGATTTTCCCCCCTTCTTGACCAGGCAATTTTTTGTGTTACAGAGCTGCGTTACTTTAACTGACAATTGCATGGTCATGCAACGCTGCACCCAAATTAAATTTATGTCCTTTTTTTACCGCGAATTGAGCTTTCTTTTGGTGGTATTTGATCGCCTATGCGCTTTTTATTTTTGCGCTTTAAAAAAAAAAGACCGACAATTTTGACAATGTCTTTGCTAAAAAAAATCCCAATACGTGTAAATTCATTGGTTTACATGAAAGTTATAGGGTTTACAAAAGGCGCTATAGATACTGGAATTATTTTTTTTTTATAACAGTAATGTCGGTGACTTATAGCAGGACTGTGGCGGGCATTCTGACACTGGGGGGGGGGGGGGGGGGACTGACTAACTGTCACTGACATCCCCAGTGACACTAATATAGTGATCAGTGCTAATAAAAAGCACTGACACTGTATTAATGACACTGGGCAGGAAGGGGTTAACATCTGGGGAGATCAAAGGGTTAACTGTGTGCTGTTTTACTGTGTGCTGTGTGTATGTTTAACAATGTAAGCATGCTGCTTTGTATTGCTCTACTATGCAGAGCAATACAAAGCAGCATGCTGGAGCTGACAGGTGAGAGATCTGTATTGTTCCTCAGCGATGTCCAGGTGCCAGCGGGGAAATACCATCTTGGCCCCGGTGATCGACAGCTGAAGCCGCACCCCCTACCTGGAAATACAAAATCACGCATATATACGTGATTTTGCACAGCTCTATGTAGCAGTATTTCTATTATAGGGCAGCGGGCAAGCGATTAAACACCACCAAAAGAAAGCTCTACACATCTCAAAAAATGTCATATGGGTAGTGTTGCATGACTGTGCAATTGTCATTCAAAGTGAGACAGAGCTGAAAGCTGAAAATTGGCCTGGGCAGGAAGATGGGGGGAAAGCTGAAAGTGTCCAGTATTGAAGTGGCTAATCTCTTAGATCAGGGGTTGCCAAACTTTCTAAGCAAAGGGCCGGTTTACTGTCCTTAAGACTTTAGGGGGGCCGGACCAGAAAATGTCCCAGCATCAGTGGGAATAAACAATGCCCCATCTTTGGTGTTAGTGAGAGTAATTGTACCCCATCGATGGTGTCATTGGGAGAAATTGTGCCCCATCATTGGGCACCAATCTTGCATAGTTGCCAACAATCACACATTGGCCAGGACAGTCACAGAAATGTGACAGCTGTCTCAGCCTGACCTTGTCCTGGGCTGAGTCCTGAAAATCTGTGCAGATCACGGAGCCCGGTGCAGACTGTCACTCAGGGCTGGCACCAGGATGAAAGGGAGGTAAAATTCGGCATGCCTTGGACGTCCCTCTGAACATCAGAAAAGAGCAGTGTCTCTGTCCGGCATTCCTTCCCTGGGGATCTACAGATCTCCCCCCACAGAGCTGCTTATACAGGGAGACCAACTGTACACACCAATGTCTGACAATACTGCTTTGCTGCACCCAGCCATGATAAAATCTTCTAGAGAGGAGGGGGAGCAGAGCAGCCGGCAGATCCAGGATGGTGGAGCGGCACTGGCTCAGAGAGTCACCAAGCAGAGAAACACGGCTTCTAACCAGAGCAAGTTTGCTAATTC
Source organism: Staurois parvus (assembly GCF_062004578.1). Classification (NCBI taxonomy): domain Eukaryota; kingdom Metazoa; phylum Chordata; class Amphibia; order Anura; family Ranidae; genus Staurois; species Staurois parvus. The sequence goes on along the minus strand of NW_028317961.1, from coordinate 11,747,795 downwards.
TGGTGAAACTCACTCCCAGCCCTCTCTTGCTGCACTGGGATCTTCTCCCCCCTGCAGAGTCTTCATGATCTCCAGAGCACACATAGGCTGCACGTCAGGCTGCATACCTCAGCATCCCCCTCAAACACTGTAAGACTGCTCAGCTACTACACCTGCTACTGCTTTCTCTGTTAACTAATGATGCACCACAACCTTCTTTTAAAAAAATCCTGGCTGCAGCTCACACCTTTGACACTTCTCTAACTCATCTCACAGATGATATTAAAGGAGAAGTATGGCCAAAGCTATTTTGGCTATAATTCTCCTATGGATCACAAGAGTGCACTCAGTTCTGCACTCCTGTGACACATTTTCAGCCAACAGTGGGATAAAACCCACTGTTGGCTGACGTCACTTTAAAGTCGGGATCCACCAAGATCCCTGGACCAGCAGCTGGCTCAGATACTTCTTCAGTCTCTAACCCTCTCCTGTAGTACATCTGCAGTCTCTGACCATCTCCTGTACTATGCCTGCAGTCTCTGACCCTCTCCTGTACTATGCCTGCAGTCTCTAACCATCTCTTGTACTACACCTGCAATCTCTGACCCTCTCCTGTACTATGCCTGCAGTCTCTGACCCTCTCCTGTGGAACACCTGCAGTCTCTGACCCTCTCCTGTGGAACACCTGCAGTCTCTGACCCTCTCCTGTGGTACACCTGTAGTCTCTTACCCTCTCCTGTGGTACTCCTGCAGGCCCTAACCTCCTCCTGTAGTAAGCCTGCAGTCTCTGACCCTCTCCTCTGGTACACATGCAATCTCTGACCCTCTCCTGTAGTACACCTGCAGTCTCTGACCCTCTCCTGTACTACAAATGCAGTCTCTGACCCTCTCCTGTACTACACATGCAGTCTCTGACCCTCTCCTGTACTATGATTGCAGTCTCTGACCCTCTCCTTTACTAACTGCAGTAACCATTAGCAATCAGTGAGCGGTAATGATGTGCAATAACATCTAGCAACCAATCAGTGAGCAGTAATAATGTGCTGTAACCTCTAGCAACCAATCAGTGAATGTAGACCAGTTATTTATGTTTAGGACTATGTGTGTTTGCTTTTTGGGATGTTGTGGTGAAGAACAAAATTGCATGGTGGAAGCCCAAGAAAATCTCACTTTATTTAACCACATCGGCTGTAAGCCACGCCCAAGATTTAGCATTATTTATTCCAAGCCCATTTTTCGGCAAGGTGTGCTTCATATGCCACCACCTTTCTCTTCCAGGGTAAACCACACCCATAAACAAATGTCCCACCCCTAATTAACATACTGCTCCTCCTACACTGGCTTCTGGACATACATACAGAAAAAAAAGTGTCCCTAAAATTTTTTTTTGAAATGTTGGCAACTATGTTCTTTATCAATGGGATGAACTGTGCCCCATCATTGGTGTTGTTGGTTGGAATTGTGCCCCATCGTTGGTTTCACTGGGAGGAATTCGTTGGTGTCAATGGATTAAATGGTGCCCCAAGGGTCAGATAAAAGCAAGCAAAGGGCTGCAGTTTAGAGACCACTGTCTTAACCACTTCAAGTCCGGACACTTTCACCCCCTTCCTGTCCAGGCCAATTTTCAGCACTATCACACTTTGAATGACAATTGCGCGATCATGCAACACTGTACCCATATGAATTTTTTAGCATTTTTTTGAAACATAAAGCTTTATTTTGGTGATTTTTATTCACTGCTGGGATTTTTTTTTTTGCTATATAAATGAAAAAGTCCAAACATTTTTAAAAAGTGTTTTTCTAATACAATTTTGCAAATAAATAATCTTTCTTTGTAAATCTTGGCCACAATTTATTCAGTTATCTTTTTAGTAAAAAAAATAACCCAAATTAGTTTGAAACCAAAAATTATAATTAAAAAAAAAAATTTTACATTTTAATTTAATTTTTTTTATATTATTTATGGGTTTTTTTACATACTGTCACCCTAGCAGTGCCACCATGGTGACACTGTACTACTTGTGGGGGTTATGAAGATTTTTTTTTACACTGATTGCTTTTACACCCATAGGCTGTAAAAGCAATCATTTCTCCTCTGCGGCTGCATTCTTGCAGCCATTGAGAAATACTGTGTGAGCTGTGATTGGTCACAGCTTGTCACATGGTACAAGGCTGTTGCGAATTGCCTTGTACCATGTGACCTCTGTGATCATTCACAGATTTCACACGTAGTAAGCAATGATGTCAGAAGTGACATCTTGCTTGCTACTCTTCATGTGATCACTGATTGGCCAATCAGTGATCACATGATCAGGACCTCGCACAGAGATCCCGTACGAGAGGTCCGGAGGACACAGTGGGCACCGGATCGCGGTGCTGCGCGCTCCCAAGCCACTCACCCCTGCATTGCCACCATCAGGCCATTGTATATAAACGGCCGGACGAGAAGTGGCTAAGGTGGGAATACACGATTAGAAAATCAACCAATCGGTCATCCGACAACCGAGAGGCGTTTGTTTGTTGGTCGAAATTATGGCCCACATTAACCAATCTAAAAAAAACGTTAGTTGGGCAATACGTAGTGTTGATGTCTTCCGTACAAGTGGAAGTGATGCAGTGTGTGTGTGACCTTGTAGCCACGCCCTTCCGGCCAGAACGAGCGATATATACAATTACCAGCAATGAGTATAATATAGTTTATTACATTACCTATATACATAATAATGATACATAAAATATAATATGCAGAATTCTGGTTTCATTATCTCATTAGGCCAATCTACTTTTAACATTTGGATTTTTCATTCGTGTTTACGAAGATTCCGTGGACATAAACATCCGAGTCATCTTCTGTTTCTGCTCATGCGTGATAGCGCTTGATAGACTTTTATCGTACGACCGTCATACCACTGCATAGAATATCGGTCGTTCATATGCAAAACGGCAACATTTTTCACTGTTGTTCACCTGGATTTTTTCATTCACAATATCATTATCAGTTAAAACATCCTGCTCATCAGCGAAGAGAAAATCGTTCAATCAGTGGTTCCGCTACATTTTTTTGTATGATTTTCTTATCGTGTGTACAGGGCATTAGATTTCAGGCTCTAACAAGCAGATCTCTCCTGTATTCATTTATTTTGTAATTGTACTGCCTGCCTTTATGTTGTAAAGCGCTGCGTAAGTTGTTGGAGCTATAAAAATCTAATATGTTGAATTTCTGCAGAAATATTTGCAGCTATCCAGCAGCCTGTGACCTGTACACCCTGTGGCCCGTGAGCTGAAAGCTCTAACAGGTAGCAGAATCCGTTCCGGATCCTCAGAATCCAGTCAGTAATAGTGTTTCTATGTCACGTGACAGCACGTTCCGCGCCGCCAGCAATAGAATCGAGAAGGCGGCTCCTTCCTGTTCGAGTCATGAGGTGCCCTCCCCCTCCCCAGTCGACCGTTCTACTTCCGGTTCTCTGACTTCCTCTCACATTCGCCTCCTGTCGGGCCTGAGCTGGGAAGAGGAATGGCGGTGGACTGGCTGCTGGAGCGGGTGTGAGGTTGCGCACGTCTGTCAGGTGTGTAGCCCCTCTTTTGGTCATGACGAGCGCTGTGCATGGGGTTTCGTGTACACCACTCTGCAGCCATCTTTAGTAGGTTGGCCTATGAGCAGCTTCCACGATTGTTTGGTGTGCCTAGACTCTCCCATGCAGCCCAAGTGATACTAAATGGGTGGGAGAAGGGAAAGCAGTGCTGGTTGTCCCTCATGGCTTGGGTGGCATTCCCATGCACTCTGCACACGGTCCATGTCACTGCAGTGTCTCCTCAGGTGGGCTTTGGTGTTATTCAGTTGTCCCTACAAGTGCACCACGTGACATTGACCCAGCCTGTGTCTGATGATGGTGTATACATTCCCTGCAGTCATGTTCTTAAAACTCTGCAGTGGTGCAGACCTACAGTCACAGCTGTCATCTGACACTTCTACATATATAGTATACATGGTCCCCTCCTGCAAATGCTTTTCCCTCTGCCAGCGCCTACATCGTGCTGGAGAAGTCAGAGCTGCGAGGGAGCATGTGTAACACACCTCTGGAAGTGTCAGATGACAGCAGTGACTGTAGATCTGCAAAACAGCAGATTTTTAGGATCAGTTCACACCACATGCAGAAGGAAACAAAAACACACACTGGACCGTATCAAAAATGTATGGACAGTAGGTTACATAGATCCCAGTGGCTTAGTTCCCATCATTTGCAGTGCAGTCAACAAAAGTAGAACATGTTGCATTTTTTTCAGCATTTAACATATCTGGAGATGGCAAACACATGAAAAACGCACTGGAATGCATTATGGCAAAAAAGAAAAAAAAAAATCAGGAAACTGTCAAAGGAGAAAAAACACACTGGGACACAGAAAACACACATACACACCAGAGTGTATCAAAAATGTGCATGCAGAAATGCATCTGGATCGCAAAAGTGTGTGAAACAGCCTTGTGTTCACATTAGGTTGCACTGTTAAATGCAGGTTTGTGCAGTACCATGTGTATTTCAGTGCAATATACTGATTGTTTTACCTCCCCCCCAACTGAAGCCAACAGGGACTGACAGAATTTTGATCCATCTATGGGTGGGCTGGTTGTACTATCGCTCATCGTCGGTCGTGGTTTTTTTTTTTTTTGTACAGTCGTCTGCAGTGATCATTATATTCTGATGGCTGCTAAACCTGCTGTCAGAATACAACGGTGCAGCAAGAGGGATTCCCCTATCAACACTGTTGATGGGGGAATCAAGCAATTTTCTTTCCTTTAGTACGTGGTTGAAGGAATGAAAATTGCATAAAGTATGGCCTGCCTTAAGACATACTGTGTTATTCTGCACTGCAGATCACACCAGCATTACGGTGTGAACAGGGCACCTAGAAAACAATTGTTTTCTGTGAGACAGTTGTTTATCCAGTGCAGGAAAACACAAGTCCCCACAAATATGTGATCGGGCTGTAAAAAGTCTAGCAGAAGCCAGTTTTGGTCAAGGTATGGAGAGGTTTAACCCTGTCAGGTTATTATTTTTGCAGTGAGAGAGAATCTCTTCAAAGTCCAGTCGCATGATCTCTCCATTGGCCGATAACCGGCAAGTTTGAAAGGGGACATCTGCACTAATTGGGGCACTGATTATCAGTGCTGCCTACTAGTGCCCATCAGTTCCACATATCAGTGCAGTCTCATCAGCGCACATCAGTGAAGAAGAAAAAATTCCTGTTTACAGAATTTTAGTCTTTTCATTTGTTTAGAAAAAAAAAATGCCCAGTTAATGTCACCAAAAGAAAGCTCTATTTCTGAAAAAAATTATAAAAATTTCATATGGGTACAATGTTTCATCACCGTGCAGTTGTCATACAAAGTGCGACAGCACTGAAAGCTGAAAATTGGCTTGGGCAGGAAGTGGGTAAAAGTGCCCAGTTGGCAAGTGGTTAAAGATGTAAACTACGAGGTGACAAGCACCTTGTTTGCCCTAACACCTACTAAACCACCACATTGTACAAGGTGTCTGAATATCTGGAGTTCAACTTTGAGTAAAAAATATATTTTGTGCATATACAGGGGTTAGACAAAAAAATTCAAACACTACATGATTTGTAGGTGTGAAAATGATATGTTTTATGTTGAAAGTGGAAGTGATGTAACATTCTTTTGCTTCTGCTGTGTGATGAGACACCTAGCAAACAGGTGGGAATATTCACCTTCATCATTCACTGTGCGTTGCTAGTAATACGGTGTCATGTCAGAGCATACTTAGCTTCAAAGATGGCAAATTGTTGGTGCCCGCTTAGCTGGTGCCTCTGTGACTGAAGTTGTCAATTTATTTGCCATGTTGTGAGGTACAGTATCAAAGGTCAAGTGGTTAACTAGTTTGTTTGGGCTAAACTGGCCCAAAAGAACAGTTTTCCGCACTAACAGGTACACCCGCTGGGTGTAGGGATGCTCCGAAATTTTGGCCGCTGAAACATACCTGCTGAAAATAGCCCTATCAGCATTTTGCCTAGAGGAAAAATTTAGCCAATAGAGGTGCCGATACAGGAGACTGTGTGTACTGCAGATGTGAGGGAGAGGCTGCGAAAGGCAGGAGAGGAGCAGTGTATTCAGTGACTGGTTCTCACTATATGTCAGTGCCGGTTTTTAAATGTAATTACTGGCTTTTTTTTTTTTTCTTCAATATAGCTCACAGAATTAGCAAAGTTTCTATTAGTTTATTTCCCTGAGTTAACTGAAACAATTTCCTTTTTTAGTTTTTTTCCAGAGATAAAAGAAACAGTTTCCTTTAGCTCTGGGTAAAGTGACCGCTAATTCTGTGAGCTATAGTGAAGAAAAAAAAAAAAAAAAGCCGGTAATTGCGTTTAAAAACTGGCACTGACATATAGTGACAGCCAGCAAGGGAACCTCTCTGTATACACTTCTCCTCTCCTGCCCCCTCCTTGCACACACTGCCCCCCACCCCCTCCCCCCTACAAAGAGGTCCTGTCAGTCATATGCCATCACATGGACTATTGGTCCCCTATGTGATAGCAATAAAATCATAAGTTGAAAAAATATATATAAATATATATATTACACACACATGGAAGTAGAAAGAAAATACATTAAAAAAATGGAGCCTCCCCTCCCCCACATATGCAGACATTTTGGGTTCAGTTTTCGGCCACATGCATTCTGCATTTTCGGTATCGGTTTCGGCACCAGAATTTTCATTTCAGTGCACCGCTAAGCTGCGTGTGCTATATAAACTGTATGTAGCATCCGCTTTGTGTTCCGGCAGTGAGACTAGAACTTCTTGTCTCATACCCAGAACAAATTAGAGTTGGGCTGAGCGGTTCTCTGCCATACATGGGCAGCTTTGTATTCTTTGAATACAAAGCTGCCTATGATTGGCTGAGTTGTAGATTGTGACGTCATCCACCCGCCTCAGTCAATTAGAAGAAGCTTGTATTTATTCAGGGAGTACAGAGCTGCCTCTGAATGGGTGAGTGCCTCTCAGCCCGATTCTATTTTGTGCGAGATGTAATACAAGACGTTCTTGTTTTACAGCCAGAACACAAAGCTTTATGTAGCTAAGGCTACATACAATTTATACAGCATACCCAGTGGGCACAGCTGTTGGTATAGAAAATAGTTGGTTTGTGCCAGCTTGGTCCAAACAAACTAGTTATGGGGCAATAAATCTGGAATTCAGCTTTAAATCCTTTGTCACTAGAGCAACATCTCAATGCAAGATTTTTCCTCTATTCCTGTTCCAGTGGCAGCTTGAAAGTCTAGATTTGTTCTCATTTTCAGTGGTCTTTTGGATAAATGGAGGGGGTGAATCTCCCCAGCTGGGGCACAGTCAGCAATAAAGTCATCACCTTAAAGAAGTAGAGTCAAAGCTCTTGGCCATACTTTTGTAGGTCACAGGAGTGCACTTCGTTCTGCTTTGCTGTGACCTGTATTCAGCTGACAGCAGGTTAGAGTTTGCTTACATCACTGACAGTCACCAGCTCTCTCCTCACTGAAGACCAGGAACCAAGCAATCAGCGGTCATAGAGGTGGCGGGGGGACAGATGCTGCATCCACCTAAGTTTTGTGCATGTTTTTTTTTTATTTTTTTAAATTCCCAAACTTCTCTTTTAAAAAAATATGTAAAGGCAAAATGTAGTTCTTTTAATATAGATAGTGTAGGGGAGGGTTAAAGTAGAATTCCAGGTTTCAGTGCACTTTAAATAGTTTTGGCCAAGCTAGCCCAGACAAACCACTTCTATTACATACTGACTCAGCCATGGTGCGCTATCTGATATTCTGTAATAGAATCAGCTACATACACAGTAAGTTGTCCTGTGTTCCAGCAGCAGCACAGGCAACATTCCATTTGATGTCCTAACTAAATTGACCGACTTTGCCATTTAGCCTTGTATTTTTATAATCAAATACAAAGCTTCCTCTGGCTGAGGTGGGGAGGCTGCCAGATGAAATCACATTTCCCACCTTGGCCAGTCAGAAGAAGCCTTGCATTCATTAAATACGTTTTTCCTGAATGGCGAAGAAGCACTCAGCCAGATTATTATTTATTTATAAATCCGGCAGCAGACAAGAAGCTGCCCATACTGCTGCCAGAACACAGCATAGCATACTATGTAGCTAATGCTACTACAGTTCACACTGCGGACCCATTGTTTAGTAATGGAAATAGTTAATTTGGGCCTCCTTGTCCAAAACAAACTAAAGTGCATCGAAACCTAGAAATCCACTTTAAAATTGCTGTCCATTTCTTTTTGTCATTATGGAGATTTCCCTATTGCAAGAGTTTCTATTCCTGTTCTGGTGGCAACTTACATTTTTTAACTTACCCTCACTTGCATTCATGAGAACATTGTTATTTTTTGTTAAATACAGCTCCCTAGTAGAAATATAGTAACAACCTGACAGGGGTTTTAACCCCTCGGCTTTCTATCCAGATCTCCAAAAAAGCTTCACCTGGAGTTATACTTTAAAATAGTTTCCAGACATTTTCTTCATCTGTGCTCCTACCTTTTGTACACATTTTCTCTTGGTGGATGCTTGATGCCTTTGTATCTTTATGTGAAGAAAAATACTATTTAATAAAAGTCTCGACTGGAGTTCAAATTTAACATTCATTCCTCCAAAAAAGAACAAATAAAATTAGTGATGCTATCCACAGGATCTTTTACAGATGTAAGAATTGTTTGTGATTTGTGTAAGGGTGACTGTAAAAGGCTCATTAAAGGCCAGTGTTATGACAGGAGTAGGAGTTACATGGAAATATGCAGGCTGCTATTGCTGAAGTTTGCTTCTTAAAATGCTATTTGCCTGGCTGTCATGCTGAACCATTGGCTTTAGAACTTTCTAAAATACTGACCCTGAACATTTTTTTTTAATATAGTACGAGTTTCTTCTTCGCTTTGACCAACACTGCTGCATATTTTCCGGTTCAGTGTAACTAAGTATTGAAGCCAGGTAACTAGAATTTTTCAGAAGTCCGCAATGAAAGCTTACGTGTTCCATGCAGCACAGATTTCCTTTTTACCTAATATATATATATTTTATATAATATATATATAATTTTTTTTTTTGGAAAGTTTTTGTATGGGTGGGGTCTTGGTTTTTTTTCTTTTTTTTTTTTTTTTCTCCTGGTCTCACTATTTTGACTGTTGTAGTCTTGGGGTTTCCCAATCTATTATTGTACCTTTTTTAGGTCTGTGTCTAACTTTGTGCGCCTTGTTTCCATCTTTGTACAAAAGAGAAATTTATAACAACAACAAAAGAAAAGATTGCTGTTTCATGTGCAGATTTTCATAAAGGTAAAATCTCTGCATGGCTCATCATTTGTTTCTTCTTTTTGTGAGGCAGAAAAGAATATTTCTTTACCTACAAGTGTGCTCCTTCTGTTAGCTTGCAGTGTATATGGAAGGAAGGGTAGTAGTTCTCCCACTACTCAGTGCTCTCAGTGAGCGATCTGTACATGTACCTCATAACTAGCCGCACACTTCTCTCTGTGTAGTCTGCATTAGTTTTCAAGTTGAATTCAGCAACTTTATAAAGTGAGCAGGCAGTACTGTGAGTTAAGACTAATAAGGTGTATGTCAACGCCTGTACTTATTTCTATTATTTGCATCTGACAGGTTTATAACACTTAGGAGGAGACACTTGGGTCTCTGAGGGGAGAGAAACACACACGTCAGCTCTGCCCGCCTCTCCCCTTTGCTGCCCATTCACAGAAGCCTTTGTATTTTGTGACTGAGTTCACTTAATACAAAACCTGCTGTGATTGGGAAGGAAGAGAGGAGGGGTGGGTCACATCGACTCTGCAGCTGAAGGAGCTGGGACCAGAAGGTCCAGCATGGGAGCACACACAACTATAGCGATTAGCTGTCTTCCAAGAGCTCCATAAATGTGTCCAATGTAAATAATGGAGAGAAGTCCAGGAGGTGGCAAGCACATCGTTGAACATAACTCATAGCCTGCCCTTTTTACAAACTAGCTGAATGACTAGAGTTCAGCTTTAAAGCCTAAGTTTAGCTTAAAAATCAGCACAGGGGACATAATTTACCTTCAGTAGGATGTGAGCCGTTGTGTTCTCTTTTAGGTGAAAGGAGGATACAAGCTGGATATTGCTGTGTAACTTCTTATTTCCTTGTTTTGTTTAGTTTTTTTCTCAAACCATTTCTTGAAATCCAGTTATATTTTTCTGGAAATTGTGAACCCGGAAGTGTGCTTGCTGTACCAGGAAGGAGGATGGATTAATACGCTTGGCTCTCCCTGCTTGCTCTAAGGAATTGCCAGCTTGTTATGGCGTTTGACAGATAATACCTTGCATATCCATGAAAGCAGTCTTCATTTTACAGCAGATTTTCTTCACTTGGAGTTGGATTGTTGAATATTTGTGTATGACCCTTGAACCTTGTTATACAACATGCATGCCGAAGTTGAAAGCATTATTTGTTTTGTTTCCCAGCTTGTTTTCTGTGGTAAGTGAAGAAGACTGCAAATGAAGCAACATTTTGCAATGCAGAATGAACAAAAAGTATTGTTTTGGAGATTGGTCATATTACTGTATTTATTTTTACAGATGATTGTCAATATATAAATATACATACAAGTCAAGCTCTAACAGGTGAGTTCAATCAAAGTATTTTGAAATGTGTGTTTTTTGTGGAAAAGCTTCTTTTTTTAATTTTGTAATCTTTGTGCATTTGTACAAAAAGTGTATTGGCACGGGAAGACATTAAAGTGGTTGTAAACTGTTACATATACCCAGTGAAGTGACCAGCCTCGGGATGCACAGAGATGAAACAAATACTTCTACATAAGTTGTACCTGTTTATCTGTAGTCTTTTCTCTTCTACATCTGTCCAACATGCAGCATTTATACAGCTTGTCTGAGCTTCCAGCAATCAGGGGCTTGGGAGATGAAATTACATTTTTTCAGATCTCATTGAGAAGAGTTCTGATAGCTGATTGACGGTAAGGGCCACGCTGAGGTTGTCTGTCACAGGATGTGTGCTGGTGCCTTCTTCCCCTGTCAACTGTAAACTGTGTGCTTTTGATTCAGACAGGTACACACTAGAGAGAGGTATGATTTGTTCATATTTCATGTCTGAGGTTTACAATCACTTAGAAGTGTGGGAATGTTAAAAAAACAACAACAAAGAAACACATACTTACCTGCCGCAGCTGTTCCTGGTACTAAGCCTGAGAGCTGAGTGATCACATGACCGCTGGTTGCTCAGTTCTTGGGTCCGCTCTGTGCTCTGCCTCTCCAGCATTCACTGGAGCACCAGGCTAGGGAGGGGTGGAAGTGGCTGGTTCAGGCTCTCAGTGGACCTCCGAGGGGCTGAGCCAGCTGCCTGTAAGGCATCTGTTTGGATACCAACCAGGGTGGATTTGATTTAAATCACTAGTCAGGCTTGATTTAAATCCTAGTTTTCTACATAAAGACTAATTCTTGCTGGTATAACTTTAATATGCAAGTAGATGAAGATTTTTAGAATGACAACTTTTCATATTAGTTTTTTTATCCCCAGTTTAATAGGTTAATCATTCATATAACTTTTCTGTTGCACTTAGGAAGGAGAAAAATAATCATTACCTTAATAACAATTTAAATAGATTTATTCATCTGAAACAATAACATTACAGCATATGTTATTTGCTTAAACATCCATGTTTGTTAACTAATTTGGCTAAACAAAATATATATATTTTAAGAAACTTAGACTGTCAGCCCCTTCCTCCTCACACTTAGTTTCACTTTCTTCTTGTGCAGATCTATTCCACTCCAAACAATCAGAAAAATATTGTTTCTATTCTATTCACTGAACTTCTTGAAACTTAGCACTGAAGGGGTTGATTCTGTATTCATAGGTTTGTAGAAGTTAGGATTAAGGTCTTTTTCTTAACTCTGTTCATGTTATAACATTTTTGCTGTGAAGAAGAGGCATGTGATCTCCGCTGAGTCAAATTCAGTTTTGAGAACTGCAAAAGTAAACCAAGCATCTGTGATAATATCTTGTAGGCAGAGAAACTGCCCAATAATCTTACAATAACCTCTGGAAGAGCATGACATTGTGAATGGATTCATGGAATTTATTTACCAAAAAAATTAAACACATACAGCTTTATTCTACATAAATAAAAAACAAATCTTTATTTCATGATGGAATAACCTTTGGATGGTAATATATCTTCCTCCAAAAGCACTTTATTTAAAAAAAAATCCGATTTTTTTTTTTTTTTTTTTTTTTAAATCATTGATTTTTATCCACCCTGATACCAACATTGCTAGAATTCCTGGAATGGCTTTGTGATGTCAAAAAGAGTTTTGGCCAAACTTCTCTTTTAATGCTCTTAACAACGCTACTGTTGAAGTGGAAGAATACCCTAAGTCCAACTATGCTTAAAATGTCCCCCCCCTACATATCCCACCTAACCTTTATAAACAAAAAGATGTGTGTATTTACCTATCTGTAATCCAGCTCAGGGAGTGCTTGATAAGAGCTGCAAATCCTAGGAGCTGTGATGTCACCCGTAGACTCCTGTAGCCTAACCGTTATCAGTGCTCCCTCCTCTCCCCTGCAGCAGCCACTTACTAACACAGGGATGCTGGCGCTAGTGTTTAGGCTTTTGTTCCACTTTAAAGTGGAAGTAAAACTACTTAGTTAATTTTTACCCACAGGTAAGTTTATAATAAAGCTAACCTGTAGGTAAAATGAAGATCTCCAAACGTGCACAGTTTCTGTTTTTTTGCATGTGCTCTGAAGGAACGGCATACCCGTGCCATTCATTCAAAGCACTGTGCCATGTCCCGAGACTTCCATGCGGGAGTGATGTTATCGTGGCTCAGCCAGTCAGATGGCTGGAGCTCCCAAACCCGGAAGGAAGACCTACAGCAGTAACAGCGTGCTGCTGAGTGGCTTTGTTTTAAGGTAAGTTTTACATAATGTGCTAGTCTGCAATACACACTAGCACATTATGCCTTTACCTTGCAGGGGATTATTTTTTTTTAGATGCAGTTTACTGCCACTTTAAGTGTTTTGTTTTATACATGTACACGTCTTTTGTTGGTGTTGTGATTGGAACTTTTAATTTTGTAAAGAAGGATAGTGACTGTTGTAGGAAAAATTTCCCCACAGTGGTCAGATGTAGTGTACTCTACATCCATAGCTATTTTAGTCTGGAGGAGAGCATTATGTCACATATGGGAGCTAAAACAAAGGCATTTTCTAGTTATTATTGTGTCTGTTATATTGTATTTGCAAAGCAATGTGTAAAGTTTAGTTGCATCCACTATTATAATGCTACAAATTTGTGAACTCCTGATCCCTGTTGTTTGCAGGGTCAGCCTGTGTGAATCTTTGAAAAATGGTTAGATCAAATTCAAGGTCCCACTCTTCAAGATCAAAATCTCGGTCACCATCATCTTCTCGATCAAGGTCACATTCCAGAAAGAAAAGATACAGGTAATTAAATCTGGGCTTCAGTAGCTGCATTTCTAGAAAACACATCTTCCAACTGGCTTATCTTTATGATATTAAAGTGTTTGTAAAGTCTATTCTTTACTTAATGCATTCTCTGCATTACATAAAAAAAAACAAACACCTTCTTTCTTTCTTACCCCCATCCTTAAACACTTATCTGACTCCTCACTGCTCCAGTGCTGTCCCGGTAGCAGCATCACTCTCTTCACAGGGCACATCGAAGGCAGCAGGAGCTATAAGCTTCTGCTTCTGTCAGACAGAAATCCATAACAGATTTTAAGAGAACAAACCTTTTCAGGTACCATGTGTAAAGTGCATTTGAAAATATGTGACATAGTTTTCATAGCAATATATCACTTCCTCACTGCCTGTTTTAGCCTATTAAAATGTTGCATTACCACACCACAACCGCATGCATTACACATCATTGCAGCACAGTTTCAGTTGCCTTTGACTGTATGTCCCCCCTGCTGCTGCCTTTGTAGTTTGAGGAGTGGTTGGTGGGTGGTTAAAGTATGGAGTCACACGGCAGCAATAGGGTTCTGCAAGGAATATGTTCAGAGACATTGAGCAGTAGGGACACAGCAAGGCCTAATCCAGAGGGGTTTACAAATTGATGCAGGTTCCACCCTCCATGCAGTGGTCCTTTTAAATCAACAGACAGAGCCTTGCCTCAGCTTGGGTTTCAAAGCAAACCTTTATCTTTGTGAAAATTTGTAAAACAGCCACTGGATGTAAGCAAAGGCATTTCCAGGTGCATGCATACATACAGTACATGCCTATTTAATTTACATAGGACCCAGAACCCAAGAAACACAAGAGCTCTTGTGCAAACAGCAGGCAATGCGTTGATTCCAGCTCATTCCTTCATACCTACTCCCTAGACCAGGGGTCTCCAAACTTTCTAAACAAAGGGCCAGTTTACTGTCCTTTAGACTTTTAGGTTTGTGGCTATTGGGAGTTGAAATTGTCCTGGTGTTAGTGGGAGTAAACAATGCATCTTTGGTACTAGCGGGAGGAATAGTGCGCCATTTCTGGTGTCAGTGGGAGGAATAGTGCCCTGTCATTGGTGCCAGTTTTGAGTGCCTCATCATTGGTGTCAGTGGGAGGAATAGTGCTCTGTTGTTAGTGTCAGTGGGAGAAATAGGGCCTCATTGTTGGTGTCAGTGGACCCCATTGCTGATTTCATTAGCAGGAATTATGCCCCATTGTTGTTGTCAGTGGGAGGAAAAGTGCCTCAAGGGCCAGATAAATACAAGCAAGGGGCTGCATCTGGCTCCCGGGCCGCAGTTTGGAGACCACTGCCCTAGACTATTGGGAGCCCAGGGTAGCAGGAATGGTGGGCTTCATCACAACCTTCAGTGCTCTGGTCCCTGCAAAGTAAAGCTTTCCTGGGTTGTTTAGAGTTCTGAGGCACTTTGCCAACTGTATGAAGTGTGAATTCAGGCACCTGATATCATCTAGACATCACTGCATCATTACTTCACTTGACAATATTTTTCCAAATATCCTTATTAGCTTTGTTACCTTTTTAAACTGAGCAATAAACTTTTATTAAACTTAAGTTCCAGATCTCGGTCAAGAACATACTCCCGATCACGGAGCAGAGAAAGGGTTTACAACAGAGATTACAACAGAGATTACAACAGAGATTTTCGTAGAGATTACAGAAATAATAGAGGAATGAGACGCCCTTATGGCTTCAGGGGAAGGGTGAGAGGTTATTACCAAGGAGGTGGTGGCAGATATCATCGTGGTGGTTACAGGCCAACATGGAACCGTAGGTACTCTCGGAGTCCTAGGCGTGGCCGATCCCGTTCCAGAAGTCCAAAGAGAAGATCTGCATCATCCCAAAGATCTAGAAGCCGATCTCAAAGATCTTACAAATCCTCGCCATCACCAAGGTCATCAACTTCCCGTTCTTCTTCCCGTTATAGCAAGTCGCCAGTGACGAAATCTCGTACTTCTCAAGAGAAAACAAGACAAAAAAGTGAAGGGGCTGATAAATCGGAAAGTCCTCCAAATGACAAATCGGGTGATGAGCATAAAGATGCATTTGACCCCTCCGAACCAATAGATGAACTTGGCAAAATTGATTTGCATGGGGAGAGCTGGGCAGGCCTGTCTGCATATGATAACAGTCCAAGGTCTCCTAGCAGTCCATCCCAAGTTGCCTCACCACCCAGTCAGAGCTCTTCCCAGTCTGATTGTCCAATCTTAAGTGTGGTCCACTCGGGTAAGGATACCTTGTCTCAGAATTCACATTCCATTGCCCACAGCCCTGAAAGATCAGTCTCAGGATCTGCTGGCAATAGTTCAACACGCTACAGCCCTTCCCAGAACAGCCCACTTAACATCCCTTCTGAAAAGAGTCCTGCAAAGACTGTTCTACCACAGCAGCCTTTACGGGATGAGGGTCAATCTCACTACTCTGTGTATACTGATGAAGGAGAACCAGAGAATTTTAAAGGCACAAAGATTCCTAAAAGGTGAGGAATAATTGACATCCAGGTATAAACCCTTAAATTATTTTGTCATAATTGTAACAAGTTGAAATGCACATTTGTTATCCTACCACAGGATTTCTGTCTAGCTGCTTTTGTATTTTTATTTCTGGCAGACTGCAGCTTGGAGACTGACACCACTTTCTTTATTGGTTATGAAATACATTGGTGTCCTCTCCTTGCCTACATGCAATCATCTGTATGTACAGAGGCTGCAATGCACTGGCAAGTCTTAACTCTGATTCTGTTGGCATATGTGCATGCAGTAGAGCCTGATTATCTTAGTGCTGGCTCTACCAGTCTCATTTAGTCTTGAATGCTGCCGTGCAGGAAAAATCAGGAGACTGCTATCAAAGATTTAAATACTTGTCAGATCTATGTAAAAATGTTTTTAACGTGACACACAGCTACATTAAGTAGTTTATTTGGGGGGGGGGCATTTGGCTTCATATTGTATTAAAATATGCTTGCATATTCTTAAATGTGTGTTCCTAAAGTGGATCTTTGGCCACAACCAACCCCCCCCCCCTTCCTTTTCCCTGCACATAAACTAAACACGGCTCACTCCTGCTTGAAAAGCAGCTAACACCCAGCAATACTCGCTGTATTCCATGGTACTGTGATCCTCCACTCTGCAGTGCTAAAATGTGAGCAAGCATGCCTACCAGTAGCCAGATCCCCTCCTGATCTGTGCGGACATAATGCTGTTGACGAGAGGGCCTGCAGCAATAACCGTATGAAGAATGGGGAGTAACATTGTGAAACTATGCATTAAGGTGAGTATCATTGTGTACTAGCCCAACCCCTTGCAAAAATGAACAGTGGCATCTTCATGGGAAAGGGGGAGGGGGTGGTGTGAGTTGAAGGCAAGTATGTATTTTTTAATGTAGTTTTAATTGTTTAAGTTCCCAATAAACAGGATACTATATATTTTTATTTTTTACATTTCTAGGTATACTGATGAAGAACAAAGGCTATTTCCTATTGAGCGAGTTAATGTTAGAGAGAGAGACAGCCAAAAGGAAAGGGTATTGGATAAGTCTAAAACAGAAACAACCAGAAGTTGGGGCAGTTCTGATGCTTTAGACTATATCTTTGAAAAGGAGCCTGTTAAAACACAATTCTTAACTTCTGAAAATGAAGAGGAAGTGGAGGATTATAGACAGTTTAGGAAGGCTGTTCTGGCCGATCAAGGGAAGGGTATTTCCTCTGCATCCCATTGGATTTCTGAGGAGGAAGGGACAAAGTTTAAGTCCAAGACTCAGACAAAAGTGGCTAAAGAAGGGGAAAAGAGTAGGGAAAGTAAGGGGCACAAAGTGTCCTCTAAAGACAGACATAAAGATGATGATCGAGATAATGATAAGCCTTTGGGTAAAAAAGATTCCAAGTCACCTGATCCAGTCATATCTGAAAAGGTAAAAGATCCATTTAGTTACAATCTTCCATTAAAGCAAAGTGATGAAGTGAAAGAAAATATATTATTTAGGGAGGAAAGCCCGCTTAGGCTTAAGATGGTAACCTCCGAGTCTCACCGCCCAGAGGTCAAGCTTCGGATAACAGCTGTACCACTTGATGATGCCAGGTAATTAGACTTGTTTTTTTTTTTTAGGTGGACTGAATTTTAACTTTGTTTTTAAGCTAAGTACTATTTCCTGTTTTGCCTTATGATAAAGGCCATCAACACTGGCTAATGATCGCCTGCTAGCCAGTACTCTTGTGCATTCAGTCAAGAGACAGAAAGATTTCAGATCCATCTTTGACCATATGAAGGTGCCCTTCTCCAGCAAAACATCTCCTGAATCATTTATCTACCATGTTGTGGCTTTAGTTCAGTTCGTCAAAGGTAAGAAAATGTATATATTTTCAAAATCACTATGTCTGTTAAAATATTTTCAGTGATCATGGTAGCAGCTAATGGTACAGTTATGAATCCTCTCCTAAAGAGACACTGCCACGTAGCTCACTCAGGATAGCCCAGCCCTGCCCCAAGAAAATAAATGTATCTGTTAGCACCTTCTTGCTGCGTTCCCACCTTGTCAGAGCCTTTTCTATGTTGCTTTAAGGCAGTGTTTCTCAACTCCAGTCCTCATGGACCCCCAACAGGTCATGTTTTCAGGATTTCCCTCAGATGAAACAGCTGTGGTAATTACTAAGGCAGTGAAACTGATCAAATCACCTGTGCAAAATAATGGAAATCCTGAAAACATGACCTGTTGGGGGTCCATGAGGACTGGAATTGAGAAACACTGCTTTAAGGGAGTGCAGCTTCTGTCTATGAGGGAGCTTGTGACCTCCCCCATGTAACAGAGCTCAGGCTTGGGTGGTGAAACACCCAGAACAGGCCAGAACACTGTCAAGTGAGAGGCAGTGGCATTTTCAACCCAGGTAAACTTTGACACTGGAGTTTGTTTAGGGTGGACTCCTGCAGAAGGAAGTCAACATATTATCATGTATAGGTGAGTATACTGTTTGGCAAGATGGGCTATCTGTAGGCACTGTCATCCTGCCATAATTGTGATAAATCTTACCTTTTTTTTGATTCTCTCCCCCCCCCCCCCAATATAGTTTTGTCAGGGGTTATGCAATAAGGGCAACTGAGTACTGATTTTTATCGGTAACTGCTCCCACTTCTGTAATACTTATCTAGGCAAGGTTGGTGCTCCTTGCCCTGCCCTCTCTTGGCCTGCAGCATCCTGAGAGGCTGCAGGGCCATTCACAGTGCAGCACGGGGAGCCTGCTCCTATATCCAAGATGGTTGTGCTGGGAACTGGCTGCAGGAAGACAGCACTAAACTCCACGCACTGGCAATACCTGTTTTTTAAAAGTCAGCAACTGCAGTATTTGTGAAGTGCTGTTTCTGCAAAACTTTTGTCCTTTTTTAAGGTAATACTAAAGTCCGTTTTTTTTTTTTTTTCTTAAAAATAAGAAACGTTCTATTTCCCTGCACTGTGCAGTAGTTTTGCACAGAACAGTCTGGATCCTCCTTTTCATTTTAGTTCTATATTTTTGGTCAGTTTAGAATATTCATCATTATGTGTGCCATGTTTAGGAACTGGCATTCCCACAGACAGAGGGTAGACAAGTTGCTTCATACATGTGCTCCAGTTTTACTAATCAACAAAGCCATGTATATGCTGCAAAACAAATTACCTATTGATACTTATATAGTAGCTATAAAAAGTTTTTGCTTCATATAAATTGATATGATTAGAACTAATTTTATCTTTATATGTTCTAACTTAATGTGCAGTTTGGTGATGTACAGTTGTTAAAGTATGTTAACGAGCCGAATGTATTAAATGTTTCCCATCAGTCTGGTAGAAGAGAATGCTAGGTCCTATAATGCCGTTTTATTTAACATTTTGGAGGATATTACTTAGAGAACAATGTAGACTTTCTTGATCTAGAATAAGCTGGTTTCCTGAGTGCAACAGCTGTGGAAAATCAGTAGTTTAAGCTTTTAATTTCTAATAAATCAAAATGTTCAGATATATATTCAGACCTATAGTAAAATGTTACATGCTGTACCCCTTTACCATGGAAAAACACAAGAGGAAATGGACTAAAACTGACAAATGTATTGGTTTCCTTTGGATTGTTTTAGATTGGCAAACTAAACATGCCAACCTTTCTGACACTCCTTGTTTAAAACACAAGATATCGTCCAGGACACAGAGTTCTGTCACAGACTGAATTATACTGTTTCCACTTAAAGTAAACCTGTGTTTACTAAAGCATCTTTAAATTGTTTAGAACTATATGGAGGCTTATATATTATGGACCTCCTAGCCTCTTGCTGCCCTCCTGAATTGGAAGTGCTAGTTGCTTTGTTGTCATTTTATTCCAATGGCTTCAATAATTTGTCATTAGCCTGCAACAAGCATACATCAGGAAAGTCAGAGCTCCTAATCTGCATACTTGGTCAGTGACTCTGAAAGTACTGAATCTATGGCAGCATCTGTACAGGTTTCCTTTTAATAGTAGTCACTTAGAGATTCCACATCACACTGTTTTTAAACTGCAGTTATTCCTTGGGGCGCAAAGTTATAGAATTGACAGCTTCAGAGTCAGTGTTCTGGCTTGCTCCTGTACTTTGCTGTTTAAAAGCAGAACTCCATGAAACATTTTTTTTCCCAGTGCAGTGGGGCTGTGCCTGCACTGCATGGGTTAACTGCTCATTTTGTCAAGGGGCGCACAGAATGGCTATGCTTACCCAATCTGTTGATCCTCTGGAAAACGGCACTCCCTCATGGCCGACAGTGAACTGTTCCTGCCATCCTTATGAACAGAGCCGTTCTATGGGTGTGATGATGTCAGGAACTGTCCATGCGCAAGACCGCTAGCTTGCAAGGGTGCAGAAGCGGTGGGGACCGGTCTTGCACTCAGAGGATCAGCAGATTAGGCGAGTACATCTGTGCTCTGCAAACCCCTAAACAAAAACGAGCAGTTAACACATGCAGTGTGGATTTGAAAATTTGCATTTGATAAACATGCAGTAATATCATGTGACATTTTATTCCCTAGGGTCTTTGCAGAATCACAGACACACACACTGTTTAGGGGATTTGACTAATCATCAAGCCAAAAATGTGCATTTTAATGTAAGCAAAAAAGGTTCTGGTAGCTAAACTCTGCATTCAGGCAAAGCTTATTCCTGCTGGTTTAAAGAACTCTTACCTCTACAGAGAGATCACTACTTCCATGCAGAGAGCAAGGGTTCTTCTTCTGTCAGGGGGCAGACTTTTAAACTCGGGCTGTGGCCTCTTTTTGAAGAAAAGAAACAATAGGACTTTGAGCACCTTATTTTTGATGCACCAGGAATGTTTTTAGAAGATTTAAACTGAAAGTTCAGTTGGGGTTCCGCCTCATTCATATGGGTGCTGAGGCCTGTAGAGGATGAATGGGCCGTGTTTGTATGCGGCGTGAGTCACCCGGTGTTGTGTAAAGGCAGCCTGTGTAATTGTATAGGGATGCAGGAACTGCATGGACACAACCACTCATCCTAATTTGACAGACATTCGGATGAGGGACCCTGAAAACACTGTGTGCGTCCATGTTAATGGGTAAGAATGTGCAGTTTACCAAATGCTCTCAAATGTTTTTATTTTTAGTAAGTGTGTGCAGAACCCATAGCAAACGGTGATAATCCAGTTTGACCTAAGTAAAGTGATTGCTTGTTAGTTTAGATTACTGCACTAAAACACGTGCAGGAAATTTATTAATACTGGAGAAGATCTGGAACAGAGATGCACAGTAACCAATCAGCTTCTATCTTGAGCTTGATCACTTAAGCTTTGAAAATGCAAGACAGAAGCTGATTGGTTGCCATGCACATTTGCACCAGTTTTAATAAACTCCCTTCATGGTGTGGTCCAGAGAAGTAGTTTGCTTCCTTAATTAATCTTGGGTAGTCACAGCTGTTGTTCACTGTTAATTTGTGTGTGAATTTAATCCATTTTGTTGACCATGACCTAGAAGTGCCCAGTGTTGATTTCTTTTTCATTATGACTAGGTCCTGGAAAATGTTTTGAAATGGCACAATATAACCAAATAAAGTATACTGTTGCTGATGCAAAAAAAATGCACAATGGCCAAACATTCTGAATTGCTAGCTCCAAAAATTTCCTGAGTATACTGGAATTAAGCTTGAAGCCCTAGCCTTTTAGTGGCTTTTTCCAGGTGTATTACTTGATATTGAGACTTTTGCTGGATGCTGGGCGGTAAGTGGAAAAAGCTGTTTGTATTATCTGAACGAGGAAAGCTTGCTTCACGTTTTTGTATTTCATAGTTCATGATATGTGTCTTCTACATTGAACCAAGTTTTTCATTTGTTCTTACTATTAGATTTCTAGTAATGTGATCATTGACTGTACAATATATGTACAAAAAGTGTGGATAAAAAATTAGATATTTGTTAGGTAAATTATAATACACTGTAACCTAAACCTATGTCTGGCATCTTTTTCAAGAAAAAAAACAAACAATGGTATTAAACCCAAAAGAAAACATTAATATATTGCAGCTTTCAACTATAAATAAGCATTCTTAGATGTAATGGCTGAATTCGCTTTCTTTTTTAGGCTTTCTTTTTATTTTTGAAAAACTTTTTTATTAACCACTTGCCCTCCTGAGGATTTAACCCCCTTCCCGACCAGGCCATTTTTTGCGTTACGGCGCTTCGTTATTTTACCTGACAATTGCGTGGTCATGCAACACTGCACCCAAATGAAATTTACATCCTTTGTTTCCCACAAATTGAGCTTTCTTTCGGTGGTATTTGATCGCCTATGCATTTTTTTTTTGCACTATAAGCAAAAAAAACCTGACAATTTTGCTTAAAAAAAAAACAATATTTTGGACTTTTTGCTATTTAACATCTCCAGTAAAAAAAAAAATCAATAAATTTAGACCAAAATGTATTCTGCTACATGTGTTTGCTAAAAAAAAAAATCCCAATACGTGTAAATTAATTGGTTCCCGTGAAAATTATAGCGTTTACAAATGGCGGTATAGATACTGTGTTTTTTTTTTTTCTTTCGATTAGTAATGGTGGTGACCAGTGACTTTTAACGGGACTGCGGCGGACATTCTGACACTTGGGGGGAACTAACTTTGTGTCACTGACATCCCCAGTGGCACCAATACAGTGATCGATGCTAAAGAGAAAAAGGAAAAAAAAAAAGCAGACACTGTACTACTGGCGCTGGGCAGGAAAGTGTTAATGTGGGGGGTGATCAAAGGGTTAACTATGTGCAGGAAGTGTTTTACTAGGGGGCGGTGGGTGTGTTTTTTACTGTAAGCACACTGATCGGGTTGGTGGTGTTGTGCACAGCCATCCTGAGCAGTGTGCCCAAGATGACAGGGAGGAAGACTGTTTGTAAACAAAACGGCGTTCCTCCCTGTCGGTGATTGTCGGTAATTACCGGCTGGGACCCGGTGATTGACATCTGCGGCCGCGAATGGCGACGCGGGTAGAGCGCGCTTGCACGGCTCACGAATGCCCCCTACCCTGAACTGCAAAATCGTGTGTGTATATGTGTGTATGTATGTATATGTATGTATGTGTATATGTATATGTGTGTGTGTGTGTGTGTGTGTATATATATATATATATATATATATATATATATATATATATGGCAGTCTTTCAGCGGTTAATTCATGTAAAACCTTTATCCCAAAAGAGGAAGAACTGTAGCTGCTTATGTAATTGCAGTGTGGGGCTGGAGTTCAGCTTCAACATGTTGGTGTGCCTAAATCTGCTGGTCCATCTAACACTCCCCTCCCCAAGTTTAACAATGCTCCTCTCTGCTGTGCTCCTTCATCCAGAGTGGGGACAATCCATTACAGGCGTGTTACTGGCCAGAACACCAAGTGAAAACAGGGAAAAGGCCTAAGCCCAGGTTCTCACTATTGCAGTGCGGGAAACTCTGCAAATCCTGTGCGTTTCCAATACTGCATTGCAGTTGCATCACATTCATGCAATCTGGTGCGGGTGTCCATGATAAATTAATGGCTAGTGATGAGTGAGAATACCCATGCGATGTGATTCAGGTGCAGATTTAAAAAAAAGTGTCCTGTACCTTTTTTGGTGCAGATGCAATGTGATTTGAGCCAAACAATATGTATGGCTCAATTCGAACCGCACAGGAATGCGGTGTGATTTTTGTGCGAATTAAATGTGGTACTCCGCACTGTATATTATGTACTTGGACTGAAAAAGAAAACTAATACAGCCACCACATCTAATGACTGGTAAGCTGCTATACATTACGTTTTTGGTTTTGGGTTTATTACTGTTTTAAGCTGAAAGGCATACCACTCAGATGGAGGGGAAATTGGGACACTTAGGGAGCTAATCACAAATACTTCTCATTGTGGCCTTCATTCTATGTTTCATTCGTAAAAAGTAGACTGCATGGTGCTTGCAGAGTGCCAAAGAGTTATTTCTGCTAAACACTACAGATATTAGTAATCTTCTAGCTTCATTATTTTTGAGTCACAGTCTCAGATCAAGTATGCCAACAAGGGCTTCTGACTTTTCTCCTAGTTTCCTAATCTGTATATTTTGTCTTAGTCAATTAAACGTGTCCAAGCCAGTGGGTCAGGAAGACAGTCAGGCAGGTAGCAGTAGCATCCTCCATATTAAGGTTGCGTTTTAAGCTACAATCATTTCTTGCATGGTTGTTGTAATAAATGTAGGTTAGCCCCCATATTTTCCTTTAAAAAAAGCTTTACATTAAAGTGAATATTTTGATACATTTTTTTTCTGGTTTTGAAAGTTCTTTGACTGTCATCCTTGATATGCTACTTAGTCACTAACCTAGAGCAAGTAGGCAGGATGCAAAATCAGACTTCACATCAGGCAGATGTAAACTGAAAACTGATGTAAAGTGAATCTGTTTTTCTTTGAACAAAATATGACTGAACAGATGATGCCCATATAAAAGAAGCCTAAAACTGACATGGTAAGCCACTGCCTTGTAATTGGCAGCAACTTTGTTGGCCTGCCTTCAGTTGGCAATTGTGCTGCCTTTCAGTTCTGCAGGAGTCATGCACAGACCTAATAACAAGCCTACTTACCTTGATCTCCAGATAAAAAAATTAAAAAAAATTTGCAACAGATTCACGAAAAAATTACTTCAACTCTACACCATGTGGAAAATTTATTTGCCTACAGATTTGATTATTTGTATGCTGTAAACAGTGAAGCATGATGCCAAACAAATTTTCAAGGTATAACCTATTTCTTTTTTTACTTTCCCTGTGCTTTTAAAGTGGTCATTACAGACCAAGCCAGTGTAAGGATTGGTTTGCGTACATTCAGCCTGTGTCTATAGAGTGGACTAATCTGTAGTCTGGATCATTTTTAGTATTGAGATGTCCACAGACCAGGACCGAGAAACAATTCTACGTATACAGTATGTCTGACTCAATATGTTCATTGACAGGAAGCATATTGTAAATTATAGTTCTTTACTGCTTTTCACCTGCATAGGAACTGGGGATAACCACTGGAAGGCAACTCTTGTAAAAACTTGGCTAAACCCTTTAAAAAATCCAAGACAAGCAGTTATGGAGAACAAAATTAGGGATTCCCGATGCCTTTCCTGCTCAGTTTTGGTCTGCAGACATAGTTACCTAGTTAATCTGGCTGAAAAAAGACAAAAGTCCATCCAGTTCAACTGTTAAAGAAAAAAAAAAAGTTATCCTATACCCACAGTTGATCCAGAGGAAGGCAAAAAAAAAACCCAGCAAAGAATGATCCAATTTGCTCCTGCAGGGAAAATAATTCCTTTCTGATCCCCTGAGAGGCAATTGGATATTCCTCAATCAACATTACCTATAAATGTTAGTATCCAGTTATATTCTGTGTATCTAAGAATCCAGGCCTTTTTTAAAGCAATCCACTGAGCTGGCCAGAACCAACTCTTGATGGAGTCTATTCCACATTTTCAAAGCTCTCACTGTGAAGAAACCTTTCCGTGTTTGGAATTAAATTTCTTTTCCTCCCAGATGTAAAGCGTGCCCCTTGTCCTCTGTGATGACCTCAGGGTGAATAGCTCTACACCGAGTTCACTATATGAACCACTGATGTATTTATACATGTTGATCATATCCCCCCCCTTAATCTCCTCTTCTCAAGAGAATAAATTCAGTTCCTCTAATCTTTCCTCATAGCTGATCTCCTCCATGCCTCTTATCAGTTGGTTGCCCTTCTCTGTACTTTCTCCAGTTCCCCAATGTTCTTTTTGTGAATTGGTTGCCCAAAACTGAACTGCATATTCCAGATGAGGTCTTACTAATTATTTGTACAGGGGTAAAATGATATCTCTCTCTCTGGAGTTTATACCTCTTTTAATACAAGAGAGGATTTTGCACGCTTTACAAACCGCAGCTTGGCATTGCATGCCATTATTAAGCTTGTGATCTACCAGAACTCCAAGATCCTTCTCCACCATTGATTGCACCATTTGTACTCCCCCCTAGTATGTATGATGCATGCGTATTCTTAGCCCCCAAGTGCATAACCTTACATTTATCAACATTAAACCTCATTTACCACATAGTTGCCCAATTAAACAGAGCATTGAGGTCGGCTGGTAAGTTGGAGACATCCTGTAAGGACGTTATTCCACTGCAAAGCTTGGTGTCATCTGCAAAGACTGAAATGGGATTTTTAATCCCAGACCCCAAATCGTTTATAAATATATTAAAAAGTAAGGGTCCCAACATTGAACCTTGAGGTACATCAGTGATGACCCTAGAGCATTCAGAGTGCCAACCACAACCACTACTCTTTGAATACGATCTTTTTGCCAGTATTCTTTTCATTTACATACAGATTTTTCCAAGCTTGTAGACTTTATCTTACACAGTAGCCGTGTGTGGGGAACTGTGCCAAACCCTTTTGCAAAATGCAAGTATACCATGTCCACCGCCACCCCTCTGTCCAAGGTTTTGCTCACCCCCTCATAAAAAGAAATCAGATTTGTTTGACAACGTCTGTCTTTCATGAATCCATGCTGTCTGTTGCGTAAAATATGTTTTTCCAACAAGAACTGATCTATGTGGTCTTTTATTAAACTCTCCAGTATCTTCCCAACTATAGAAGTTAAACTAACAGGTCTATAATTACTTGGTAAAGATTTTGACCCCTTTTTAAGTATTGGCACCACATTGGCCTTACACCAATCCAGTGGTACTATGCCAGTCATTAAAGAGTCCCTAAAAATGAGAAACAATGGCTTTGAAATGACAGAGCTCAATTCTTTAAGGACCCGTGGGTGTATGTCATCTGGTCCAGGTGCTTTATTCACCTTTTATTCTGTCTAAATATTTTTGGATCATATCAATTGTGAGCCAATGTGGATCATCTGGAGCTGTGTCAATACCATGCCCATTATGGACAAGAGCTCCCCCATGCTGCTTTGTATACACAGAGCTGAAGAAAGTATTTTAATAAATTTGCCTTCTCTTTGTCCCCAGTCACCCACTCTAGATTATTTTGTAAAGGGCCTACATGCTCGGACTGGACCTTTTTACTTTTAATATATTTGAAGAATTTTTGGGGGTTGGTCCTGCTATCCTTTGCAATCTGTCGTTCATTTTCAATTTTTGTTGCCTTTATTTCCTTTTTTGCATATTTTGTTATATTCTTTGTAATGTCTAAATGATGATAGCATTCCTTCATTTTTATATTTAATAAAAGCTCTTTTCTTATCTGTAGCTTTTTTAACTTTGGCCATAAGCCACATAGGTTTTATTTTTAGCCTTTTAAACTTGTTGCCCATGGGAATATATTTTGCAGTGTGTTCACATACAATCTTTTTGTCCCAGAAGTCCCATTTCTGTGTTGTGTTCATTGATGCCAATATTCCCTCCCAGTCTAAGTTTTGGAGAGCAGCTCTCCGCCTTGGAAAATTAGCTCTCTTAAAATTGAGCGTTTTTCATTTTTCCTGTATGTGCTCGCTTTTTACAGCTAATAATAAATGAAATCATGTTATGGTCACTGCTACCCGGATGTTCTTTTATATGGACATTCGTAATAAGCTCTGCATGGTATGAGATTACCAGGACCAGCAGAGCATCATTCCTAGTTGGGGCCTCTATGAAGTGTACCATACAATTGTCCTGTAGTAGGTTTAAAAATGTTTGCCCTTTAACTGTTCCTGCAATACCATTACTGCAGTCAATTTCCAGGTAGTTAATATTCCCCATTATTATCACTGTCCCAGCTATTTTGATCTCTGCAAGGACCTGAGTCGCCACCTCCTGATTAACACTGGAAGGCTTATAGCAAACTCCAATGGTTACCTTTTGTAGTACGCACCCCCATGTGCATTTCCATAATTCTTCAGCCTCATCACACTATCCATCAACTAGTTCCTCTTTCACACTTGCTCTGAGATCACATAGAGACAGGCACCACCACCTTTCCTATTTACCCTGTCTCTCCGAAACAGGACATAGCCAGGAATATTATTGGCCCAGTCATGTGAAGAATGAAGCCAAGATTCAACAATACCAATTAAATCCTAGTCCTCTTCATGCACCAAAGCTTCCAACTCTCCTATTTTGCTTGGCAGACTTCTGGTTTTGGTGAACAAACACTTTAATGCATTGACACCTTGTTCACACGTATTTTGCATATATTTTATTTTCATACAAATGGTACCAATTCCACTGGTTGTTTGTAACATGGGAACCTTATCTGCCATAGCCCCCCCCCCCCCTTACAATCTTACCCCATTCCACCCACCAGTAAGTACTGACCCCTGTCTGATCTGACTACCCTGTTATAATCTAATTCCCCTCCCCCCCCACTCGATCCTAGTTTACAAACTCCTCCAGCCTTCCCATAAACCTCTCCCCTAGCACAGCAGACCTTCTTTCATTTATGTGCAAACCATCTCTAGCATATAGGTTGCACCCCAATGAAAAGTCAGCCCTGTGCTCTCCTTCCCTCTTACACCAGGTCTTCAGCCATGTGCTCTAGAAACGCAGGTCCTTCCCTCTTACACCACGTCTTCAGCCATGCATTGAGTTCTGTAATCTCCCCGTCTTTCCTGAGTTGCGCATGGCACAGGTAATATTTAAGAGAATATCACCTTGGAGGTCCTTCCCTTCAACTTGCAGCCTAGTTCCTTAAATTGATTCTTAAGGAGCCTCCACCTTCCATGTATTCTGTCATTGTTTTCAACATGAACCAAGACAGCTGGGTCATGCCAAGCCCCTCCCAGTAATTTATCAACATGGTCCACCACATGTCGAACCCTGGCACCAGGGAGACCGCAAACCATTTGGTTGAGGTGATCCTGGTGACAAATTATTCTATCAGTCCTTCCGATCATAGACTCCCCTACTACCACCAGTTGTCTAGGCCTTCCTGCACCTGCCCTCCTGGCTGTTAGGGATAGCAGTGACATCCAGGGCTGCCACCCCTGAGCTTGAACAAAATGTTGTGTACCCTGTAGTAGAGTGTAGCTGGCCATAGATGGAGCGATGTTCTTTCCTGCAACCAGGGTTGCGGGAAAGAAAATCGTTTGCTATCCCCATCAACACAGTGTTGATGGAGGAATCCCTCCCATGAAGCTATTGGTGTTCTCCTGGCAGGGAGAGCCGTCCCCACCAGGGGAAGAGTGACTACTGATAACTGCCACTAGCAATAATCGCATGCAAAATTCAACAGTCTAGTTGTACCCAAGTTGACCAGTCGATCAGCTTGGGTACATTCAGCCTGTTCAGTTCAGCATGGATCGGCCGAGAGTCGAACCGTCTATGGCCAGCTTAAGATTTCTACTGGCCTGGCCTGTGATGACCGCTTTCAGACACCGTGAAAGAAAAGGGATAGGTAAGAGGTTATATTTGCAAAGGTACTGATGTCCCTAGAAACTAAGAACTTAAAAGTTTTTTGAAAGTGCGGTTGTCCTTTCAAACAGATGCATTTCCAGCCAATGTTTTATTTATTTTTTAATAGCGGGCAGAAGGGTTAAAACATCTGTTAGGTAGTTTCTTCTGTGTCCACAAAGGGAAGATAAGCGCATCGCCACCAAATAACATGTTGAGTGACCTATTAATAAAAAGTGACTATTTGGCTTCACAAAGCTCCATCAGGCAGTAGTGACCGATCCATTCCAAAGTGCCAAAAAGTCACCACCCTGCTAATATAGATTACAACTCTGTATGGAGTGCACCTGACCGTGGTTAGATAAGAAATATCTAAAAAAAATAAACACAGGCATTATTGCTAAAGGCAATACTTTTTTTTTTTTTTAGTTGCGGAGATGGATTAAAACACCGGTCTGCCCCTGTTAGGGAGATTCACATTATTTGTCTTGTTTACCATTATTATTAAAAGTGAAAGTAAAAGAAAATCCTAAATTTTGGGTTGTCCCCAGAACAGTAATTGAGGGGAACTTGCAGGGATTTCCTCTTGCTTCCTGTTTTGGCTATGGGACAGGAAGCGAAGAGAAATCTCCCCAATGGAGTACAGCTGGCAAAAAAAAAAAGTCAGGAGTTGACCCCCCCTCCCCTTACTGTATCCAAAATGGGGGTAAAAAACATTTTGTCTGTAGTTCTACTTTAACCTTAAATAATTGAAGCATTGTCAAGTTTCCTTAACTTCAGCATTGGTATGTGTTCTACAAAATCTTTGGTCAAATTCAAAATAACCTTGTGGTCAATTTCACTAGGAACAAACATAGAAAGCAGCCACCTAATAGATGTCTGAATGTATCTTTGTCTAATTTAGAGGAACCCGGGGAATGCAAATTTTAACCAGCACCTGTGTATGACAACTCTGGCCCGCACCCTCCTGTGCCTTGCTTTGATTCTAGATTGCCTCCTTAACTGATGGGTGGGAAGGGACAGAGCTCCTGACTGCAGGAACTAGCAGAGATTTGTATAACAAAGTGTCTTGGAATTTGGGGCTCCTGGGATGCTTTGCAAGTTATATATGTGTACATGCAGAGACTGCTAGGTGCTTGCTTTCAATATATGCTGTCCATGTTTCACTTTAAAGTGACCCTTGAAATGTGTGTATTAGTCTTGTGGATTTGAGGCTTCTGTCTGCTTGTCATAATCTTCTGCCTCTCTTTAACTTTCAAAATGACCACAGAGTTGCGTTAAAGTAACACTGTTACAGATCTAACATCTCAAATTAAACTGTTGTAAAGAAGAGGTAAAATGCATAACTTTCCTGCTCCCTGCAGCACTGGATGAGAATCGCTCTAATCAGTAGAAATGGGCAACCAAAGTCTATCGGGATAGCAACACTTCTAGGAGTGTTGATCTCCTTGTTCTCTGGCTGCTCTCGTTGGGCCCTCCTGCGATTTTCCACTGCACTTCAGTGCAGGCAATAGGAAAGGTATGTGTTCAATCTCTTCTTTACAGATAACACCTTAATTTGGGATGTTAGATTGATGACCAGGTTACTTTATGCAGCTTCTGTCTAATATTTTCCATCACTATTCAGAAATAAAGGAGACTGAGTAACAGTAAAAGAAACAGTTTGTGTTACTTTCAATTTAAATATTGAACAATTGCTAACCTATTTCTGAAATTGCTGGTTGCCTAGCTTTAATGCTAATCCTCTGGCTTCAGTATTTTTAATTTTTGCCCCAGGATCCATATCAAGAATATTGACTGAAACAATTGAGTACTGTCCGTGATACTTTTTTTTATTTGCACTAACAAACAATTTTGAGGACAAGCTTTCCCGAAAGCTTGTCCTCAAAATTGTTTGTTTGTGCAAATAAAAAAAAGTATCACGGACAGTACTCAATTGTTTCTGTCGCAAATGCACTAATACGGCTACAATCGCCTCAAGCAAGAATATTGACTGAAATAGTTGATTTGTTTATTTTGAATCAGTGAATCAAAACGTGGAAACTGTGAAAGCATGATAGGCACCTGCCATTTTCAAAAAGAGGTCAACAGTTCCAGGCAATGTATTTATCCCATGAGAGACACATGGGGCTGCCATTGTCAATCCCCTCCTTAAGATGCTAGTACATTGATCAACTGGGTTCATTAAGATTTGAGTCACTTACCTGCATGCTTGTCCCAGGTAAGCCACATTGATGCAAGAGGGTAAATAGAACATCCGGGAAACTGGCATTAGCAGAAGGAGAGTTAACAGTGACGTCCGTCACCACTTTTCCAGTAAAGGTTTCCTTTAAGTTAATGCTTGTGACAGTATAGAATGATGGACAATGTTTGTTTAGCCAAGAGAGAGGAAAAAGATAAGAATAGCCTACTCACCTTAGATTCCATAAAAAAAACAGGAAACGACCAGCGGTCACTACTGAAGATTGTTGCCAATATGTTTCCTAAAAAATACATTAGGTCCCTCTCTACTGTAGGTAGTACTTGAAATTTATCTTACTGGACATGATCAAAACCATCTGTCAAGTTGAATCTATTGGTATTATTGCACTTAGGTGATAGAATGTGCACTTTGCCTTGCTTTACTGAATAAGTATTATGAACTGGCGCATACACTGTATAATGCGTATAGGTTTTGTTTGTGTACTAACAATTTATTTCTTTTGGCGAGGGGGGGGTGGCAGGGGGTAAACCTCTTTACTGCAATGTAGCCTTTAAACATGGAACCTGGCCAGTTGTTTAGTAGCTCTGTAAACATGGTGCTTGTTAAAAAAGCATGAACCATTAAGTAAGCCCTATTTACTCTGGTATGCCAAACATTTAAAACTGTGATAAATAGGATGTGCATTTTTTTATATAATGATCTCCCCCTTTGTATGTGTGTGGTATGGTGTGTTTTTTTTTTTTAACTAAGGTACAGTATTTTATGACTTTCACATTCTGCAAGTGACACTGTAAGGCTTTGTGTTTGAGTGTAGGTTACTAATCAAGTAGTATTTCTTCTCTACACCCAACAGAGCATTATTTCAAAGGTGAAGGAAAGACCCTCAATGAGAGATTTGCAGAGTATCAGACAGGCACAGAGGAGCGCGTAGGCCGTCCAAAAAGTCCCGAGATACATAGGTATGTCTTGTACCTCTTCTTGTTAAAATGGAACTGAACAAAACATGATTTGCTATGTTATAGGAAACCTATAGAAGTGGTAATTGTGCCTAAACCATACCACAAGAACTGTACATTTTGACTTGAATTTCTCTTGAAAGATAGCAGTGCATTTCCTCATATGTGAGGATGCCTAGGCACTCCTGTGCCTACAGCCACATAGCTTTTATATCTGCAGTTTCATTTCTAAAGCACAGCTTCTTGTGGCTGCTAGTTTTAAAAGATTTGGTGATGTCATTGCTGTGCTGCCCACTAGTCTCAATGCTGGAGACTGACATTAGACAGTAAAACCTTGCCTCTACCAAGATAGTTGTCTCCGTATAGAGACAGTGCAGAAAAAGGCATGGTAAGTCCGTAATGGGAAAAAGGTCAGCTGCAGGGAGACCACAGACCATAATGGTGCCTAATCTTTTGCCCTAATTTTGCTTCCAGAATTCACTTCCTATTTAAGAAACAAAACGGGGCAATGCTCTCACATGCATTTTATACGATGACTTCATATTACACTAGTACATTATACTTTTGTCTTTCCCTGTTCATTCCACAATCATACCTACTTAATAGTGAGGTTTGGGCTGAACCCCGTTAACCATTGGCAACTAATGAAAGCCCACAAAAATGCAAGGAGAATATACAAACTCCAGACAAGTGTCCAGCAGTACAGTGCTTCAAGACAGGAGCCCTAGTCACAAAGGGCTGTGTGCAACTTTGTACATGATGTTGATAGTAAACTTGAAATATGTCTTCACAAATACAAATGTACCCCCTTTGGTTTTTGAAGGATCCGTCCACAAAGAGTGTGATTCTGTTGTGGTCTGGTGGGACTGAGTCAGCTGTTGACTGCTGATATTCTCTTGGGGTCCCCATCTCTTTGCCATAGTTGCTATCTTGGGATATGTCTGCTACAGCTGAGTTGTTTCCACACTTCCTGTTGCATTCTACACATCAAGATGAGAGATGCATCCAGTAACTGTGCAGAATTGGGAAATCAAGCATAGAGTCTTGCCACTGCAGTTTCCAAGAGATGTATGAAACTATAATTTTAACCCTTCAGATTCTCTCAAAAATAGCTTTGAATGGTAACAAGAAAATGCTAATTTATGGCATCCTATTTACATTGCTTGCTTAGCATCTCTGAAGGTAGATTTCCCTGATTTGGACCATGAACAGATGTAAAGTCAAATCCTGACTCGCTCTGCCCAAAACTTAAAAATATTCTCTTGAATGCCAATCTGATAGAGGAGACCAGGGTATATTATGAATAAATGTTGTTTATGTGAGTTTCCTTTTTATGTATCGGTTTGTTGCTGCAGGAAGATAGCTTTGTCTCCTAAGGTCCAGAGAAGACAGATTTGTGTTCAGAATGAAGATCAAACCTTGGTTGTAAAGGAAGAGCATGTAAAGGTATACATTTGTGCATTTTTCAATAAGTATGAGTCTGTTCATTTGACAGAGAAATAGCTTTGTATAGACCAGAATGCCTATTTCAAATTCATTGTATGGCCTTACTGGAAATTGTGCTGGAGGGCTAAAGACTATGGTCAGACTAGCAGTGTGATTAAAAAAAATATGTATTAAGCGTATTGATTAAAATGTATGGTTTTTATGTGGCAAATTTAAATAAACTGATATTTATGTGATCATCATCCTGAAGTTCTAAGAATTCTGTCCTTTCTCAAGGACTGCAGCTTATCTCTGATGTTCTCATCTCAAACGTTAGGCAAGACAAGCCATAGGCTCCTTTCACACAAGTGGTTCGGTCAGGTCCGCCTGTCTGTTTTTCAGGCAGATACGATGGGTCCCTTTATTCTTCTCTAGGGGTAGCCAGATGTAAATGGACTTGTGTTTGTTTACACCCAGCTACCTCCGATCTGGCAAAAACGAACAGAAGGGGGATCTGTTCCCCTCCACCTGTTTGGATCGGGGGCAATCGGGTGTAAATGGACAGCTGGTCTGTTTACATCTGATCTGACTGCCCACAGAGGAGAGTGGGCTGTGTCCGCTCCACATAAGCAAAGTGGACACGGACCTGCCATCTGGCAGCTCCGCTCGGCCAGGGGATTTGCGGGTATGAAAGGGGCCATAAGGTAGCCAGGAGGGTCTTTTGCTTACCTGCAGATTGCTGCTTCTTGGCCTTGGTGGTTAGGATCTTTGTGAGGTAGGACCCTGATTGACTGCTCCGTTCTTGATCCTTGCTGTTTTTCAGACCCCAAGGCAGCAATCTACTGAAGAGCAAAAGACCACGAAGCCCAATATATATTTGTGCAGCTTCCAGCAGTCTTATGAGTAGTTTATGGTTAGTTTAGAGAAGGAGAATATTTAGGTCTGTAGGTACTATATTTTACATAATTTATATTACTATAGTGTGTACACCAGAAGTGTTGCATAAGTATTTTAATGGAAGTGCCAATTGGTAAAGTTTAAAATTGTGGTAAGACAGTTATTGCCTAAATGGATGTTTTATTTGACCCACATGCCAGTCACCGTTTTAGATGCTGTGGCTATACAAGATAGTTTTAAAATTCAAACGCTGTTAAAAAACATCTGTCACAAATATGAGAGAAAACATAAACACTAGCCATAGAAATATTATAGTAGTGCCTGATATACTGTATCCTTCAAGCACTGCATTCCATAGTGACATGTTTACTACATTTTGATTTGTATATCATTTTGATTTGTTAAATACTCTAATTATGCTGAAAGAACAAGTAAAAGGAAAAATTTCCAGCAATTTTTTTTTTTTTTTTAAATCCTCACAATATTTACAGGTAGAAAAAAAGCTAAAGAGACATGACAACTCAGCTGATGTAAGGAGTGACCGCAGGAAGGAGCACAGTAAAGATCGAGGGGAATCGAAATGCTCCAGGGAATCAAGTGATTCTCGCAAGCGAGAAAAGGTGCAGAAAGACCTAAAAGAATCTAAGATCTTCAAGGAAGAGAGGTAGGCTGACTGTCTTTCATACCAAAAACTGTAATGCTTTACTTTCTTATTCTAAAAGATTTTTTTAACGCCAACAACTACAATTGTTTGTTTTACAGCAAAATTGTATTTGTCTTTTACACGACTAATGGTGGATGAGGACAAAAACTTTGGAATAGCAAGCTAACTGAAAAAAAAATGACAAATTATTGTGTCCTATTATCCAGGCTACATCAGGAAGTTGGACTTCAATGCTGTGCATTTCTAGAACTCGTTTGTGTAAGAACTCTGGTTCGTTATGCTTGATTCCGCACTTTTTCCACTCATGACACCACAGTGCAAATACCCGATTGCTGATGTTTCTAAAATGCAATATATTCCAAAGAAGAAAGAAATGTTGGTGATGACTGCCTTGAAGAATAGCGATTGTGTATTCTGCACCTTATTTAAAGAAGTATTGCCAGAAGTTTAAAACCCTTTTTGAATCCTCAGTGGACTCAGTGTGCTTAACACTTGCCCCTGTTTGAATCTGTGTAGTGGCTTTGAAGTAAAATCTCCTTTATTTTCTGTCTGACAGTAGCTCCTCTCTGGGCTGAAACCCAGAGCTTTCTGACCATACTGCTCCGAAACCACAGCACAGATTTGAATGGGATTGTGCTGTGTGCACCTGTTCTCCCTATGAGGGTTTAGCAAGGATTTTAACTTAGGGACTTTCATAGACCATAAAAACCAGTTCGTATTTATTTTTGTGGTATTCCCTTTTTTATGATTTTCATTTAAAGATATACCGTATTTGAATGGGAACATTGTCTTAAATTTACAGAATTATGGGGTAAAGGTGGTTCATCATAAGGTTAGACATATATTTTATACTGTGTACAGTTAGTATGATAGACTTCAGGATCCATAGATGCTGGGAAATACGGTGTACAGAAAATCAAGAATTTAAGGGGAACAGTAAGGAAATTATTATATCAGCTGACTTATTTATAAAGGTGCAAGCTTTGGGGCTCTCATCCTTATCCATTAACTACTCAAGAATATTAAACAAGCTTGTGCATATCAGTTGTTGGGATAATTTATAAACATATGCATGTTACAGAATAGTAAATAAGTAGTAAAGGAAGGATTAGGTTGGCGGCCCTAGAACCTGTACCTTTTTAAAACGTCAGTCTTTGATTCCTGACTGGATCAATTTTAAATTACACAGCTCTGAACTTAGAGCATTTTTTGCAGTAGGTAGTAATGAGCTAATGGTCAAACAGTATTTTAAGATGGGTTCTACAAATTTTTGTAAAATCTAGTGTTGGTGCCAGTGGCCATTATGAAATGGGCATCAGTTACCTGCCTCCCAGGATTTGTCTAACCCTATAAACTGCACTTCCCCTGTCCAATGAGTGTACTCATATAGGCAACTGATTACATTATGCCTTGGAACGGTCCCTATTTTGGAATGAAATCACTTTTTTCCTTCTTTCCTCCTCAGTTGACCCTCATCTCAGTCTGATGTAAAGACATATATAAATATTTACTAATTAACTCCCTAATGTGTTAAAATACACTAAGTATGACATTCAGCCTCTAAATTATTGCATTTATTTTTGACAACCCAGTATAAAGCATAGAAGTGATCAAAATATTCTTTGGGTTCTGCATAACTGGGGTCACGGCAGAGGTGGTCTTTTTGTCTACATACTTTGAGATGAAAAAGATGAACTCCTTTTAGTACAAAGTAAGGAAGTATGTGATGTGAATAGGAAAAAGCGCTCTCATTACTCATATTTGGAGCTAGATTCACCTGTGCATTTAAAGTAAGGGCTAGTCTACACCACAATCCCTTTGTTCAATGTGTAGTTCCACGTGTGTATTTGTATGCACTTGAAATGTGCATACAGTGTGTTTTCAGTGCATATTAGGGGGGGGGGGTTTACTTTGCATTTTGTGGTGTGGTTGATGTGATTTTACATGCAAAAAAATGCAGCATTCTGTACTTTTTTTTTTTTTTTTGTAACATCTGTGTGGAGGCAAAAGGGTTTGTTACAGGGTGGCCAATGTTTGTGTTGAGAGCATGCTCTCAGCACAAAGACCAAGCTGTCAAAGTTAGCTATTGGTCCAGACAAAAGATTGGAAGGCAGTGGGACCGGATTCTGATCATTTGACCACTGTAACATGATCACCAATCCCCCCCCTTCATTCAGCAATATTTAAAGGGACCCCCTGAGTGGGAAAGGGTCAAACGTGCATGAAATTACCACAATGCCACAACTAGCCTCATTAAAATATATAAAAACATTTTTTTGCATATGCATTCATACTAAGTCTATCAAATATGACATGTTCTTGACTGTAAGTTGGTTTTATTGTGTAAAAAATTAAAAATCCAGTTTGAAGAAAAACCTCCTCCATCAGGGTTAATTGGGAGCACAAGAATAACAAAATAATGGTAATGAAATAGAGATTTGAACCCAGCCTCTCAACCTTTTCAAAATGTAACCCTTGAAATAATTTTCTGGTCTCAGAAACTCCTGCTAATTGCTATATCTGTAGCTCATGGTGCGTTAGTGTGATTGTCACTAGGGGAATACTCCCTTATAAACAGCTGAAAAGATAAATGGTGCCAGTGGTTACTTGTCTGGTAGGCAGGAATTGTTCAGTGCTCAAGGAACCCTTAATAACTGCAACCCAACAAGAATTAGCAGAAGTAAATTTAAATGTCAATCACAAGAAAAACATCCTCATTTTCAAAGTATTTCATGAATCTGCTTAATTGGCTGCCAAGGTTAACCGGTTCCCCACCACTCTGTAGCAGAACTACTGCTACAGGGTGGCAGGGCTGCGCAAAATCACGTGTGTGTATATACGTGATTTTGCATTTCCGGGTAGGGGGCGCATACGTGCACCGTGCTACCCACGCAGCCATTGGCGGCTACAGCTGTCGATCACTGGGTCCTGGCTGGAGATTCCCCCACAGCACCCAGCAATTGCCGAGGAACAGTGAAAGGGGAGAGTTCTGTGTGTAAACAACACAATCTCTCCCCTGTCAGCACTGACATGCTGCTTTGTATTACTCTGCATAGCATGTCTGCTTAGTAAAGCACATACAGTAAAACAGCACACAGTTAACCGGTTGATTGCCCCAGATATTAACCCCTCCCTGCCCAGTGTCATTCGTATAGTGTCAGCCCTTTTTTTTTTTTTTTTTTTAGCACTGATCACTGTATTAGTACCATTGGGATGTCAGTGACAGTCGTGGCCCCCCCCACTGTCATAATGCCCACTGCAGTCCTGCTATAAGTCACTGATTGCTGCTATATATTCCGCCATTTTGTAGGCGCTATAACTTTCACGTAAGCCAATTAATTTACATGTATTGCGATTTTTTTTTTTTTTTTTTTTTTTTTGAAAAAAGACATGTAACAACAAATTTTGACCTAAATTTATGGTGAAAACACACACACACACACACACTTTTTTTGTTTTATAGCGCAAAAAGTAAAAACCGCAGAGGTGATCAAAGCAAGCTCCATTTGTGGGGGAAAAAAGGATATAAATTTCATTTGGGTGCAGTGTTGCATGACTGCGCCAGTTAAAATAACGCAGCGCCATATCACAGAAAATGGCCTGGTCAGGAAGGGGGGGTAAATCCTTTGGAGAGCAAGTGGTTAATGTAAAGGTCCAATAATGACATAGAGTGCAAAGGTTAGCAAATGGAATCTGAGGTACTGCTTAGCCCTTCTATAGAATCTTGCAAAGTCAGCTTGCAATACTTGATACAGCATGCAGGATAAACTGTACAAAAATATCTGCACACTTCTTGTCACCAACAATGTTGCAATTTCTGGAGCCGCTTTCAAATTGCACAGGAAGATATATGCTGAATACTGAATAATAATAATAATAATATGCTAACCAGTTTAATTCAGAGTGACACAGCTTGCAGCTTTAAAATTGATATTTGCTCTAGGGAACACCATTTGCATAGCATGCCTCTGACAGCCAGGGAAGCACAGTTTTGGTATCATTAAATCTAAATGATGATTTAGGAAGCAGGTTGTGAAATTATTTCACTGGCTTGTCATTGGAAAGCAGAACTCCAGGAAAACTGCTAAATAGAGTAGAACTTTTCAGATGAGTGACCTGACTTTTCTCTGCTACATTGAAGTAATACAGCTTGATCACCTTCTGGCCTTCTAATTAAATGCTGAAGGAGCAGCACAATAAGTCACTGTGCTCACTCTGCTCTCTTCTGTCAGTATTGTCTTTATCATCACATGTGCGTGCAATACAGTTGTGATGCAGCAATGCATATGTTGAACTTTTTACTGTGGTCTTGCACCCCATTTATTTGAACTGCCTACCACATCAAAGAACATTCATAAATAGGCAGGTAAATATATATTGTAGCACCAGTACTGGAAAACAATAAAGGCTGTGCTCTAACCTGTTATATAACTTGTTCATTTATTTGTGTATTTATGCAAACTATTTTATTTACTCAGGGCACAAATTAGGTTTAGTTACTGGAGTTCAATTAATGGTTTTGTGAATTTATATTTGCATAAATCTACCTTTTTTTGTTTTATGTAGTTTTTTTTCCACTTTTAAGATTTGCTTTTGTACGTATGTTTCCTTTTCTATTGCAGCAAAAAGAGAAAAGAGAATGAGCCCTCTCTTTCTCTATCAGATGATGAGAAGGACAGTAAGAAGGAAAGCAGGGATGAAGAGTTTAAAGGTCCCTTGGAGCCCAAAGAATATGCAGGTTTTCAAGGAATCAGCAGGCCCAGAGGAACATTTGTAAGTTGACAAAAAACCTGTTATATTGCTATAAAGGCTTAATATACAAATGAATGCAGTATTGTGAATTCATAGATATTTTGCGATCTGTAAACTCAGTGGTAAGGTAGATGTGGGCATTTCAGACGATTATCTGCACATGCTTGTTTCCGTTTTCTGTAGTGAGTGGGTAGAACACTAGTATATGTATCAATCAGGTTATATATTTAACTAAATTAGTAGTGCAGATCATTAACGTCAAGGTTTGTGAAAACAAAACCTAAAATAGGGACCAGTGAGTTCGGGACACTTCAGCTGCACCCTCCTTGGTTAGCTTGCTGTCATGCAGAGAATCTATTTCTGACATTGCTTGGAAGACAAACCATTCATACTAATACACAGACTGTGTGCTTTGTTGCAGCCGTAGCCTGTAGTGATGGATAAAACTGATTCCTGTTAAGATTTTAGGGGTTTTGTAAATGTGTTCATGTCACACAAATAACGCAGACAGGTGTTTTTTTTTTTTTTTCCCCCTTTTTGTGGAAATAAACCATCCAAAGTGTGCTCTAAAAGCCAGGGCACACGCATGTGCAGTTCATAAAAGGGAAGGAGACAAAACGTTCTAAACCCAATCAACCCAAATTAAAGTGCCATTGAACCCAAAAACCGAAATGTATCAGATTGCAACTTACCATTTCTTAGATGTGGTTGAATGTTCTTTTTTTTGGAATTTTTCATTTGGTAATCCTGAAAATAGCACACTTCCTGTCCCTAGATAGTTTTGCTTTCTCCTCCACTGTTGACTTGAGGGGATCCTTCTGTGCTTTTTAATAAGCTCTTCAGGAAGTGACAAGTGTATTTCTGGCAAGATCCACAGGAAATGTCTGTATTTGCTGAAAATGTTTTTGACCTTAAAAATACTAATGCTGCCACCATGTCGAAGGACTGATAAGTGGCAATATATACATTTTTCTTTGGCTCCCACCTCTGCTGGCGTGAAGTAGTGTGACACAAACAGGGGCACATGGAAAACAAGTAAAACAAGATAAGTAGCTGGAAGGCACTGAACTACTGTGTGGAGACATGAATGAAGTATTTTTGTGCACTTCATGTTAAAGCGTAAACAATGTAATGTGCTAAAACACAAATTCTACTGCACTCTCAGCTAGGCTCAATGTAGCAAAAAAACAAAAAAAACCTGACAGCTGCCTGCGCATTAATATAAAGTGTTTAGCATGTGGGCAGTGTGATTGAGCCCCCCATACATCTGGTACAGATATATTCATGTTTCGTATGCAGATTCTCTGTTTTTTGCAGTGTGGCTGCAGGTGTTGGGGAGAAAAAAAGTTTGCCAGCACCTGAGCTCAATTTAAACCAGCTGGCAGGAGTTTAAAGTGATAATAAGCCTAAAAACATTTTTACCTAATGCATTGCCTGCATTAAGGTAAAACACATTTTTAAGTTCCTTGTGTGATGCGGAAAAGAAGAGAGAAGAGATCAGCGCTGTGCATGGCTGCATCTCTTCTCCCCTCTTCACACAGGGACTCTTGACAGCAGTAAGAGCTAATGGCTCCTGCTGCTGTTCATCAAGTGTGATAGAGGAAATTGGGGGGCTGCTGTTTGTGTCTATGGAGCACGGCTCCATAGACGCACAGCTTGGGAGTGAGCACGCAGCATTTGTCCCCGTAGCAAGCTGCTTGCTATGTGGACAGACAAAGAGGAGGAGCCAAGATCGCTGGCGGGGGACCCGAGAAGAGGAGGATTGGGGCCACTAGAGCAGGCGAGTATAACATGTTTGTTATTTTAATTAAAAAAAAATCGGCCTTTAGTAACACTTTATTTCCTTCTGAGCCCTGTTTAGTATGCTCACCACACACCCCTTACCATCTGCCACCCCTCTACATACACTGTATAAACATTTTAACTTTTTTATTCAGCATTTTTTTTTTTTTAAATTAAAAAAGGAGAACTTCTGAATATTCATACACAGTAATCTAGAATTGTTCCTATCTAGTTGAAGAGGTATTTCAAACATGAGTTAGACATGTGTAAAATCCTAGATAAATAATTTAACAATCTATGATTAAGGGAAAGTTCACACTACTTGCGTTTTCAGTGTGCTTTTTTTTTCTGCATCCAAAACGCACAAAGTAGGTCATATGGTTGTCAATGTCCTAGTTCACATCAGTGCTTGCAGTTCCAATGCGTTCCGGATGCAGAAAAAAAACAGGCTGCATTCTTCCTGTACAGAACTGTACTGGAACGTGGTAAAATGCACTGGAACACACGTCCCAATTTAAATTCAATACAGGGAGAAAAAATGAACTGGAACGCATCAAAAACGCACATGCAGAAACACATCCGGAACACATCTGGACTTTGTTTCTATAGTGTGAACCGGCCTGAAGGGTCAGTTCACACTATAGAAACGCAGTCCATATGCATTATTGTGTTTTTTTTTTTTTGTTTTGTTTTGTTTTTTTTTTTCTGTATCCGGAATGCACTGGAATGTCAAGCACTGATGTAAACTATGACATTGACAACAATATAACCTACTTTCTGTGCATTTTGGATGCAGAAAAAAGGCACACTGAAACGGATAAAGTGTGAACTGGCCCTAAAAG
Organism: Staurois parvus; assembly: GCF_062004578.1. Classification (NCBI taxonomy): domain Eukaryota; kingdom Metazoa; phylum Chordata; class Amphibia; order Anura; family Ranidae; genus Staurois; species Staurois parvus. The sequence goes on along the minus strand of NW_028317961.1, from coordinate 11,704,932 downwards.
TATGAATGTAAACAGTGGCTGCTTTAACCTGTGTGTATAATGATAGCTTCCAACGCACTGACTCCAGCAAAAAAGTTAAAGTACCATACTGTTTATTTTCATATCCTTTTCTCTTAGATTACTTTTTATGTAAACCTATATTAGAAATGTCTGCTTTGAGGGCTGGTTCACACTAGAATGGCACAGGAACACGGTCCGCATTCGTGCGCGATTTTCAGCCCATTCACTTGAATAGACTGCAATCACTCTGGATTGCACCAAAAAAAGTGTATGCTGTACTTTAAACAACACACTGCAACCAAGTCGCATGGTACTGCGGTACCATGTGATCCGGTACAGGCAAACACACTATGTTTGCAATATGCATTTGGGGGGTTTATAGGAAAACATTGACACCCACACAGATTGCACACCCAGTGTGTTTTGAATGCGGTGTGAGAAATTCGCATTCCGTGGGTTCTGGTGTGAATGGGCACTAAACAAAAAATAGCCTTTTTAAAAATTTCCCATCTTTGCTTGTGAATGTTGGTAATGGTAGGTGGCCTTGAAAGCAAAGCTGCAGGTTCACTAGAGTACTTCCCTCCAGCAGCATAAACTGTCCTTTCTTCACTCCCTGATTGCTCCATTTAGCCAGTGGGAGCAAAGAAAATACTCAATACTTCCAAGAAGCAATTGAATCACTCCTGTTCCTCTTTTTGTTGAGGCGCTGTCTCATGCGGTTAGGGAGAGAGTCCTCTGCTCTGTGAATGCTCAGAATATAGTGATTTGGAGCTTAAAGCGGAGCTCCAGTCAAAATGTAAAAAAAAGTCAAGTCAGCAGCTACAATAGCTGAAGTTGCTGACTTTGAAAAAATAAACACTCCACCTGTCTTTTGATCCAGCAGGGTAATTGCCACAGCCGGACTCACTGGCCATCCTCTCGTACCGGCATCGTAAGTGTGGCACCCGGCTATGACAGCTTACGGCGGCGCTACACCTTGTGAACTGTCCCGTAGTCTCCTGGGACCTGTCGCATGTCCCAGAAGACTACAGGGTGGGGGACAACAATAACCTCTGCTGTAATCGTTTGGAAGCGGAAGTGGGAGCAAGTACCTGTCAAATTCGGGTACCCACTGCTCAAAGTTGCTAATTCTTCACAGGGAGTGAGGGATGAGGCCTTAAAGCTGGGCTTCCCCTTTTGGGTGGAGCTCTGCCTTAAATACTTCAGGACACCAAATATGAAATGTTCTAAAAAAAGTCAACAAAGTTTCTAGGATGTATCTTCTACAACTTGCTCCTCTCCCCCAGCTAATAATTGCCATATATTACAAAGCAGGAGACTGTCAAAATGTTCCTGTGTAAGTTGACACTTGTAAATGGTCTGAAAGTATTTACGGTTTTATTCATATGTAAATCAAATGTGTAACCATTTTTTTTTCTCTATAGATGCCTTGAAAATAATTTTTTTTCAATAAGAAAAATGTAATTGATATCTTAAAGCCAAGCACCATAAAAAAAACTTAAAAAAAAAAACAAAAAACCTGCCTACACTGCAAGGGTTCACAGGTTGTTTATGTCTAGGGCGGGTGTCGGCAACCCGCGGCTCCAGAGCCGCATGCGGCTCTTTTTCATCTTTGCTGCGGCTCCGGAGCACACTGCCCACCAGGTGACAGGCAATAGGGTTTCAGTGGTCGGCAAGCCGCGGATCGCAAGCCACATGCGGCTCTTCTGTGTGCCGGGCGCCCGCTCCCCTCCCTCCTCTCGGGCGGCCGCCTCAAAAGTCAGGACTCTTTTAATCCGGCCCGCAGAGCGTGGAACATTGGCTGTCAGGATGTAGGTGGGGCAGCCAGGATGTAGGCGGGGCAGCGTGACGAACTCCTCTCCTCTCCTCTCACAGTCTGCCCTGAAGACCGGAACACAGCGCGGGAACACAGCGAGAGGAACGCGCGGAGCAAAGGTAAGTGAATTGAGACAATATGGGGGATGAATTACTATAGGGGGGATGAATTACTATAGGGGGGATGAATTACTATAGGGGGGATGAATTACTATGGGGGATGAATTACTATAGGGGGGATGAATTACTATAGGGGGGATGAATTACTATAGGGGGGATGAATTACTATATGGGGGATGAATTACTATGGGGGATGAATTACTATGGGGGATGAATTACTATATGAGGGATGAATTACTATAGGGGGGATGAATTACTATAGGGGGGATGAATTACTATAGGGGGGATGAATTACTATATGGGGGATGAATTACTATATGGGGGATGAATTACTATGGGGGATGAATTACTATGGGGGATGAATTACTATATGGGGGATGAATTACTATATGGGGGATGAATTACTATAGGGGGGATGAATTACTATGGGGGATGAATTACTATATGGGGGATGAATTACTATAGGGGGGATGAATTACTATAGGGGGGATGAATTACTATGTGGGGGGTGAATTACTATGTGGGGGATGAATTACTATATGGAGGATGAATTACTATATGGGGGATGAATTACTATATGGGGGATGAAGCTAACTGCACGATCCTGTATATAGCATTAAGGTAAGAAACAATATATGCAGTGTCGGATTTGTTTTAAATGTTGCAATGGTTTTGCGGCTCCCAGTCTTTTTTTTCCCTTCGGAAACGGGTCCAAGTGGCTCTTTATGTCTTAAAAGTTGCAGACCCCTGGTCTAGGGGATGGGGTAAAGCCTTTTTACTCACGCTTTTACTCACCCTGTCTTCCGCAGGCTCTTTCGTGCTGCTAGAGCAGTTCCATCAGCCTCTTTCCTCTGCACTCTAGCAGTCTTGGGTCCTCTGACGTTATAAACATCAATGCAGGGACCATAGACCTGCACTGGATGTGAGGGCAGAGGGAGCCAGTGCACTGCTGGAGCGGAGGGGAGCACTGTCTGCTGAGGAAGCAGAGGTCGCCTAAGCTAAACATGCAGTTAATTGTTGCAGTGTGGGGGCAGCACCACTGCAATGGAGGACTTTTAGGTTCTCGTGGTTTAGCTTTAAACAATAGCAAAGTTATCGCCAAATAAAAAGACCCATAGTGCAAATGTAAAAATTGCTTAAGGTGTGAAAAGGTACAAGAGGTGAAGTGGTTTAACAGGACTGACTGACCTGTCTCCAAGTGGCTCCATGGAGCCTAAGTACCACTACCACTCAGTACAGTGCTCAGCCAGAGCCTTAGACTTTGACAGGCTGCCTGTGGTGGGGCTGAATGCTGCGATCTGTTCCCTCCAGGCGCACTAAAATGCTGGAAGAGACGCAATGCAGCTGGGCAGCCCTGTGTTTAAAGGACCCAAGTCTGTTGACCAGGGTACAGGTTAGCGCCATGGTAACTTTACACTGGTTTTGTTTGCTAAAAATTCAAATGGCGTTTCTTTTCCTTACATTAACTTTTGATTCTTGCACAGTAAATGCAAATGTCCTCCAGATTATCCAACATCATCATTTCAACCTGGGGATCTATCCAGAGTAGGAATATTTTTCTATACAATCTATGGCTGTAGTGAAAGGCAGGATAGAGTTATAACAGTTCTGTTCAAGCTTCTGTACTCATGATTTCAATACTCCTGAAGTGTTTACGTTTTGCTTCTATGCTACACTCCTATGGAGAATTGGAACTCCAGGAGCTCCTGGACCTAACAGTGCACCTTGGCTGTCACTGACAGCTGGATGGAGGTTTCAGCACTGGTGCTGGCAGGGTCCCGCAGGCTTCCTTGAGACTGTCTTTTTAAAAATCTGCTGGGACAAAAAGCCACTATTCCAACGAAGGTTTAAAATGATAGCTGAGACTCGAGTGGTTAAGCTATCTTCCAATTAAGCTGAATCATGCAAAGTGCATTTGGAAGTTGCAGAGCTGACCTAAGCAGGAGAAACGCAATAGAATTATGTAGTACAAGGATTACTTGCAGTGTGCAGAGACGTATCCAGCTATACAAAATTGTTTTCTATACACAGAAGTTACTAGTGTTTCTATTTGAAAATTGTTATTAAAAAACAAAATGTATCTTCTTTATTTTTTTTTATTTTTTTTGCTTCAAGCAAAAAAATGCATATTTTTAAATTCATCATATTAGTGCATTGATTTTGTTTAGTTTTTTATTTTAATATTTTTTTTGTCCTTTTGTCAACAATTAGTATTTTGTTTTAAATCAACCAAACTTGCCTATGCCCATTTTGAACACTCCGCCAATTAAACCAATTGTTTAGCAGTTTCGAATTAGAGGCAGAGGTCGTGCACGTGGGGTGTTTGCTGGGACAACTGCTGCTCCTGTGAATACAACGCCAAATTTCCAAAAGCGTCCTAAAGAGGAGGAGTGGGATCCAGAATATACCCCTAAAAGCAAGAAGTACTTCCTGGTGGGTGTTTGAGGCTTTACCTTTGCATGAACAGACTAGCCACAATGCAGTGCGTTAATATCAGATGAGCAGCTGTCTTGGCTCAGGCTTTAATAAAACTAGAGGGCAATAACTTTGATATGTATTTATGAAAAGTATTGGATTGTCCAGCTTCAAGCTAGTACTCATTGAAAGGATATGATCAAACATTTTGGGGGAGAAAAACCTTGGTTTCAAATGGTGTCCATATCAATTTTGTGTAAGGAACCTTTTTTTTTCTTTTAGCATTTGTTACTAGTAAAAATTTAATATAAAATGCATTGTTTTGATTTCCTATTGCTGACACCAAAAATGTTAGATATTCTGTTCTTGGCAGTGCAAAATTTTAATAAACACTCCTAATCTTAAAGCCCAAATTCATTTTAAATCGGCTAAATACATTCCATGTGCATCAAAAGTGTTCAGTCATTGTTTTCTTCAGAAACGGTCTGCCCCTTGCCAGCATGCTGCGGACAATGACCCTTGATCTCTGTGCAGAAGCAGTGACCTATCTACAGAGGTGTGACATTCCATATGTTAGAGCTCTCCAGTCAGCAAGGAGCATGAGCCTTTTCTCATTGCAAAGCTATTATGACTCAACGGGCATTGTGTCAAGCCTCTACAGTGAGACCAGAGCTTCCAGACAGAAAATAAAGGTTGTTCTTTGCCCCATTCCAGTAGGGGGCAGGCTTTTCTGTGCAACTGTGGCTGCTTTCTATTGAAAAAAAATGACTGAACATCTTTTGTTTTGATTCACCTGGTATATATTTGATACTGAAAGTTCAGCTGGGCTTGAAATGATAGCTTAATCTTGTAGATGAAGTGGTTTTTTTTTTCTGCTACAAATGCTTAAAAACAATTAGTGCTTCTGTTGTGTAAAATATACAGAAATCTACGTTAGTGAACTTGACTGTGTGCTTCACAAGATTTGGATGCATGTTGTAGGCCTTATATTAGTCTGCATATTAATCTGGGTTTGGCTTGTTCATCTAGCATGATGACAGAGATGATGGAGTGGATTACTGGGCAAGGAGAGCAAGGGGTCGTGGCAACTTCCAACGTGGAAGGGGACGATTTCCCTTCAAAAAGTCTGGAAGCAGTCCAAAATGGACCCATGACAAATACCAAGGGGATGGTCTTATAGAAGATGAAGATGAAGTGTTGGAAGACAGGCGTAAGGAGGAGAAGGTGGGTTATCGTGTGTTCCTTTTTTTTTTTTTAAATTAAGATTATTAGGGATTTTACAGTTTTACCATACAGAACAGTGCGATTTGTACAAATTACAGCACAAGCATCTCCCATAATCAAGGTCCAGAAATGTATGTTGGTCCACCGACTGCTTACATTTGTATGTCCTAAGTCAACAAAGGACAATTGTAAAAGGTGCACTGGTACGCTGTAACGGGGATCCGTACTGAAGGCAACATTTACTTTTCTGTGATAAGAGATCTAAAAAGCAGGGACAGATATAGATCAAAGAGTAGAGAGGATGTAGGAATACAAGGTTTAGGAAGGGAACTAAGGGTGGGGAGGGAGTGGTGCCCAGACCAATGAGGAAAACGGGCTACTATCATGAGCAAGGCATCAAGGAGTAGATTCCACCACTAAGTTTGTGGGGAAAACATTTCTTGGCACTAAAGCCCTAGTACAGTAATATATTAAGGGTCTCCAAATCTAAAATTGGTCTTGATGATCATATAGGTTTGCTGTTAGTTCCTTCATGCATTTCAGATATGTTATGAATGTGTGCTGAGATTTTGTTGGATTCCTGCAGCTGCTTGTAAGAATGAATTGCTGTTTTTCTTAAAGCTGAACTCAAGGAAACTGGGAAAAAAAAAACCCTTTGTACTGGGGCTCCCCTCGCACTGCAAGTATTACATTTTCGTTTTTGCCTGTGGTACAAGGAAAAAGGACATCTTACCTTATCCCTCGCTCCCACAGAGTTGTCCCCCAAAACATCTTTGGTTTGGCAGACCAGCTGGTGATGGCATCAGTGACATCGTGTACATTGCAGGGCTCACAGTCGTCCATTGCAAGTGAGGATGCCGAGGATGCCTCTCCAACCACATGGAGAGAAATGACCGCCAACTGCCTGAGGAACTGGGGATAAGGTAAGTAAGAGTCTCTTCTTTATCATACAGTACAAGGCACAGGCTGTCAATCATATCGGATTGGTTATAAGCTGCACCTGCAGATGATTGGACACTGGCAAAGCTACTCAAAACGTTAACTCTTCCTCATATAGCCCCTCCCACCATATGATCCTCACGGTTTTACTATTTCTCTTTATTTGATGGAATCATCTTTCTGTGGGAGAAAAGGTAGCTTTTAGTAAGAGCAGTGCCAGGCCACTGTGACAGAAGATGTTAGTTTTCTGGATCAGTATCCCCAGCTTCATGCCACGTGGACTGCATCCAGACAGCTCACAAAGATAGCAGCGGGGCTGGCCTGTAAAACTGCGACTGCACTGGACCCAGCACACAGGAGATACATCTGGGTACCTGGTACAGGCGCATCTCCCCTGATTTTACGCTACAGGTCCAAGGCCAATGTTACAGACCAGGAATTTGCAATCTCTACCCCAATCATTCTTGGGCCTTCAAAAGCCACCCTTTACCACCAATGGATTTCCCAGATTGGTACATTTTGTCATGGTGGTACCTGCCACCAGAAAAGCAACGTGGTTTTGTGTCCAAATGCTTTTATTTTACCTAGAGAGGTGTCTGGCTTCCACTTAAAGGATTTTGTTTTTGCCCTTTTTCCTAAGTGTGAGCTTTAAGTGTTTACTTGCCTCCATCAGAAAATCTGATCCTCTTTGTTTCGTCAAAGCCAAATAAAGTCTTCTGTATTACGTTCCACCATTTGCAAGGTGGATTAGCAAGATCACTTATGATGCCTGATCTCTGAAGGGTAAGGAGCTTCCCTTCTGATTAAGGCTTATTCTAATAGATGTTTCTTTTGTTGTGCGTGAGTGAGAGACAGCGACCTGGTTTTCTCTACATGTATATTTTCTAAGCTTTACGAATTGATGTTCAGGCTTCATTTGATGCCAGCTTCGGCCATTACGTTTTGCAGGCTGTCATTTGAACTTGGCGTGGGCTTGTTTATTTGTGTCTCAAATGTTTGAGTTTTTCTTGCCTATGCTCACCTCCATTACTGCTTTGGGATGTCCCATCTTTTATAATTGAAAGACTGTATCTTTTACTGTATAATAAAGAAAACTGGATTTTTTTTTTATGTACCTGCAAAATCCTTTTCTTGGAAAACCGTTCAGGACAGCTTTGCCCGTTTTTTTTGTTTTTTTTGTCTTTGCTTTCTTAGGAGTGTTAAAATAAACTATAGGCAAAACTGTAATTTTTGTTTGTTTTTTTTTTTTTGTTAGGGAGGTTAACCTTTAGCGCTACACTGTGTGTTATTTTGTTTATTTACTTATTGGGTATAAGGTTAGTGTTAGCAGCTTTTAAGGTCAGGGCTACATTTAAGTGCAGGAGGATCCTCTTTTATATTTAACCTCCCTGGCGTTATTTCCTAGTGTAGCTCGTGGTAAAGTTTCAGCACCACAAGGTAAAGTTTCAACACCACAAGCGGTAACCCCGAGCTACACTCGGGAATACCCTGCAGCGTTGCTCCGGGATCTCTTCTACACTTACCTTGTCCTGCGCTCCCACGATGTCCCCCCTGCAGTGTCCCTGGCAATGTCCTCCGGCCGATGTCGGCATCTGTCTTCCAGGTTCCGTTCCTTGCGACGTCGGGACGTACGGGGATGGAACTGGCGGGAAATTTGAAAATTTTAAAAGTGACATTCACTAAAATCTCATAGTAAAACATTGCTGTATCAAACCATTTCACACACATTTTATCCCGAGTGCTTTGTCCTGTGCCCTGCCTGCATTTTTACTGTTCTTTCTGCCTGGAAACTTAGAAATGTCCATGGCGTCTAAAAAGCGTCCCTTTAGGTCAAAAGCTGTTTTAGACCAGCTAGAGAACAGCGATAGTAAATTAGAATCGGTTGCAGAATTGAGTGATAATGATTTGTGGGGAAATTCATCATCAGACACTGAAAATGATTTTGCGACTTTGCTCAGTGATGTGCGAACTTGGCGCTCTATTTCAAATTTCAGTGTTTTTGGTTTGATTATATTATTGAATTAAATTTATTATTACATTATTATTTTTTATGATTATTTATTAAATTATAATAATTATGATACCCGGAATGTTTACTAGACTCTTGTTTGGACAGATTTCAGTGAGTTATTCCTAAAAATTACAGGCCTACAATAAAAAAAACTACATATTTCCATGCCAAAAATGTACCGCTTTGAGCACAGAAATACTGACATAATCAGACCACTAGGGAGGTTAAGTCCTATCAGTTTGTTTCCATTTGTGTCCCATAGGGGAGATTTCCCTTTTTTCAACTTTTTTCTGTCACATAGCCAAAACAGGAAGTGAGAGGAAATCCCTTTTAATTCCATTCGGCCCTCCAGGTCACCAGAACTAGTGTCCCCATTGGAAGAGTTCCCTTCTGTTACCTTTCTGGGGACAACCCAAAATTTGTCCTGTTTATTGTCATCATTGAAAGTGAAAGTAAAAATAAAATCCCAAATAGAACAGGTGAATCTCGCTAACTGGAGCAAAGACGGCAGTAAAAACCTACTGGGTGTTCTAATCCATCTCCACTCTTTCCAATACTTAAAGCTGTAAAGTATAACACCTTTTTTTGTTTGGCTTTGCCAGTGTACAGTAACCTGATGTTATGATTGACAGCCTCTGTTCTGTAATGTACTCCAAGGTAAGGATTTTAAATGTATGTAAAAAATCTAATATTTTTCTCATGCAGTAGGCATCAAGCATTTAACCTTTGCAGTGTGCAGGGAGCCCCACTACAAAGGACGTTTTTTCTCCAGTCCCTTGAGTTCAGCTTAAATTTGAACACTGTGAACTGCCACATACAGTTTTTGTCAAACGTGCCTTTTTTTTTTTTTTCAAAGAAAGTAATTGTAATATATATTATTCTATAGGATGTAAGCTTACAAAATAATGAATGGTATATTTTTTCTTTGTTACAGGAGTGATGTATTTGGAAAAAGAGTTGGTACCACACCAAGATGTTTTTATTTTGCAGTTTGTCAGTGTGATCAACAGAAAAAAAAATCATTTTCGTTTTTGTTGCCACGTGACAAATCACCACAATTTTAAAAAGACATAATTTTTCCGTAGTGTAATTGTACAGCAAGACTCCAGAAGAAAGCTGATCAGTCTAATTGTTTAAATTGTGTTCACTTTTAAGAATCTGCTTTTAAGTGTCTGTTGATTGATTGTTTCTGCCATGGATTATGATGCACATTGTGCAGTTTTTTTCTCTTCTATGTTAGTTAATACTTTTAGAGTAAAGATTTTGTTTTGCAAACAATTACAAAGTTTGTAATTGAAAAAGATTGTTAAAAATATATGAACTAGACGTATGGATGATCAATTGAGTCCCTTTTTATTGTGATTTGAATTTTCATGTATTAACAAAAAAAAAAATCAAAATTAGATGTATGACAATTACATTACAACAAGCATGAAATAGTTCAGTAGGGATGGTGATATATAGAATAGTGAAAGCGGAGCTTTGGTCTGGGGGAAAAAAAAATTAAAAGTTAGAACCTACAAATACTGTAGCTGATGACTTTTAATAAAAGGACAGTTAACTATCAAGGGATCCAGTGCTGTTCTGAACAGGGATGGTTCTTTGCTGGTCTTCGGGTCCCCAGGTCGACCATCTTGAGCACGAGAAGTCGGCTGTGACTTCCTATGACTTCACAGCCAGATCCCCACTGTGCATGTGCAAGTCGCACTGCGCTTTCTGAATGGACCTGCAGCCTCCTGGGATATGTCAGATGTCCCAGAAAGTGCAGTCCTCTGGGAAGGAGGGCAAACTTTTGCTCAGTTTGCCTAGGCAAGTAAAGTGAAAGTTGCAGTGGGTGCTTGTCAGAACTAGGTACCTGCTCCCTAACCCCCCCAAAACAAACCTTCCAAATATTGGGAGGAGGAAAAGCAGAACTTGCCCTTTTAAAGCGGAGCTTCACCCAAAAAGGGAAGTCCACTTTTGCCAGGGAAAAAAAAATGTAAAAAAACAATAGCGACTCAAGTCATATTGTAATTGAATGTTATTAAAAATTACCTTTGCGTTTTAATCTGCAACAGTGTACTTGCAATATGGCTACCGGGAGGAATTCTGTACACAGATGATGTACAGAACGCCTCCTGAAACTAATTTCCCAGAGGTCTGCACTAAGATACAAGTGTTTGGCATCTCCTCCAACAAAAATGTCATTTTTGGTGAGATACTCCCAAAGAGAAATCTCATCTACAGGGATGCAGACCTTGCAGGTGCAGCAGCTGATCGATAATAGAATTGCCCCAATACAGATTAACCCTCACATAGACACAGACAAATAGCTATTCAGAATAACAAAAGGTAGGGATCTGCAACAAAATTTGTTTAAAATCCTTGCAATGTGTCCATAGATCACCCAGAGGGGAATTTTTTTTTCCCAACAAAAGTGGAGTTACTCTAAATTTGGAGTTTATTCGTGTAATGTTCACCAATTTTTAATCATAACCAAATAACTTTAATGTCCACATGGCTGTGTTATAAACAGCTTAACTTCTACAAATGTGAATGTCAATTTTAGGGCTATCCTTTTGTTACCAGATAGTACAGTGTTATTGATTACTTTTCACATAAAATTAATAATAATCAATTTTGAAACTCAATCCTCCTGACTAGCAAATAACCCCGCAATCCATTCCAAACATTTGTTTTACATACAGAGCAAATATTTGCTACATTTGCAATTAAATATGTGAGAACATACCACCACACCATCTTCATAACTTAGGTTGATTTTTGATCTAGAGGAGCACCTTAATTTAAATTTGACCTATAGCCATATTAGTGTATAATATACCCATTTGCTATGTGTTAAACTGCATTTAAGGCTCCATATGCTCATAGGAACTTCAGCAGTACCATCTTGTGGATAGTCTGTCACTTACCACATTGTCACTACAAATAAGAGCAACAACATTGCTAATATTACCCCCCCCCCCCCCCGCATGGAGAGACCATAACACTGACAAACACCCCCCTCCCCCACTATAAGAGCCTGATATTGACCAACAACACCTCACCTGAGAGAGCCTTCCACTACCATCACCCCCATGCACTGGCAACCCCCCACCCACCCCAGTGAGAAAGAAGACACTCACCTACACAGCGCCGGACATCCCTGGGAACAAGAGTCAGGCTCTGCATACACCATCAGGCAGCCCTCAGCCTCTCTCAGATCCTACCTGATGCCCATGCTGTGTGTGTCCTTTCCTCCATCCCTTCTTTTGGGGGGTGGCGCTGCCCCCCTGAAAAATGCCACCCTAGGCAAATGCCTTGTAAATATGCCCCTGGTCCTAATGCAAAATTGGGTATAAGTGTGGAGAAGGAGAGAGTATGTGAGTGAACTTAATGCGGAGTTCCAGTTAAATAAAGTCTGCAGCTACAAAATCTGTAGCTGCTGACTTTTAAAATACAGACCCTCACCTGTCCCTTGGTCCAGCGGTGCCCTCACCATAACTAGTTTCACCAGCTGTCTGCTCTTCCTGACACCTGCATCTTTAATGTGGGTACCCGGCTGTGACAGCTTTCGGCTTCACATCTGAGTGCCCACTGTGCTTTGTGAATGATCCTGTGGCCTTCTGGGACCTGTCACGTGTCCCACAAGACTAGGGGGAGGATAACTTTCTCTTCCGGTCACCTTAGGCGATTGCACCTGAAGTGAGATCGGGTATCTGTCAAATTTGGGTACCAGCTCCCTAAAGGTGGCAATCCTTAATGGAGGACAAAGTCTTAAAAGCGGAACTTCCCCTTTTGGGTGGAACTTCACTTTAAACCAAGCATCCCAAATGCTAAAATTCCTCTGTTAAGTGAGCTTCCCTCTCTCTCCAAAAGGGAATTACCAGTAGACTTCCAATGATTTTGGGTCTGTGGCAAGAGAGAAATACATTTTTGAGCCATTAATTTACAGGCTATGAAGAGCAATCTGGTAATATGTTATGGAGTCAATTCAGCTCAACATTATTAGGTAGGATACCAAGAATCCCTATTTATTTCAGGTACCTATTTAGCACCGTCAATTTACACAGCGCTATACATATATATTGTACATTCACATCAGTCCCTAACCCTCAAGGGGTGTACAATCTAAGGTCACTAACTTACATTCATACATACACATACTAGGGCCAATTTAGACAGGATCCAATTAACCTTCCAGCATGTTGGAGTGTGGAAGGAAACTGGAGTACCTGGAGGAAGCCCATGCAGGCACAGGGAGAACATGCAAACTTCAGGCAGGTGGTGCCGTGGCTGGGATTTGAACCAACTGCCGGGTGGAAGTGCTGACCATTTATTTATGGATCTATCTATGGAAGTAACATGAAAATGTCATGAATGGATTTAAACTGTTTATTCTCAGTATCTAGAGAGCTTTGGATGTTTCTACAACATGTGAATAAGAGTCCCACAGCTATGCTTCATCTAGTACATTCAGGGGAAGAGATGTGCCCCCAGCTTTTAATCTCTTCTTAGATGGATGGTAGACCGTATAGACTAACAGTTGAGTGAGTTTTGTGTTGGAGACAAGGTAGTGAGAGGTATGGGTTCAAGAGCTGCAGCCCATTCCATAGCTGTGAGGATATCTACATTTTCTTGCCATTTTGCTTCACTATTTTCTGTTGGTTGGACTTGGTGGAGAAAAGGGTGCTATCCTGATCGGGGATGGATGAGATCAAGAGTAGGAAACAGGTGTGTTTGTGCATTTGGGATTGTATAACATGTCCCAAATGCAAATATTGCAGAAAGAATGCTATGCTAAAGAAAATTCATTTTGCGTGGCCTGATAGGTTTTAGTATGTTTGTCATGGATATACAGTGGGGATCGAAAGTTTGGGCACCCCAGCTAAAAATTTGTATTAATGTGCATAAAGAAGCCAAGGAAAGATGGAAAAATCTCCAAAAGGCATCAAATTACAGATTAGACATTCTTATATTATGTCAACAAAAGTTAGATTTTATTTCCATCATTTACACTTTCAAAATAACAGAAAACAAAAAATTGCCTCTGCAAAAGTTTGGGCACCCTGCAGAATTTATAGCATGCACTGCCCCCTTTGCCAAGCTGAGACCTGCCAGTGTCATGGATTGTTCTCAGTCATCATCTGGGAAGACCAGGTGATGTCAATCTCAAAGGTTTTAAATGCCCAGACTCATCTGACCTTGCCCCAACAATCAGCACCATGGGTTCTTCTAAGCAGTTGTCTAGAAAACTGAAAATAGTTGACGCTCACAAAGCTGGAGAAGGCTATAAGAAGATAGCAAAGCGTTTTCAAATGTCAATATCCTCTGTTCGGAATGTAATTAAGAAATGGCAGTCATCAGGAACAGTGGAAGTTAAAGCAACATCTGGAAGGCCAAGAAAAATATCAGACAGAACAGCTCGCAGGATTGTGAGAAAAACAATTCAAAACCCACGTTTGACTGCACGATCCCTCCAGAAAGATCTGGCAGACACTGGAGTTGTGGTACACTATTCCACTATAAAGAGATACTTGTACAAATATGGTCTTCATGGAAGAGTCATCAGAAGAAAACCTCTTCTACGTCCTCACCACAAAAATCATCGTTTGAACTTTGCAAATGAACATATAGACAAGCCTGATGCATTTTGGAAACAAGTTCCGTGGACCGAAGAGGTTAAAATTGAACTTTTTGGCCGGAATGAGCAAAGGTACGTTTGGAGAAGAAGGGGCACAGAATTTAATGAAAAGAACCTCTGTCCAACTGTTAAGCATGGGGTTGGATCAATCATGCTTTGGGGTTGTGTTGCAGCCAGTGGCACAGGGAACATCTCACGAGTAGAAGGAAAAATGGATTCAATAAAATTTCAGCAAATTTTGGATGGTAACTTGATGCCATCTGTGAAAAAGCTGAAGTTAAAGAGAGGATGGCTTCTACAAATGGATAATGATCCTAAACACACCTCGAAATCCACGGGGGATTACATCAAGAGGCGTAAACTGAAGGTTTTGCCATGGCCTTCACAATCTCCTGACCTCAACATAATTGAAAATCTATGGATAGACCTTAAAAGAGCAGTGCGTGACAGACAGCCCAGAAATCTCAAAGAACTGGAAGACTTTTGTAAGGAAGAATGGGCAAAGATACCTCAAACAAGAATTGAAAGACTCTTGGCTGGCTACAAAAAGCGTTTACAAGCTGTGATACTTGCTAAAGGGGGCAGTACAAGATATTAACTCTGCAGGGTGCCCAAACTTTTGCAGACGCCATTTTTTCGTTTTCTGTTATTTTGATAGTGTAAATGATGGAAATAAAATCTAACTTTTGTTGACATATTATAAGAATGTCTAATCTGTAATTTGATGCCTTTTGGAGATTTTTCCATCTTTCCTTGGCTTCTTTATGCACATTAATACAAATTTTTAGCTGGGGTGCCCAAACTTTCGATCCCCACTGTATGATATGGTTGATAAAAGAGCCAGGTTGTCAAGTAGCGAGCCAACTGTTGCATTCCTAAGTCAGTGGGGTTTCCCGCTGACAGCTCATTGTAAATAAAAGAATTGCTGGCAATAAAAATTTGAGGAAAAACAAACCACATGGGGATTGTTCCCCCAATCCATACCAGGCCTTTCAGGTCTGGTACAGATTTTAAGGGCAACCACATGCCTAAATGTAAGAAAAAAAATAAAATAAAACCTGTGTAGGGTTGCCCCCTGCCAAATCCATACAAGACCTAAGATTGTGAGGGGAACCCCAAGCCAGATTTTTTAAAAATTGCATGGGGGTCACCTCCATACCAGCCCCTTATCTGAAGGGGATGGGTGGGAGAGAATGAGCGAGCAGGGGGACTTGGAATCTGGAAGCCTATCTCCCCCCCCCCCCCCCCCCAGGTGAATGACTTGTGGTAAATGATGTGCAATGTACCCCACAAAGTGTCAAAAATGTAAATTAAAAAAAAAAAAACACAGTTTTTGACAAGTCCTTTATTAACCACTGCCCTGTAGCCAAAAGACTGCTACAGTGTGGTTGTCTAGTCCTGGGAGGGTGACTATAAATGTCCTCCCAGAACTGCACCGTTGGGGTGTGCTCTGTGATCGCTGTGTCCTTTGCTTGCCTGCCAGGCTAAGGGTCTGGTATACAGTGAGTATAGAAAATAATCCCCCCCTTAAAATCACATTTTGTTGCTTTGCTGCTTGAAGTGAAGACACAGTTTTTGTTTTATCCAGCTGTATTTACTCAGTGCAACTTCTAAAATCCAAGCGAAAGATCTAGCACCAACATGTCAGAAAAACAATAAAACAAAATGTCAAAAACTAAATCACTGAGTTGGAAAAAAAAAATCACCCCTTTCTAAACTTGACTTGTAAATGCCGTTAGGTGTAGCTAATCAATGGCACACAAAGCCATTCACCTTTCAACTCTGATCAGCTGTGGCCATTTTGCTTACCTCAGCATGAAAAGCTTTCCTGGAGTATTTCACTCCCTGGTAGTACAAATGAAGCAAACAGTCAACTATGGGTGGCAAGGCACTGTCAAAAGATCTCTGGGGGAAGAAGTTGAGGACAGGCCCAAGTCAAGAGATGGATACGAAAAAAAAATGTTAAAGGTGTTCTCAATGCCTACAAGCACGGTGAAGTCTGTTATTAAGAACTAGAAGGGATTTGGTACAACAGACACTCTCTGAATCAGAACATCACTCCAAACTGACTGGAAGAGCCAATTGGAAACTGGTCAAAGAGGCTACCAAGAGACCTGCAGGAATTTATGACAGAGTGGTCACTGTGTACAAGTGACTACAATATCACAAATTCTCCACAAATGTGGCTTGCACGGGAGGGTTGCAAGAAAAAAAGCCACTGCTCAAAGGCTACATGCAGTCATAACTGAGCTTTACCAAAATGCACCTTGAAGATTGTGACGCACATGGAAAAAGGTGTTATGGTCATGTGAGACTAAAATTGAATCATTTGGCCTCAACATTAAACGACATGTCTGTTGGATATCCAATCCAGCTCACCATCCAAATAACACCATTCCTACAGTAAAGTATGGAGGTGGGAATTTCCTGTTATGGGGCTGTTTCTCTGCAGCATTAACCTCTTGCCGTCCGCCTGCTGTTTATAAACGGCAGGGCAGTGGCAGTCCAGGGTCGGGTTGCCGTCCATAAACGGCACCCGCCTGTTCTAGCTGTGCGCGCTCCCTGGGAGCGCGCACCACCGCGATCCGGTGCCCGCTGTGTCCTCCGGACACAGTGAAACACCGATCGTCGGACGGGACCTCTGTACGAGGTCCCGATCATGTGATCACTAATTGGCGAATCAGTGATCACATGCAAAGTAGTAAGCAAGATGTCACTTGTGACATCATTGCTTACTATGTGTGAAATCTGTGAATGATCACAGAGGTCACATGGTACAAGGCTATTCACAACAGCCTTGTACCATGTGACAAGCTGTGACCACTCACAGCTCACTCAGTAATTCTCAATGACTGCAGGAATGCAGACAGAAAGAGAAATGATTGCTTTTACATCCTATATGGGTGTAAAAGCAATCAGTGTAAAAAAAAAAAAAAAAAAAAAACATCACCACCCTCCACAAGTAGTACAGTGTCACCATGGTGACCGTGTACTGCTAGGGTGACAGTATATAAAAATAAAAAATAATAATATAAAAAAATAAAATAAAATGTAAAAAAAAATGTTTAAAAATTATAATTTTTGGTTATAAACTATTTTGGATTTTTTTTTTTTACTAAAAAAATAACGGAATAAATTTTGGCTAAGATTTATGATGAAATATTATTTATTTGCAAAATTTTATTTAAAAAACACTTTTTTTCAAATTTTTTTAACTTTTTCATTTACATAGTAAAAAAATAAAAATCCCAGCGGTGAATAAATACCACCAAAATAAAGCTTTATCTGTCTCAAAAAAATGGTAAAAAATTCATATGGGTACAGTATTGCATGACCGCACAATTGTCATTCAAAGTGTGATAGCGCTGAAAGCTAAAAATTGCCCTGGACAGGAAGTGGTTAAAGCACTTGACAGGATAAAAGGAAAAATTGATGGGGACAAAATACCATCTGCCCTCTGCCAGAAAGTTGTCAACCTTCTAACACGTAATGACCCAAAGCACACAGCAAACATTGACAGCTGATGCATCATCCGTTGCTAAGGACATTGCGGTCCTAAATGCTGGCAAAAAGAACAGTAAATAAAGTTTTTATCCATTTTTTGTTTTTGTGGTTTTTGAGTGTCTAGTGTGCATGGAGACTCGAGGTTATCCATACTCTTACAAGAAAAGGTAGATCTAAGTGACATAACACTCAGCCTGTTGTATAGGCTAAGGGTGCATTCACACCTGTGATTAACACCCAGAGATTACATTGGAGAACCCCAATGGGGGTTCCCACCAATTAGCTGCGAGTAAGCAGCCCTATTTAAAGCAATGGAAGGCTGCCAGCTCTCACAGCTACTTGTGCCCTCTTGCATGTATTAACTCATGCTGCAATCACATAGGAGTCATCAGCCCAGGGCGCATGTGATGGCAGCATGAATGATTACATGTGAGTGGGTGCTATTCGCTGTAAAACCTTGTAGCCTTCTATTGCTGTTGGGATTCTTGTATGTAATCACCAGCAGAGTGCATTCGCAAGTGTGATTGCAACCTAAAAGTAATGGCGCATCATTTTTGTTATCTTACCAATCCTAAAATTTCAGCCCTTCTAATGTTCTCTGCCAGGGGCTTTTCTCACATCCGAAAATGCTCTAACTTATCAGATGTATGGGGGTGATATAAAGAATTAATGGCACCCGCATGCATCTGCTAAATAGCAGTGTGGTTTACTCACATAGATGTGAACCTAGCCTTAAACCTAATGGAAAGAGCAGGGAGGGGACAAATGGCACTTCTGCTTTGCACCTCTAAAGCGAAAGAAGAAAGTTGACATGTTCAATGAAATTCTGGTGATGGGAATGGTATGACTCTATACTATAGAGTAAGTAGATCCATTGCAAAACGTGATCACCAAAGCCATATTTTTTCTTTGATATACCCATTCTAAAGTCTTAGCAGTAGCCAATGATGGGATAGCTGTATCCCCCTAATTAATAGTAGGAATTTGTAGATTCAATAACGCAACTGGGGCTTTATTGTTAGCCTCATTAAATGCCCTTTTTAGTTACTTCACAATCAGAAAAAGAGTACCATATTCTATATACAACACCAATAAAAAAAAAAAAAAATTGGGCTGCTGTGTAAAATCAACATCAAACGGTGCAATGATTTGCAGATCTCATAAACCCATATTTTCCTTTTTTTTTTTGTATAATCTTTCTTTATTGAAGACATTTTCAAAACAGAATACAAAGGAACATATAGGATGAGCAAAGAAAAGAAAACCAGCAAAAAAACAAAATTGTAATCACAGCAAAACAGACATGTAGCCATTCAACGAAATGCCCCATACACCTCCTCACCGTGAAGGCAGTGAGAATTGGCGTAATCTAAGCACCAAGGGCACCAGAGACCACACAGGAGATACATCTGCACATGGCCAGTGGTCCCCAAGGCGACAAGATGGCTGTGACCAATAAACTATGAAAGCAGAACAAACATGAGAAAATAAAAAAAAAGTAAAGGAAAATGTCAAGGGCCACACAGTAGGCCACCTTAATACAAAACATGATCACAGGGCATGAGATGCATAAGACGGGGAAACAGTGGGTAAGTGTGCAGTAAAATAACTAGATGTCCTGAAGATACTTTGCGGATTGTCTAGTCGCTAAGGCAGTGAAGTTCAGTGGTCATGGGACAACATTCATCAGTGGAAGGGGTCACTAATCAATGGTACTGAATCTAAGTGAAGGGCTAGGATTTATAGAGAGGCGCCTCCAGAGGGAGGGTCGTCTTGGCTTCCTAGTTCCATGGAGTAGTACAGCCAACCAGACCAGGTATCATGAAATTTCTCAGGATCATCTCTAACTGTGTTGTCCCAACGTTCAGCTTTGTAAATCTTTTCTACCTCTTTCCTCCACTCTTGAACAGTAGGGCACCGAGACTGTTTCCAGAATCTTGATATTAAGCACTTGGCAGCATTCAGAAGTTGCAGGGTAACACTATGTTTATAAGATTTGATAGAGGAAGGGGTAGCGTGGAACAAGTAATGCAGGGGGGTAAATTCAATAGACTTATGGGTCATTCTCTGTATCTAAGGGGAAATATCTCTCCAAAATTTTTGGATCTTGGGACAATACCACCATAGATGCAATAAGGTGCCTTCATGCGAGTGCATCCCCTCCAACAACTATAGTTAGCCCCAGGGAAAATCCTAGCCAACCGTGAGGGTGTCCTATACCATCGAGATAAAAATTTATAGCATAACTCTTGCGTCTTAGAGCTGATGGAGGAGACATGGGATAATTGAATAATTTTCTGTAACTGGTGGGGCATAAATTCAAGACCTAACTCCGCTTCCTATTCCCGAACATAGTAGGGAGTAGTCTGGGAGAAAATCAAGAGCAAACCCTTGTACAGGTGAAAGATTAAATGTTTAGATTGCCCAAGGTCCATACACATAAATTCGAAAGGAGTTATCGAGTCATGCGGACGCACCCTAGGAAGTAATTTCTGGAAGAAATCATGTAACTGTCGATAGTGCCAAAAGTCCATGGGGAATGTCCCAAAGGAGCCTCTCAGTCTGTCCAGGTGCAGCAAGCGATCAGTTGGGGCCAATGTCATACACAGAATATTCCCCTCCCTGCCTCATGCATTAAAATAACTATAATCTTTAACAGAGGGATGGACCACTCTCCAACCATCCACCAGGTGAAGGTCTTGTAAGTGTTTCCAAAAATGTTTAAGAGCTTTAAACGATAAAGATGATTTCCCTGACGTATCCAAGTGCGGGTCCGAGGAGAGATTGAAGTCCCCCCAAGTATGAGAAGTTCCTCCTTAAAATCAAGGAGCCTCCTCTACACTGAAGAAAAAGTCAATGGTACAGGAATTGGGAGCATACACATTAGCAATAGTGAATAACTCATTGTTATTAGTGCCCTTAAGAAATAAGAATCTACCTTCCAGGTCAGCTAACTGAGCAAGGGGTAAAAGAGAACATGACCTAAGGACTGCTACCGCCACCCCCCTTGCTTTAGGGAGTGGAGAAGGGCATAAAAATCAGTGGTTAAATATATACAGTGGGAGGTTGGGCGTGGAAGTCGCCATGAAGTGGGTCTCCTGGAGTACCAGTATTATCGGCCGTAAGCGGCGAAGTTCCTGCCACAGTTTCCCACATTTAGATGGTGAGCACATGCCGTGGACATTATAGGAAACTACCGATGAGGACGCCATTCTGTCAGTCATGGGTGAAGGCTAGGATCCGCTCCCCAGGAGACCCAGCCCAGGGGACAGCACATGAACCAAAGGCAACACTTATCACACCCCAAACAACAAACCACCAGCTGCACTTGTGATCAGTCATAAAAAAGTGACACATAAAACATAATCCAAACATAGAGAAATAACAGTGAACCAACATAAGAGTCCGCCAACTGAACCAGAGAAATAGAGGGTTTGGACGTGGACCCCATTGGGTATCCGGCCAATGGCCCTAAAAGTCTGTAATCTACAGTATTATCTCCTAGTAACGGAGATTGTCCTACTTGGGGGAAGCGGCCAGCCACGAGGGGGAGACAACAGTCCCGACTAGGACTAAGAGTAACACAAAAAACAGAGGTAAAGAGCAGGGAGGCCTACAAAGTCGGGCATAAATCCAACTCTGCATAATAAAATCGTTTGTAAACAAAAGAAAGGACAAAGAGTAGACTGAAAAATAACAGTACAGCTTCAAACAATGTGTACAGTATTAACAAGGCACAATTGAATTGTACAATTCAGAAAGGCACAATCATGTAGAAAGGGTAAAAAAGAAGAGAAAGAAAAAGAGAATAGATCTTAAGTACATGAGAAATATAAATGAAAAAGTAGGCTGAATGATATATCTGTCAACAGGACACGTCAATCAACCTTCAAATGGAATGCCTCTATTCATGTAGTAAATGTCTATGAACCTTCCGTGATTCCCATTTACTATCAAACAAGTGCATCTTGTCCAGTAAGGTATAATGAAATCGCTCCATTAGCATCACAGCATCAACTCTATGTAAAACAGAGGCCAATGGTACAGTGATAGATTTCCAATGTAGGGCAATAGCCCACAAAGTAGAAATACAAATAGTATGTATCAATCTCATTACATTATCAGGAACCCCCGGGATACGAGCTCCCAATAGGCAAGACTGTATAGTCAGACGTACCGGAACACCCTCCAGTGAAGTCACCAACTCAGATATCCTGCGCCTCACCAAGGATAAAGTTGGGCAAGCCAAAAACGTATGTACCAAAGTACCGGTGAGGCCGCAGCCACGGAAACATAGGGGAGACGTTTGCGGGTACAAAACGTGTAGCCTTGACGGGGTATAATATCATCTGGTTAATACCTTGAGGGCAGTCTCACGGACATTAAGAGATCGAGAGCTCTTACATATGTTATCCACCATGGAATCCCAATCCTCATCCGAAAAAAGTAATACCACTATCCGCTTTCCATTTTTGTCTATATAAAGGCGGTGTGGGAGAGAGACTGACCAGGAATTGGTGATACAGATCAGAGATGAGACCTTTGCCCCTGGGAGAGTCACGGCTAATACATTCAAAGAACGAAATCGGAGATGAAGGTATAAGGCCAAAATGTGAGTTAAAAAAATGTCTAATCTGTCGATAACGATGATATTCACGAAGCGGAACATCAAAAAGTACGCGCATCCTATCAGAGGTAATATAAGATCCTCCTCTTTGAAAGTCAGACTACCTAATAAAGGATCTATCGTACCACCAATGAAACGCCTGAGGAGAAGAAAATGCTGTACTAAAGTTGGGGTCACCAAAAAACGATACACCTGGGGAAACAGAAGAGACCAGATTTAATTTAAGTTTATATCGAGACCAAAGTGTCAATGAATGGGCCACAATAGAGTTATAAAAAGTCAACGATCGAGGGGGGGATTTTGGACCATAAAATATCCAGTAAATAAAATGGGCGTATAGATTGAGATTCAAATCTAACCCACGGGATCTGGGAATTAACAGTCGCCCATTGTGATAATTGTGCAAAGAGTGCTGAGAGGTAATAGAGCCAAAAATTGGGAAGACCCAGGCCCCCCGTCCGTTGCTACCGGTACAAAACCGATGAGTTAAAACGTGGACGTTTATTACGCTAAATAAAATTGTTAATCAGCCGCTAAAAGTGATCCAGAAACATTTTCGAGACAGGGACTGGGAGCGCTCTAAATAGATAAAGTAGTTTAGGCAGAATATTCATTTTGACTGCTGTGACTCTACCCAGAAAGGAGATAGGGTAACCATGCTAAATTTTCAGTAGAGTAGAGAGGCACGACACACATGGTGGGTAATTAGCAGCAAACATATCTGAGTATCTGGGAGTAAGGTTCCAACACTAGTGCAAACAATAAGGGTGAAAGGGGACAGCCTTGACGGGTACCTCTACCCAATGTAAAAAAGTCAGAGTTACAGCCAGGAAGCCTTATCCTTGTTTTGGGAGAGTCATATAGGGCATGTATACCAGATAACAAATCATCACTGAAACCCATTCTCTGCAGCAAGGAAAACAAATAAGGCCAAAGGACACTATCAAAGGCCTTATTAATGTCCAAGCTCAGTAACAAAACTTCTATGGAGTGCAAATTGGCATCCTGAAGGCGAATGTTGTCAGTGATAAATCTGTCCGGGATAAAACCCGATTGGTCTGGAGAGACCAAAGAGGAGATAATAGGGGCCAACCTATCTGCCAGAATACGGCTGAATATTTTCAAATCATTGTTCATCACTGAGATTGGTCTATAGTTTTGAGGTAGATGGTGGTCTTTCAGTGGTTTAGGAATGAAAGACATGTTAGCCAATAGCATCTCCTCAGGGAACCTACCTCCCTGCAAAACATTGTTAAATAAAGTCATCAAAAAGGGAGCCAAAGTGGGGGCAAAATGTTTACAATAATTGGCGGTAAATCTGTCAGGGCCTGGTGCGGTGGAGCTTTTTAATGAGCTAATAGCATGGGTTTTTTTCCTCCACAGTACAGGGGGCATTGAGAGAGGCTATCTGAGAGGGTGTGAGAGCAGGGAGGGGTATAGAATCCAGCCATGAGCCGGATCTTGGAACAGAATTCGACTCTGGGGAGCTAATAGATTGGAATAAAAATTTTTAAAAATACCCAGAACTTCTTGAGGAAGAGAGGAGAGAGCGCCAGAGTTAGTACGTAACTTATAGATATGTGGGGGTCGCAGAGAATGATTCAATTTTCTTGCAAACATGGTGGATGCTGAGTTACTATGTAATAAAAATGAGGCCTTTGACCAGCGGAGAGCTTTTTCAGTTTTTTGAGAAAGCAAAGTATTCAATCCTAAATGCTTTTGAGATAATATCCCTTTGTTAAGAAGAGATGGGTTACCAATGTGAACTCTATAATGTGCCTCCAATTCTCGGGTAAGTTTCAGAATTTGCTGCCACCGTGTTTGATTTCTGGAAGAAGCCATGGAAATAAGGCGGCCACGCGGGACCGCCTTATGTGCTACCCACAGTGTGGCCGGGGATATATCAGGAGTAGTATTGGACTGACAGTATTCCTGAATGGAAGCGACCACCTCCTGGCGAGAATTAGCATCAGTGAGCATAGAAACATTAAGTCTCCAGGAATAGGGGGTAGGTGCCAACCCTATAAACGTGATAGACAAGGTAATAATATTGTGATCCGACCAGGGACTTAAGTGAATGCAGGCTTTCCTAGAATTAGCTAACAAAATGGGGGTGCAATAGATATAGTCTAATCTAGCATAAGTCATGTGGGTGAGAATAAAATGTCCCTGGCTCCTACATTATGCGCCCTCCAGGAATCCACCAACCGGAAGCAAAATGGGTTTCCTGTAGTAACATAATTTTAGCCCCTAAATGCTTATATTGAAGAAAGGCTGTTTTGCGCTTATTTGGTGAATTGAAACCCTGGACATTATGTGAAATACACTGAATTACCATGGTAAACAAAAATTATAGCTATCAACATGAAAGTATACATTGGAAAGATATCTCCTATTATTATTTGGCTAGACAGTAGAACCTGTAGATCCACAACAGACCAGGCTATAGCCTTTAGTACCAATTTAGGGAGCATCCAGGCCCCAATACGGGTGTCGGGACATCCACAAGCCGGTACAAAAACAATATCATGTACTAAAGGTTTGAAAAAAGGAAGGACATAAAGCAACAGAAATGGAGCTTTAAGAGCGCCTACAATTAAGAAGGTTGCTAATAAACGTGGATCAGGCGGACTATTTGCCATATCTGAAAAAACATAAGAATCAAACATCAAGGGGCCAATCGGGCCCAAACCCTGTAGCCGTAAGACATGGAAAACAGAGCCGCCACCCCACAATCGGGCGGTGACATCTCCGGCCATGCCAGGCGGCAGGGTGGGGTCTCGTGTCCAAGGGTTTTAGAAACATAAACATGCGGGCGGTGTAATAAAGGTCCCAAGACCCTTGTTAAACTTTAACACATCCAGATATATATAAATAAAAGCAAACATAATATTCAGGAATATAGAGATAACTCAGCAGTGACCAAAAATAACATCCAAAGGATGTATGAGATACAAACGAGCAAAATCCTTTTATCCCGGTTCATCGTGGTTCTTGTCTGACGCTCCGCCGTTCTCTTCTTGGAGATGGAGTATGCCATATTGGAGATACCCGGGGAGTGGAAGGAGGGCATCGAGGAGAAGGAGCATCCCCCAGGCCTAATTTGGCCAGGATATCTTGATTCTCAGGGAGAGATGTAGCTATATATGTGCTACCATTGTGTGGGACTATCAGCTTGAAGGGGAAACCCTATTTGTAGCGGATACGAGCTGAAAAAAGGGTGGATGTAATTTCCTTCATTTTCCTGCGTCTCTCCAACGTTGTCTGAGAGACATCTGGGAATATTGGCAAAGTTGAACCTTCAAAAGTGATTGTTGGGGTATTGCGGGCAGCCCTGAGTATATTTTCTTTGATCAGGAAGTCTTTCATACAAAGAACAATGTCGCGAGGCGGTTTATCATTAGGAGGTTTTGGGAGCAGGGCTCTATGAATGCGGTCACAAGCAAAGGACCTGGGGTCGTGGTCCGGAAGGAGTGATTTGAATAGCTTGGTCATGGCTTGTGAAAGGTCACTCACAGATTCCGAGACTCCCCTGATTCGCAAATTATTCCTGCGGTTACAATTATCAAGATCCTCAACCTGTGCCTGCAATTGTGCAAAGGCCGTTTGTAAATTATCGTGATCTCTGGAAAGCTCACCAAAAGCCTAGCTGAGTTCATCATGTTTGGTTTCTAAGCGGTCGGTTCTGGAGCCCAATGCCGCTATTACCTGGGATAGAACATTTGTGCTCTTGTGGAGTTCTGATTGGAATTTAGCAGCTAGCTTAGAGTACATAGTTTCCAGGCAAGATTCCAAGTCCCCCTTTGTAAGCTGCTGTGCACATTCATTGTCCTGAGTTAATGGATGAACTACAGTATCCTGTGTGGGACCGGATGGGGATGCTCATTCTGTATTATCTTGAGACATGCTGCAAATCTTGTGCGTTTTAAGTAGGTATGTCGTAAGGGGTTCTTGAACTTTTCCCCTACTTTTTTTCTTGGTGGACGGCATATAGGAAGTCTCTTGGGGGTGATCAGATGAAAATTAGATAGCCAAGGAAGATAATAACCCCAGGAGACCTATAATGCCCTAGGCAGGTGTGTGATTATAGTTACATGGATGCGGTCAGGCACATCAGCAAGATTTTTATATTGTAAAAATTATTTTTAAGCCGTGGAGATGCAGAGTGGACATAAGCTGCAGCAGGTTCCCTTAACAAGGCCAAGGATCCAGAAGCCGGCTCCAACTCCCACCATAGGGACCGACAGGGCCAAGGATTCTATGTGCCACAGAGTTCCCTATATAATATACAGGCTCCAGGGTCCTCCAGGACAGATATAGGGAGCCCAGGAACCCCAATGGCCTCAGCACACAGGGCACAACAGACCTCTGGGCCCAGCGGGGGCCACATTTATGGGGGGGAGGAGCCCTCGGGCTAGAGAGTGAGAGCTACGGATCCCCGAACGCTGCAGGGGCACAAGATGACCAGCACCCGCCTGTACTCACTGTGATCCAGATGGGTTAGGATCAGGGCTGGATGGAGCAGGCCGCACTAGCACTCCGCCACCTCAGAGGGGTAAAATA
Organism: Staurois parvus; assembly: GCF_062004578.1. Taxonomy (NCBI): domain Eukaryota; kingdom Metazoa; phylum Chordata; class Amphibia; order Anura; family Ranidae; genus Staurois; species Staurois parvus. The sequence goes on along the minus strand of NW_028317961.1, from coordinate 11,678,091 downwards.
AGGCTCTCCCATATGCAGGGGACGATGAGGGTTCCTCCAATGCCCTGGATGGGTCCACCTCCGCCTGGATGGAAGCAGATTACACGCCAAGGCTCTGCGGTCGTACCAGGCTGTGGATGTCCGCGATTGTGGAGAGGGGCAAATACAGTCCGGATCCCCTCTCCCAAATGCCGAAAACGGTGGAGGAGCCCCACTCTGCCCCGGATGGGTCCACTGCTGCCCGGATGGCAGCTGAGTTATAAATGAGGCGCCGAGGCTCCGCGGCCGCACAAGACCGCAGACGTCCGCGATCGCGGAGAGGGGCAATACAGCCCGGATCCCCTCTCCCAGATGCAGGGGACACCACAACAGCCTCTGGTGCCCTACACAAAGCCACCGCTGCCCGGATGGCAGCGGATTAAGATCTGAGGCGCCGGAGCTCAGGATTATGCGGCCGTTTCGGTCGCCATCTTGGATACGCCCCCAACTATGTCCTTTCTATTAGAGAAGAGACACAGTAAAGTCATGTGGCGAGGGACACTCAGAGGTGGACGACTCCAGTGCAGCACAAAATAAGGCATCCGTGAGCAGTGTACAGGAAGACCAAGAAACCCGCAAGAGGCCTGTCCAGGAGAGTCTGAAGAAGCCCCTTTCCACTGGTGTTGACGCCGATGGGAGCACTGGGGTGCTGGTTGCCAGCTTTCCAAGCCTTGGGGGATGTACACGTCACTCAAGTAGCACCAATCCTGAAAATCAACCTGAAGCAGTTTCAGAGTCTCTAGAAATGTAAGTAGGTCATCTTTGTTGCGTAAGGCGGCAGACTTTCCATGCTTACATGCAGTAAGGCGAAAGGGGAAGCCCCATCAATATGTCACCCCCTCCTGGCGAAGCACCACCAGCACAAGGCCTAAGACTTGCCGCATCTAGAGAGGTCAGGAAAAAGTAGCAAGCGAGCCCCATCAAATCCCACAAATTGCTTTCCACGCATGGCGGACATGATGGCCTCTTTAACCACATATTTATGTATCCGACAAATAACATCTGGGGGTTTGTTAATATCCTGGGGTAGCGGCAGTAATGCCCTATGCACCCGATCTATTTCCACTGGCGCTGATGCAGAATCGCCCAGGATTAAACTGAAAATCCAGCGTGTTGGGTGTGGGTAGCCTCAGGCAAGCTGCGGATCCGTATGTTCTGCCTTCTCTCACTGTTTTAGTAGTCATCTAGTTGTAGTAAGAGGGAGTCAAGCATGTGATCGTGCGTACGAGAGGCTCTCTCCAATTTTGTTACTGTATGGGACAGGTCTTCATGAGCAGTTTCTACAGCTTCTACTTGATGGTCTATAGCTGCGGTGTCGGCCTGCACTTTATCCAAGACCTCTTTAAAAGAGCGATGTCATCTAAAACAGAGCCTGCTGTTGAGGGCTGTGTGGAGGCATGTGAAGTAGTAGGGCTATCGCTGCATACCCGAGCCAAGCTGGCAGTATCCCCATGGTCAGAGGCAGCGGCCAGAGAGGAGGCAGAGAACGCTGGGCGGTCCAGCTCCATCTTGGATTCCTCGTGGCGCAATCCCAGGGTCCCAGAGAAGTAGGAATCTAGGGCCCCAGAGCGAGTCTGGGGAAGCCGGGCAGGCGTGGTGTATGCCTTCTACTTCCCTGACAGTGAGGACTAGGCTGCGTCTGTGCTCTGTAAAGCGGTAAATAGCCCGAGTAGACAGGAGCTCTCAGGCTGTGTGTCTTCTCTCTCCCATGGCCAGGCCACGCACCCAACCCATATTTTCTTAGCGAGAAAATATATCAAATGTTTAAACTGACAAAATGTACAATTTTTAAGAAAATTAAGCTAATTTTGAAATTGATGGCAGCAACACATCTCAAAGTTGGGACAGGGCACAGGGCCCCATGTCCTCTGGACTAAAGAGGAGAGGGACCTTCCGGCTTTTTATCAGCCCTCAGTTCAAAAGCCTGCATCTCTGATGGAGGCGGAGGTGCATTTGTATGGAATGGGCAACTTGCACATCTGGAAAGGCATAATCAATGCTGAAAGATATATCCAGGTTTTAAAGCAGCATATTCTCCCATCTAGACACTATGCTAAACCACATACTGCATCTATGACAGCATGGCTTTGTAGTAGAAAAGTCCAGCTGCTTAACTGGCCTGCCTGCAGACCAGATCTTTCACAAATTGCATTCTGTTTTTATGTAGATTTTGCATAATATCCCAATTTTTTCAGAATTGGGGTTGTAGTTCTGAGAGGGTAGGGATTGTGATGGATACCAAGAACTGTAGGCAGATGTGTTCATATGATATCTTACTTGTATGAAGGTCAGCATAAAACCTTCTTAAGGATTCCCATATTCTCAGAGGATGATACTATCCTCTTAGGTCCTCTTAGGTAGATAAGGTGCAGACATTTACTATGTTGGCTAGTAGGTGGACTAAATGGTAGGCATGCAAAGTAAAGAATCTTTTAGTATTAATTGTACAGGAGGGTTTCCAGTTGTATCCGTTTAATATATAAATGTCAGGAGCCGCAGCGGCGTGTGGCTCGGCGCAGGCGCAGTGTGCCGACTCGCACTGGTGTACGGGCACTAGGTCCTGGCCGGCCGCGGCGACGGAACTCATGCGCACTCGGGACCGCGGGTGCGTGCCTAGCAACAATGACAGCTCAGGGAGCGGTATTTAAATCCGCTCTACGCTGACACTGGTTGCCGTATGGTCTCTTCTGTTGTTCCTGCTCCTGTATCTGTGCTGATTGATCGTTGCTGACCCAGATTGCACCTCAAGAAATGTGATAAGCAGTCAGAAAGTAAAAGCGGTGTAAATTCCTTTATCTATACCATAGTTTGTAGATGATATAACTTTCACACAAAGCAATAAATATACAGTTGTGTTCAAATAATAGCAGTGTGTTGAAAAAAGTGAATAAAGCTCAAAATCCTTCTAATATCTTTTATTTCCATACACACAAATGCATTGGGAACACTACACATTCTATTCCAAATCAAAACATGAAGAGAAATATATCAAATTTGTGTTGTTCCTCTAAAAAAATTGAAGAAAAGTGAATATTAAACTTTTCAAACAGTTTTCAGTTTATATAATGAATGTTTGAGTTTGTAAAGAAGAATACAAACACTGCTATTTTTTTTTAAGATTTTGCTTTCCTTTGAATCACTTAATTAATATTTAGTTGTATAAGCACTGTTTCTGAGAACTGCTGTACATCTGTGTTGCATGGAGTCAACCAACTTCTGGCACCCGTGAACAGGTATTCCAGCCCAGGATGATTGGACTACATTCCACAGTTCTTCTCTATTTCTTGGTTTTGCCTCAGAAACTGCATTTTTGATGTCACCCCACAAGTTTTCTATTGGATTAAGATCCAGGGATTGGGCTGGCCACTCCATAACGTCAAGCTTGTTGGTCTGGAACCAAGATGTTGCACGTTTACTGGTGTGTTTGGGGTCGTTGTCTTGTTGGAACACCCATTTCAAGGGCATTTCCTCTTCAGCATAAGGCCGCATGACCTCTTCAAGTATTCTGATGTATTCAAACTGATCCATGATCCCTGGTATGCGATAAATAGGCCCAACACCGTAGTATGAGAAACATCCCCATATCATGATGCTTGCGCAACCATGCTTCACTGTCTTCACAGTGTACTGTGGCTTGAATTCAGTGTTTGGGGGTCGTCTGACAAACTGTCTCCGGCCACTAGACCCAAAAAGAACAATCTTACTTTCATTAGTCCACAAAATGTTGCGCCATTTCTCTTTAGGCCAGTCAATGTGCTCTTTGGCAAATTATAACCTCTTCAGCACGTCTTTTTTTCAACAGTGGGACTTTGCGGGGGCTTCTTGCAGATAGCTTGGCTTTACATAGGCGTCTTCTAATTGTAACAGTACTCACAGGTAACTTTAGACCTTCTTTGATCTTCCTGGAGCTGATTGTTGGCTGAGTCCTTGCCATATTGGCTATTCTTCTATCCATTCGAATGGTAGTTTTTCGCTTTCTTCCACATCTTTCAGGTTTTGGTTGCCATTTTAAAGCATTTGCGATCATTTTAGCTGAGCAACCTATCATTTTATGCACTTCTTTATATGTTTTCCCCTCTCCAATCAACTTTTTAATCAAGGTACGCTGTTCTTGTGAACAATGTCTGGAACGACAGAATTCCTCAGAATTTCAGAGAGAAATGCACTGTAACCAGCATGTACATTTGCTGCCTTCCTTCCTTAAATAAGGGCAATAATTGCCAAATGTTTTTCAAAGAATGAATGACCTCACTAATAGAACTCCACACTGCTATTATTTTGAACATGCCCCTTTCAATTAGCGATTCAATTACACAGAATCAGCAGCATGCATGTCATGACTGTTGGGTCTGTTGGATTTCTATTAGTCTACTACACCTGCTAGTAAATTATTTGCCTTGTAGAAATATAATTTCTACCAAAAACAGTGATTGATTAGGTTAGTGATGTCTGACTGCTATTATTTTGAACACCTGCGCACAGGTGATCACATTCCACCGAAAGAAAGCTCTATTTGTGTGAAAAAAGGACGTAAATTTCGTTTGCATACAGCATTGCATGACCACGCAATTATCAGTTGAACTAGTGCAGCACCGAGTAGCAAAAAGAGGCCTGATCATTAAGGGAAGGGGGGTAAATCCTCTAGAGGGCAAGTGGTTTAAAAAGTGTGGGACTTAAAAAAAACAAACCAAAAAAAAAAAACAACAACAACAACAACAAATACACTCAAACATATAAGCATGCTCAGCTAGGTGAATGCAGCATCTTCCCTTGCCACCTCTGAGACTGAGAACTGGATGATCAAAGACTGCTGGTCGCTCAGTTCTCAGTCTTCAGTAAGCAGAGAGCTGGTAACTGTCAACAGGGGGCGGAAACGACTAGCTCAGGCTCTCAGTCGTGTACTGAGAGGCAGAGCTAGTTATCGGTCAAGCATCCTTGGGATCCCTCCAGAGTATGGAGTGACGTCAGCCAATAGTGGGCTTTAGCCCGCGATCAGCTGAATATGGGTCAAAATAGTGCAGAACTAAGTGCCCTCCTGTGACCCACAAAAGAAGTATAGCCAGAAAAGCTTTGGACCTACTTCTCCTTTAATAAAGGAAAATAATCAGTGAGCACTATGGAGGTTCTTCTCTTTTGTTGAGCTTGAGGTTAGGAGCCTATGTGAACCAGTGACTATGAAAAGCAGTGAAATCATGACTGCTGTGCTGTGTGCTAATTGAATCCATCTGGCAGAATTGGAGATTCTGTGTCCTTCATGCGGGTCTGATCTTTGTATTGAAGATCAAACTACAAGGTCAGAGTACACCTTTGGAGGATTGGTGTCACCCATCCTGTGTTCAGCTTATTGTGGTTTTTGTACCCAGAGCACTGGTTATGTCACAGACTTTGGTGGGCTTTGAGCACATTATTTTGTTGCAGTTTTATCACCATTTATTGTGCATTTTACTATTTACTGTGTCATCTTCACAAGCTATCAAACATAACTATATATATTCTAAATGCAATAACTACTGGGGATTATCCCAGATATTACATCTTACATGGGTCAATAAAATAGATATTTTTTTAATTTGCAATTTATCTATTTACATTTGAGTTGTTGTATTGGGGTATACCTTTTTGGTAGCTGCTAAGGGGTTTGTAATTTAATATTCACTTAGGAAATATACAAGGTGCAGGCATTTTCTCTCATCACATCTTAGATGGTATATAACCATCAATACAATACAATAATTACATTTTCCATGCCTGGCAATAACTTACGTTGGAGGGGAGGTGGCCATATGGGTTCTTTACTACATATGTTATGATCATGCCTGCCTGTAAGCAGGTATTGGAACATGGGATTCGGGCTTTTTGCTGAAGGTACAGGGTGTATTACAAAAGCCAATCATGAAATGGCAATCCTCAGAACAGGCAGAGACAACATCTCCCTTACTCTAAGGCCCCTCATTAGAAATGTCCTTTCTGCAGCTAGATGAACCACTGGAAGAGCAAGTCTTTTCTGAATATTTTTGTTCACATGTAAAAAAAATATAGATTTTTTGCTAGGAAGCATTATATATTTTTTTTTTTAAAGTGGAAGCCTTAGAAATTCAAACTGTGGGTGTTTGGGCAGTTTTTCTTTTTTTGGGAAAAAACTTACACTTACACTTCAGTAAATTTTAATGCATAAAAATACAATACCTAACTGGTAAAATATAAAAGATGTTACACGGAGTAAATAATTACTAAACATGCTATCACAAGAGATGGGTTCTGACTAAGGCCTGTTAAGCCGAAACGCCTACACCTTTGTACCTGTGATGTTTTTACTGTGGTCGATTTAATAAAACGAAGATTTTAGAGCAATGGCAGTAGTGCAGATCAATGTCATTTAATTCTGGAAAAGATACGCAACTGTGGGT